>NC_073691.1:0-300000 GCF_029784155.1 Uranotaenia lowii
TGAAACAAATGGATAGGATCCTATTTTCAAAAAATTATCATTTTCGTAGCTTTAGAAATCCTTGGTCCATGTATATTTTGATAAAAAAAAATGTTTGGCAGTTAGGTCTAAGAGTTACCACCATTCTGGATACATTTTTTTGAGAAAAAAATCATGATTCGGGTAGGGAAGATGAAACAAAAACCCCATCTAAAGGCAGGGTTGGGAAACGATGACAAGAATTTGAAAAATATGTTCAATATTTACTTTTCCTATAAGTTGAAATATGTCAGTTCTTTGTAATAAAATTTTAACAAAAATTAAATATAAAAAAGCTATGAGTCAGCCTAAATATGGTTCAAAATGGATGGAAAATGGATGAAGAATGTACCAAAAACTATCCGAAAAAGTACTGAAAGTCAAATTCCTTTACTCCTTTCAAATTAGAAAAAAAGTAGAAACGCTTTCTCCATTTATAAAAATTTTGCTACGAATTTAGTTTCATTCGTTCGATGTTCTTTTTATTTAAAGACCCTTTGTTTAAATTGAAATTAAAATTTAAACATTTCATAACAAAAATTCTATCAGAACTGAACACATTTTTTATACAAATTTTAACTTCTTTTAAC
This sequence comes from Uranotaenia lowii, assembly GCF_029784155.1. Taxonomy (NCBI): domain Eukaryota; kingdom Metazoa; phylum Arthropoda; class Insecta; order Diptera; family Culicidae; genus Uranotaenia; species Uranotaenia lowii. Next base: position 609 of record NC_073691.1, read on the forward strand.
AAATTTTTATTTCAAAAATATAAAAGTAATGGAAACCACATTTAAACAGCGTTCAATTGAAACAATAAGTCAAAGATTAATGTAAATGAAATTAATTTATGAAGGAACAAGGATTTTTTTAGATAAATTACATAGCACGCATTTATAGAGCAAAAAAAATCGTTTGAAGTGTGATACATGAATAATTCAGTTTAATTAAAAATTTAAGAATAATCTCAACAAATGATCACTCAGAATGCATTGCGTATTTAAGGCTTGTTTATGGGAATGCATAAATGAATGTTTTTGCTTTTACGCTTCCCACTTCTCTATTATACCGCAGGTAGTCCCAATCATTAAGTTAAATGGAAAAGATAACCTACATTTCCTCAGGCGAAGAAATAAGCCGTTAATTTAGTTTACATTAGCATTATTTTTCTGGTTCGCGCTTTATTTCTCTTCACTTGTTTTATTCTCACACGGTAAAAGTGCTGCCTGAAAGTTTGTAAATGTGAACCAAAGCAGGGTTTCGGTTGTTAACTTTTCTCTGGTTTATTGCGGTTATGCAGCATTTGGTTGAAGTCTGATTGAGGAATATTTGGGAAGTGGCTATCCAAGGCATTTCATTCGTTCTACTCAACTGATTTTCTTATTCCTTTTCTTTACAACCATGCATCGGACGTTTGAACTTTTAAGTGCATTTCCGTCCATTTGGAGGCTTCCATTCCAATAATATAATTGACACCCACAATTGATGCTTCGTGCGTATACCAGATGATTGAATTAAATTTAAAAACATCATAAAAACTATCCCACAGCTCGTAGTTAACCGGTTATCGTACTTCCAATCTGCTCCCCCGCGGATTATTACATAAAACTGTCAACCTTCGACGAGGTCTCGAACTACATACGGATTGTTTTCCGAGTTGCGAAAGAGTCGTGCCGTTGTAAACTTCCGCAATTCGTTTGCGAACTGGTATCACCAGAATGCTGTCGTGGCACAAGATCGATGACGACTATCGGACAGCTTTGCGCCTAAGCCTATATCTACATACGCTTAATCTATGATGTGGACTAAGTATGCCTCTCATGTTCTACTTCTGTTCTGTTTCTGCCGCAATCTAGACAGTCAGTCGTCAATGGCCAAGGATCCCATACGAACTTGACCGTCAGCAGGCAACTGTACGAAAATTTTGGTTTCTTCTTTATTCTTCAATATGTTATCAGCTCGTTTCGATTTAGGATGGCTTTACCTTTACTGCTTTTTATGCATTATTACTTCGAGTTTGCTCAATTTGTGGAACTGTCAAGTAAGTATGGATCAAGCCAGAATTTTAATAGAAAATTAAGCCAAGTTGTTTATTGGTGAGGGATATTTGCGAAGTTAGTGGGAAGGACGTGTACCGTGATCATATGATGTCTGGGTGCGATAAGCCTGATTAATTTCGTAGCATGCGATTGTCTTCGATGTACGGCGATTTGCTAATAGTTGGCGCATTGAATAACTCTGCGAGGCAGAGCAGCGCTACAAGAATTTTGATACGCATACGAATATCTTCAGATGGAAAAGAGGGACGCAAATACGGGAAAAGTTAAAATAAAATTGCCCTTGAGACACGGTTGCGTTTTTTCGCTGTTTGCTTTCCGCTCCGATGTTCAAGATTATATTTACAAACCGATTGGAATTGAATTGCAGCGGTAGTATGATGATAATCGAATGCATGTGTCTTTTGATATTGACCCAGTGTTTGCATACGAGATTACTTCCTTATATCCTGACAAAAATGATTTACGTGGAGGCTATATTAATTGTTTTAATTTATTTTCCTTTTTGCAGCGCTTGCATTGTGTGATTGGTCTGCATTACAACAGAAACGTCGCAACCTCGCCCGTAGACATTGTTCTCCGAGCGATGCTTCCAGCTACTACCAAAAGATGAGCGATGTGGGTGTCCAGGAGATGCACCAGTTCATGGACCAACTCGATCAAATGATTACGCCCGGAGAGGATTTCAAGGCCAAACCCTTGATCATGCAAGCGTGTGCTAACATGTTCAGCCAATACATGTGCTCGGTACGTTTTGAGTATGGTGATTTAGCATTCGAGAAAATGGTACGGAATTTTGACGAAATTTTCTGGGAGATTAATCAAGGTTATGCTGTTGATTTCTTACCGTGGCTTGCACCGTTTTATCTTAGGCATATGAACAAATTAAGCCGTTGGTCAGCAGATATTCGTCAATTTATTTTAGAAAAGATAATCAACGAAAGGGAGCAAAGTATTTGCGATGACGAACCAGAACGCGATTTTACAGACGCTCTTTTGAAGAGTCTACGTGAAGATCCGTCTGTTGGTCGTGACACTATCATCTACATGTTGGAGGATTTTCTTGGAGGACATTCTGCAATTGGAAATTTAGTGATGTTAGCTTTAGGCTACATTGCCAAGTACCCGGAAATTGGAAACAGTATTCAAAGTGAAATTGACCATGTCACTGATAATGGAAAAAGAAACGTTACACTCTACGATACCGAGTCAATGCCTTTCACTGTTGCAACCATTTTTGAAGTTTTGAGGTATTCATCATCTCCAATAGTACCACATGTTGCAACGGAAGATACCTGCATCGCTGGATATGGCGTTACCAAAGGCACTATAGTATTTATCAATAATTACGACTTGAATACAAATGAAAAATACTGGCAAAATCCCAAACATTTTGATCCTCGTCGTTTTATCGAAAGTGTTACACTCGCTCAGATCAAAACAGATCTGGTGGGATCTGTTACAGCGAAACAGGATTTGGATAGTATAATTAAAAATAACGATATAAACTCTGCGAATGAAAACCAAAAACAAATTTTACGAGTGAAAAAAAACATACCTCATTTTTTACCGTTTAGCATTGGAAAACGTACATGTATAGGACAAAATTTAGTGCGCGGTTTTAGCTTCATCATTTTGGCCAATATATTACAGAAATTCAATATTCATACCAGCGATGTAACAAAAATTAAAATGAATCCTGCCTGCGTAGCCGTTCCTCCTGATACATATTCTCTAGCATTTACTCGAAGATAAAGTTAATGATTTTTTCAATAATTTAAATTTTCTGCTTGGATGTTTAATGCATTAAATTATTTTTCTATGTATCTTTTCCTCAATGCATTTAACTTAAAGTCATTTATTCAGCCAGGTATCCTTATTAGCATGACGCATAGCACGTTGTTGAAACATTGAAAACAATTTCGCAAACCGTACTTATGATAGATTTTTTTATCATCTTGAACTTATTTAAAGTATTGTACATATAACATTTATATTAGTCTACTGAAAACAATTGCAACTGAATTATGTTATCTAGTTTGTACATCGCAATTGGAAGCGAGAAACAACAAATAGTATAAAGAAAATATTTCGTTTTTATAAAACATTTTTGAATATACATTATACAATAGAACGACGAGCATATATGAAGTAAGACACGAATCTCTTTTGGAGAAACAGTAATTCTTTGAAGAAATATACATTTGCTTGTTGAACCAACTGAAGTCGAAATTTTAAGGACTAAGACTGAATTATTCTTTTACTAATTAGAAAACTAAGATAAAGCTTATAGTTTGTCTAGGATTAGAAAATGCATTTAGTATTCTACAAAAATATATAAATAGATTTGAAATCTATACATTCAATTTGTTAAACAGGCAGTATATTCTCACAAAAATGAACATATTTTTTATACAACAATCAGCTGTGAAGCAATAAATTTCATATTCATAATTTTGAGTTTTTCTTCCTAATTCTTCGAAAATAACCTATCTACATGACATTTTATGATTAAAAGTTTTTCTTTTATCTCACTTCGGCAAGCCTCGTTGAATAAACACACAATTCGTATTGATAAAATCATCTTTTTGCCACTAGTTTCATATATAACTAAGATACCAACTAAACTATCTAAATGTTCTTGACCCTAAAATATATTTTTTTACATAAGAAAAAACACAATGTTGAGCAAGCGAGACAACAAGGAAAATGTTTCATTTCCGTCAAAAAATTATTCTCTATCAAAATACACATTTCAATCCACTGAAAAGCTACTGAACAAAAAAAAAATGATGTATAATGATATTTCATAGATCCATCGTCTCATATGAATGAGCCTTTGCTAAAAATCAATGCTATGTATGTATGTATGTATGGTTCCCCCATCGGTAGCAAGGTCCTGCCTATGTCTGTGTGGCTTGGCCTTCGAATTTCTTCTAGGGCTTCCACGGTCCGATGGTTCGTCGAAGGAGGGCATCCAGCCCTCAAAAACCTACAGTGGCCGGCTACCCGTGCCGCTTGCAATAATTTTTTTTGGGTTATCCCCAGATGCATTCCTTCTATATAATAAAATGGTAAACTTTCAATAAGGAAATATGTAAATAATATAGATAATATAAAAAATGTATATAATTATAATTATGGGATATATATTTTTTTAAAAGGATACGGATCTGGAATAAGAAATATAATTAGAACATCTAAGTTTCAATAAGTTATTGCACAAGTAATTGTTATATTTATGTATGTTGTGTGCGAATATTACACTGAAAAGTAATTTGATTGAGTTGAAAATATTTGAAAAAAACTTCCACGTTTAATTTTTCAAAAATATATGAGTACATGACGTAACAATGAATAAAACACAATTGAAAATTGCACTTAAAAACAAATTCATACAACTACAAAATAATAGATCACATTCGTTTTAACTAGTTTTAAGTATTGTAGTCTACGGAGTTTGACGAAATAAATAAATAAACATGAGTAACAAGTGGTAACAATCAAATCACTGCCAAAATGTTTTTAACAAACTGAAATAAAAAAAACTTAAATGCTGAAATTTTTAATTTTGGCACTTGCTGAGATCGTATTCATAGTATTATTTAAATTTAATAAACAAGGTTCGGAATGCATGCTAAACAAAATATTAACAAGGAAAAATAAATGAATCATTAAAAATAAGAAGAAGGTTAAAGGAAATTAAAAGACTTTCTAAGAATTGATATGTTAAAACGATTTAATATGTTTCCATATTAAGTCAACATATGCAACGGTTAAAACTTTATTAAGGTTGAATATTTCGGACAATTTTTGGGGAAATGAGAGATATGAAACAAAATGGACTAATGAACCTTTGAACTATGTACCTACATATATGAGTAAATTATTAATAATTGTTTTGGAAAAAATTAAGCACACTACAAACACTAACTTCAAAATTGATTGAAAAACTAACAACAAAATAGAGACTTAATATTCACTGGTACTTTGACAAGCTTCACCAACAAACATTACGAAAAGACAGTTGAAATGATTATAAAAATTGTGCACCAGTACTGAAAGCTTAAAACAGAATAATGAATTGTTCTTTGTGACAGAAATTTTAAAGAAAAATGAAAAAATATATATGCTTATATTTCATAATATTCATTAAACTGTCTGCTCTTGCATTGAAATAAATGTTATGCAACAGTTTATTTATTCAGCTGGAACGAATCCAATTTTAGTTGAAACACTTACTCGACAAGATTTCGCAATCCAGTTGTAAGACCTAAAACAAGTCTGAAGTCACCCCAACAATATAGAGAAGATCAGCTACTCGCCACAACCATTAAAGGCGCACCCATCGCCCAATGTGAGCCTTTAATAGCAGCAACGACACAAACCTGCACGAAACGCACGAACGCTGAGAGCATAAACCACGCTGACTAGCGCAAAATTGCAAGTCAAGGATTACTATTATTGAAAAAAAAAAACTAATTCTTACTGATTTTCGCAGACATGTACAGAGAGTGAAAAATTACTAAATAAATAAATAAATGGCGCCTTAGAACGCTCTCATCGAGTTTTGCTCCATCTCCTGAATCGCGTCCCTGGCTTTATCCGGATTGAATAGCTATGTTTACTTCCATAGATCACTCCAGCTAACAGCAAGCACACATTTTTCAAGCGACATATTGTATTTTCACTCGAATCGATGTGTGAATGGAAATGTGATAATTCCAGCAAAAGAAACTCGCGATGCTGCGGACGCCATTTTTTCACGTTAAACTCTACCACATCCAATGTTCAATTAACGGAAGTTATGATTCTTTTTCTTTGCAAATTCTCAACTTTTTTTCCCCCCGGGCACGGATTAATACAAATAACACGACCGACAGCAAACCGGAACCACTTTTAAACCAAACTAACTTTTACATCTCACAAACACAAAAACTTAGCATCAGAGCAATTAGCTTAACGAACCGCACGCGTCGGCAGCAAGGAGCGAACTGAATGAGCCTTTGCTTCCATCGCAGAGATTCGCTCTCTCTACAATTAGTTTAATTTTAGGATAGCTTTAGTTTTTAGTTTAAAATATTTTTTTTTTCACTACAGGATGTTCTCCTTTATAAAAATGCTTGATTGTGCTCAGCAAATTTAAGTCGAATAAATAAATTTTAGTGATTATTAAACTATAGGGCTCTGAAAGTTCATTATTGAACTGAACACCTAATTTAATGTATTAATCTATATATATAAAAATGAATGTTTGTCTGTCTGTCTGTTACCTATAGACTCGGAAACTACTGAACCGATCATCGTGAAACTTGGCATCTAAGGGTTTTTGATGCCGGGGATGGTTTCTATGATAGTTACAAACCGCTCCGACTTAAGGGAGAGGGGGCTTCCATACAAAACATGTAGTTTTTCGAAACAAATTAAAGTCATGACATCCATTTTCTCGAGGTTTTTTTTCCTTTGGGCGGTTTGTTTTTCGTCTCTATGGACGAGGCGTCGCGAGCCAACGTCGTGAGAGGATAGTAACCATGGCATAGCATACTGATCAGTGGGAATATTTTGGCGCGTATTTCTCAACCAAGCATATTTTCAATGAAAGGGGTGGCGATATGAAGCCTTGATGTGATTTTTTTCCTACTTGATTCCTAGCTCATTTGTACAGCACATGGCTATGAATGACGCCTAGATGTGACCCAGATTGACATTTTGCCGATCGAATAAAACATATACCTACATTTTTTTTTTTGCCAAAATCAGAAATTGAAAAGTCATGGCATCCATTTTTAGAGATTTTCTTTTCTTTGAGGGGTTTATTTTTCGTCTCTATGGTCAAGCAAACGTCGTCGCAAGTGGATAGTAATCAAAACATACTGTTCATTGATCGCTGGAAACATTTAACAATCAGGCGCCTGTCTCAACCAAGTACCTATATTTCTTATGCACATGGGGCTGATATACAACCTAGATGTGTTTTTTCTTGCTTAATTGTACACAGCACGTGGAAATAAATGACGCCTAGATGTGACACGGATTGGTATTTTATCGATCGAATCAAAACCAATTGAAAGATTAGCAAAAATACTTCCATATTTAGTTCGTGTTAATGTAGCTAGAATTTGTTGTTACTTCGCGGACAACTGAAAAAAGGTACAGAAAGTAAAGAATTTACATACAATTTTTCAACCCATTTCGCCTACAAGGTTATTTTTGAATCATATTGATAACTGAAATATGAATAAGATGTTTTCTACAGAGGTAGATCGGAAACATTTAGTTGAACATGTAAAAATGTACTTAACTGAAGTTTTATGAGGCGCTATTAAAATTTAAAAAGATAAAAAAATCCGATCCGACACATGAACTGATTGTTTATTGTTTAAAACATCAAGAGCCTTTTCTTTAAATTAGATAAGATAGGACTGACGTGTGCATAAGTGAAAGGTATCAGTGAAATAAATGATTTTTATTGACCAAAAGTGAGGGAATTCATTTTCCGAAAGAATTTTCATTCAAGGAACACTAGAGCATGTTCTTCTATAAATTGTTACTTCGGCCCAAATACACAACTGAAACGAATTGAGGAATGAAAATGGAAGGTTTTTATATTAAAAAATTCTGAAAAAAATCATCGTACTTTTAACTTACATACCAAATTAAGTACGTACTCAACATGAAAAGTGTTTTTGTGTTACATGGCTGCATAAAAGAGACTTTTGATCCGCTTCTTTTTTTGAAAAGTGAGACTTTTGAACAGATATTCATCTGGAAGCAAAACTTTTATGAGAAATTTTTAGTATCCCCTTGAAGTGTTAAAACCACTTTATTCAGTGATATTTTTTAAATATTTATAGTTTTTCGTTTAATAAATTTATTTAAAAAAAAGAAATTTACACTGTATAAAATCGATTATTTTCATATCACGATAAGTGTTTGGGAAAACTTAAAGCTGTAATGTCTCATGTCCACGAGTTTGGCATATGGCGGTTTCGCCATTTTTCAACATAATTTTGGTGCGAAAAGGATAGATATTCAAACTGCTTCGAAGGGCGAGGATGATGAAAAAGGCTGTTTGAAAACGGTTATTAAAAATCCTTTTCATCGTTTTTTTTTTTTCAAATTTCTATAACTTATTTTTTCAACTCCAAAAAATACACCATCTAAATTCTAAAGCTAATCAGGAGCTGGAAGTGCTTATAGTGCAGAAAATTAGGAATATACTCAAAAAACTGTCCTGATTCACGCTATTGGTCGGTTTTCAAAATTCTATCTCCATAAAGTCGATATGCAATAAATTCCAATATGCAAATCTTTTTCTTTCAATTAGAAATTTATGTAAACTCGAACCGGGTAGATCAGCCTACCTTCTTCAAGCAGTGGAGGACAAAATTGGAAAAGATAAGGGAGCTCCCATGTAAGTTTAAGATGAAGATCTTTTTTGCGTACGGATATTTGGCATAACTCAAAAATAGATGTGACAAATGTTTTTATGAAAGTTCGTAACTTCCCACTTTGGGAAAAATGGTGGAAAATCCATAAATTTTGACATTATTTAAGTCATTATGAAGCTTTAAAAACTGAGTACAAATTTTAGATCTTGAAAAACAAATTTAGAGATCAAGTCTCAGTAAATAATATATACCATCTTTGAATCGCAATTCGGAACTCCAGCTGCAGCTCTCATTTCAAAGTATTTGGTTCTGACCTATGATAAGGTTTGATTTAAAAAAATGCTTTCAAAAATCTAAATTTTTACAAATAACATTTATTTTTGGAAGGTGTAGCAAAGCACACCGGGTCAGCTAGTGTAATATAAATGTAATGATGAATTGGTACTAATAAAGATATATTTAAAAAAAAAAAATGAGCCTTTGCTTAAAATCAATGTTTTTGATTTTAGCAAAACTTACCAACTAAAGAAGCAAACATAAATAAAAATTTCTTTAATTGAAATACTTCTCGATGTAAGTAACATTTTTTTATGAATTATTTTATCGGCTATATCGGTGAAATGTGAAATTTTTTGAGAAAGAATATTTAAGAATCGAGGGATTATAGACGGATAGCGATAGAAGATTAGAATAAGATGGAAGATGTTAAAAGTGAGCGGAAGGGTCATTTAAACTTGAAAAACTTTTCATCATATACCTACCATCTCTATGATCAGTGCAGGCTTCCTACCGTGCAGAGGTAGATAGTGATAGAGTGGTATCTAGTGGTTTGCCCAGCAAGCGGAAACGTAGCAAATGTAGGTAGTAAAGCCAAACATCTCATGAGGAATGGAATGATCAATGAAAATATGAAAAAAAGAATGATTTAAGTGGAAATTAAGTTATGATGATTTTTTATATATTATTTTAATTTAATCAAGAAAAAAGTATAAGAGTGTACATTATTTTTCAATAATTGTCGAATTGAATACTACCTTGGATGTCATCTTAATTAAAACAATAATAGTAATAATTAGCAAAATATATAATCTTCCATTGAACTCATAAGAAAGCATTCCAACAATGATTCTATTGTTAAAAAATACTATAATCTGTGAATATGTTGACAATCAAACAAAAATAAGGTCTTTTAAATAGCTTTAGTTTCTTGTTCCAACCATTTCAATGTCGTATGATCACCAATTGCTTCTAGCAAAGGGGATAGAGTTTCCGAAACCATTTTATGATAACTGTTCAAATGATAACGTTCTCTCTCAGTCAATTGATCAACGTCAATCAGTTTTGTTTGAATTGGGCACATTGTTATGGTTTCAAAAGTTAGAGCTCCACGTCCACCAAAGTTATCGCCAATATTTGTTGCAGTTACTTTAACAATATCTTCAATGCGTATACCGAACTCTCCGTCTTTATAATAACCCGGTTCTGAAAGCAGACATTATCTATTATATTTTCAGTCGTTACATTTGTAATACCAACCATTAGACAAAAACATGTTTTCCTCCAGACCTGGATCATCTGGCATCAATCGAATACCGATCCCCATCGGACCTTCATGCACATTCAAAAAGTGGCCAATACCATGTCCTGTTCCATGCCCGTAGTCTAAGCCAGCATCCCATAAAGCTTTTCGAGCTATGGTGTCCAAGAATTGACCCTTGACTTTTCGTGGAAAGATTGCAGTTCCTAAGGCAATCTGACCTTTCAATACGTGCGTAAATGCGAATATTTCCTCCTTACTAGGTGTTCCGAAATGTAATGTTCTTGTAACATCGGTTGTCCCATCTCTGGAAGAATTTTTTTCATGAAAAATTATTTCTAAGTTATAGTTAATAAGCATTATAGTTTACAAATATTGGGCACCCGAGTCACACAAATAAAGTTCTTTATCGTTGATAGAGCGATTTGTTTCTGGCAGAGGGTGATAATGAATAACTGATCCGTTTGGTCCTGATGCGCTAATGGTAGTAAAACTAAGTCCCATATATTTATCCTGTTGACTGAAAATAAATAAAAATTAAGGTGTAAGTTTCTATTAATTTGAATTAAATTGTGGTACGTTGAAAATTATCGCTTAAAACTAAAGCGAAAGCCATTCACCAGAACCGGAACAGAGTCTTACGTGATTAATGAGTGAGCTTTTTATGTTTCTCGATTTTTTTTTCGATTTTTAATCATTTGTTTTGTTTTTGGAGACATTCGGATCTTTTTCAAGACGTTTATATTGAAAGTAAATTTCCTTTTCATGTGCATATTTCGTGGCACAAATTTGCTCTAAACAAACTCCTAACCTTAAAATGTGTAGTAAAGCTTAGTTCTTTTAGAAATGGGACAGTTACGGATGCGTGTATCTCTAAAACCACTCGTTTGATCGAAATACTTTCTATGAAGGAAATTAAGGTAATCTTATAATAGTTCATAAAACAAAACTCGAAAAAATTTTTTATCGTTTTTGTAAGAAAACTTTCTTCTTTTTTCTTGCTACCTACCATCCGCCGGCGCACACTTTTTTAGCCATGACATTGATCAGTTTTTCAAATTTATACTTCGTCCAATCTGTATTTTAGGTGGCTGCATCCTTTTCCTTCAATTTTTGCTACTTTTCGGTCCAATATTTCTCTTTTAAAAGAAACTGAGAGCAATATAGTGGATACAGCTGTTTCGAAATAAACAAAAGTTGATTATTTTTAAGCCATTTAAAGCGTTTTCAATGGAGTTTCTGCTGGCAAAATCTGACAATAACGAAGTAAAACCAACATGAAATTGAACTTAAAGTATAATCGGTTAGTATAGATCGTAGGTTGCGAAGGGCACAAACAATAGTACTCTTTTTAGGCTTTTAAAAGCAAAGTATTCGTTTTGAAAATTTGTTGTTTTTTCCACAGGAGCAGTATCTTGGCAAATCATCATATTTTATACAAAACAACCAGCAAATACATACTTTAATAAGATAGGGACCTTGTCTCGAGCAGACATGGTATAAGATTCAAACGCTGGAATATGTTTGAAATAAGGTTTTTCATAATCTTTGTCATTCATCAGAAATCATCTGTCTCATACTCTCGGTACCGACTATATAGCCCACGAACTCTGGAACTAGCAAAAAATGTTGTTAGAGTTAGATGTTAGGTTTGAATGACTCGTAACTAGGCAACAGTTTCAGCCTATCAGGGAATTGTTTTTTGGACATTTCAGCGATCTAGACTTAGTTTTGCGTTTATTAAAAATTAAAAATTCAAAATTCTGGTTTGAGACTTGACTTCCCTGATGACCCTTAACCGTAGTTGCCGATCATGTACTATGCTTGATTTGAACTCTGTGGACATTTTTGACAGTGTTTGCATACATTTCCACCACTCACACACAGTACTGCTTTGAATAATCAACGGTTTTGTCAGCAATCAATTTGAAACGACGGATTTTTAAGGAAATTGTGCAAAACTATTTTTTTATTTTTCTCTTACATCGTAAATATTTAAATTTTAAATTTTGAAAAAAAAATTGGTCTGATACAGGAAGCAAAATGATGCCAAATTTCAAATGTCCGATTACTAGTAAATGAGCTATTAGCAAAACAAAGTGTCCCATTTCTAAAAGAACTAAGTTGTATCTGACTTCAGCACGATAAATGTTTGCGTTTTGATCAAGAGCTGTCTGTTAATGTTATACTTATTCCAATAAAAAAAAGCATTAATTGTTTTAATAAAACATCTGACATTAGTTGAAAGTAGAGAAAAAACAAGAAAGAATAAAGATGTGTCTTATTGAAGCTTTAACAAAACTCTTAGCACCTCTTAGCATTCATTCAAATTGACATCAAATTTCCTTTACAGAACGTTTCGTAAAGATGTTATTAGACAATTTTAGAACTAGCCTTATACAGCTAATCGTAAGAAAAAAGAATTAAATTAATAAAGCCGACTGTAATCCTACTTCTAAATTTGGGTGAATTGTATGATATAAAGTTCCAAAAAAAAAAAAAAAAAATTCAAAAAATATAAAATTGAAAAAAAGATTCTTCTTGTATTTTTATTGATAATAAATATCTATGTTGAAAGAAACATAGTTGATTCAGTCAACATAGACCGATGTATGGCTAAAGTGTTCGTACAATTGCTGTTGATTTTTAAAAACGACAGTTTGTACACAGTTAGTTAATTTGACCTTTTGTTTTGTTCAGCCAATATCAACTTGCTGTACACAACATTTTATTAACAGCAAGGTATTCAGAAAAAAAGCGATACAACACTCTATGTATCTAGAAAAGTTTGAGAAAAATGGTAGGTAAGTGAGTAGCTTTGACATCTTCTTACCTTCTAAGTTTTTCTAAATGATCCGCTCCAGTTATCTCATTGATTGGTTGGCCTTCTTTGATACATTTCTCTAACCAAGCAAAGTATTGACATAAGGCTAAACCATCTCGAATATGGCATTGTTTCATGCCATTTGACTCCACCTCATTTTTGACAGCTTTCATTAAGCTTATTGGCGTAATTTCGTGTAATCGTTTGCCTTCCGGAATAAGAGCAGTCAAGGCATAGCTAGACCCTAAACTTATCCATACACGATCAACCGCTGATTCAGCTAACGATTTGAGGTTATTATGAATTTCATTATAAGGATAAATTTTAGGTTGAACTTGATTTGATTTGAAATGATTATCAATCAATGGACATAGCTTTTTCTCATCGATGAAGAAATATAGATCATCAGTAGTTATAATCAAATATGAGAAAAACACTGGGTTGTAGTCTATATCAGAACCTCGTAGATTGAGGAACCAAGCAATTTCGTCCAATGCACTGACAACAAGTATAGATGCACGCTTTTCTTCCATTTTTCCTCTTATCAATTCCAGTTTCTTGACTATCGGCGATCCGGTGAATTCTGTTCCAAGTGGAATTATCGAGTTTTCAGGAGCAGCTGGTTGATCTTTCCATACCAAATCTATCAAATTGGGAACAATTGGCAGAAGCTCGCAACCGGAAGATTTCAGAGTACAATGAAGAGGATTCCAAGCTCGTGTGGAAATGAGGTTTGCATCGACTCCTACTTTAGAACCAGGCTGAAGTACTTTAGCCAGCCATGCATCAATGCCCAGAGTACCCGGTTGTCCATCTTTCATAAGGGTCCAATTCTTATCAAGTTGTTTACTTGCCTGTTGGTAGTAACGACCATCAGTCCACAGAAGAGCTTCCTTTTCTGTTACAACAGCTGTTCCTGCACTTCCATCGAATCCAGATATGAAGGCTCGGCGTTCATCACGTTTTGCAAGATATTCACTTTGGTGAGAGTCATCCGAAGGGATAATATAAGCATTTATTTGTCCAAGTGAATTCGGTAAGTTTCGCATAAGACATCTTAATGCAGCCAAAACATCACCTGTTGGCTTCATTGCTTTTCTAAAAAAAAAAAACGTTTGACTTCAATTGAATATTGTATTTATGTTTATGATAATTTATTATACACAGCACCGTTTTAAGAGAAGACGTGTAGCTTGAATGACGATTCAAAAGTGACTTTTGACGTTGAAAATGAAGCGTAATCGTATGATGATGAATTGCTTCAAATCATTTTTATTATCTTATCTCATTTTGTGAGGTGATTGGATTGGTCCTTAAAACAGAGACAACTTAATCCTGTAAACTTACTTCAGTAAATGTTGCAGCTTGACTTTTTTTTTTAATGAACTTCGAAATTATTTCAAAATAGACGGTGTAAAAAATGCCTTAACGAAACAAACTCGCAGGGCCAAAATGTAATGGATAAGACAAAATTGTAATAATACGTTTTGACAATACACTCTTTTTGGATTTCCTTAATAAGATTTGAATTTGCGTTTCGAACAAAGCACTCGAAACAATATATTTTTTAATTGAAACAAAAATTAAGCTATACAATTCTTCAGAGGCACATCGATGTAAGGAAAACAGTAAGTAACTGGCCAGTGATGCCATATGTATTATTTGACGATTTGTGATGTGCATTCCTGCTTTTTGCTATAACGAAAAAATGGTTTATGAAATAGTATGTAATATGCTTAAATTTAGGATCTTTGTATCATCCAAAACTTTGACTCGAAAATTCAGAAAAAATGTGCGTTACATACGGAAACTACAGACTATAGGCCGCCATATTTACATTACACAAATGCGTGTGCAAATTCGATGGTTCTACGACGACTGTTTGATTCTAGACTAGCCCACTCACGATTGGCAACGATTGCTGATGAAAACAGAAATAAACAAAAAAAAACTCCTCCACCTCGGCTGGGGCTAAGTAAATGGCTTGAAATTAGTACAGGCAACACCATACACTACAAAGCAAATTTTATTTGGCTGAAAACCATTAAAATTTTGCTTGATTTTGTCCCGCTGGCTTTGCAGCAAATTTTCCAGCAATTTCGATTGCTGAAAAATCAAGCAAACTAAATTACTGGAAATCCAGCAATCTCAATTGCTGGAAATCAGCATTTTTTTTTTCAAAAAATAACTTTGTTTGTTGTTTTTCTTGAACGACATTTATTTATTACTTTATAACAAAATTAGATAATATCTGCCAGAGGTTTTGGCAGCTTTTCGCTAAGAAGGGCCCTTCTGAAATAAAAATGAAAATTATTAGATTCTTTAACGAAATACTTTATCTCTCGAAAAAAAATATACCTTTGTCTTAAATTGCTGGAATATGAAGTCAAGCACTTTTCACGAAACGAAAAATAATGAGCAAAACCAAAAACAAATTCGAGTTTGACAGATCGATTGCTGGCTTTTCAGCAATGAAGATCAAATGCTGAAAAAATCAGCAAGATGGAGAATGTTTGCTTGTTTCCAGCTGAACGTTTCCAGCATTTTTTTTGCTGGACATCGAGGCAAACATTTACTATGTATGCCACAACCCTCTGTGCAAAAAAATTTTCGAACCGATTCGTTTATTCAAGTTTATTCATACTCGATGCAAATCATATTCACAGCGACAAAATTTCATCGCATTTGTACAAATGTGGTGTAATGGCTCGCTTAAGGTTCGATTGATTATTTTTTTGTTTCTTTTATTGGATTATACATTCGATAAATAAATATAGGTATATATATTGCAGGCCATGTAATACCAAGTTATCATCCAAAGGTGATAACACGATTACAGACAATACATCCACTAATCTGAAAACTTCTTCTGCTATCGTGGTGAAAGTCTTCGTCGTGCCTCACAGTTGGCGTTTTAGTAGATCCTAAATACACTTCTTTAGATAAATTAAGAGTGTTTAAACAATTTGTATTGATTAATCTCACATTCTCTCGATGGATTGAAATTTATATTAAGTTTCGAATCAAGAAATATCAATAATAATATTATATCAATGAATGGTATCAAATTCAACAATCCTGTCTCATTAGGTCCTCTTTTAGGCAACTGGCATCTCGGTTTTTTGGGCGATGTTTTTCTCCCTTTGTCCGGTATGTTTTCAGTTTTTCGTTTTGCTTTTGCTGTTCCCATGTTACGAATGATACGAAAAAAATCGAAGCTGTCAAACTTTACTAAACATTCTTCAGCAGTGAAGTTTTCAAAATAAAATATTGCTCTGGTGATACTGAGGAGTTTAGTTTTAAATTTATGATTAAAAAAATTGTTCATTGGTTCAGAGACAGACAGGTAATATAAATGAACATATGGTTTAAATGGTGGATGATAAATATCGAAAATAAAGCGTAAACGTGGCGTCATTTGAGATATTGACAAACATTTTTCTTTCAGATTTCTTAAAATGGCTAATCAAGGAAGACCGATGGAATATGGAGCGTCTACTAATGACAGGAAAGAAAATTTGGTTAATAACGAGTTCATGTCAGATGTCGTATTTTTAATAGGAAAAAACAAACAGAAAATATTCGCTCATAAGTTATTTCTCATAACTTCTTCTGAATATTTCTTTGCCATGTTCAATGGAAATTTTCGGGAATCAGAGGAAAATGAAATTGTATTGGACGATATTGAGCCAAAAATATTCCTCGATATTTTACGTTTCATATATTGTGGAAAAATTGACCTTACTTTCGATAATATACACGAGATTTACATTCATTCAAGGAAATACATGGTCATTGAATTACTCAATATGGCTTCAGTTTTTTTGGAAAAAAATATTGAACCTAATAATGTGCTAAAGATATTTACTCAAAATAGATTTTATGGATTTCAGTTTGTTGATGAAAAGTGTTTGAAGCATTTGCGAAATAATCCATTGTTCTATTTTAATCATGTAGACTTTTCACTTATAGACCGAGATTCCCTTGGCTTGATACTAAATTCTCAAAAAATAAATTGCACAGATGATCAATTAATGGGTGCTTTAGATATATGGGAAAAAAACCACGAAAATGAAAACGTTGACGAATTGAAATCCATAATCAGAAATGCAAAGCGTTCGTACGATTGCTATAAACTACGCCTGTTTGGTCCCTCGTCAAGTTCTGAAATGAACGATTTCGGGTTTTCTATTACTTCGGAGACGGTTGTAAATCTTTATGGCAT
Organism: Uranotaenia lowii; assembly: GCF_029784155.1. Lineage (NCBI taxonomy): Eukaryota > Metazoa > Arthropoda > Insecta > Diptera > Culicidae > Uranotaenia > Uranotaenia lowii. The sequence goes on from NC_073691.1 coordinate 17,891, forward strand.
AGGAGTTTTTATTAAATCGTCCGCAAAGGTTATTTCAGTTGAAATGAAGGTATGGGAAAACGACATTGAAATAGGTTGCGATTTATTTGAATATGAAAATGATAATTTTGTTACAGTAGATATCGCGAACCTATTTTTCGAGCAGATTGTGTTATCTCCTCACAACCATTATAAAATTTCGTTAGGCATAACGCCAGCAATTGAACCATTCACAATACAGAATCCTAAGATTCACCATGATAGAATAAAGATGTCAATCACAAATACCATATATGGACGGTGCGAAAGTGTGTATTGCGCTATTGCTCATTTGCATTGCAAAGAAAGGACAAACAAAGAATTGTGAACTGCTAGGAAAAATATCAATTGTAAGTGTATGTTTTCTTTTTTTGTTAGGATAGTTTTAATAGTGAATTAATAAAAATGATGCATGAAATGAAAAAAAAAATTATCGAGAAACTAATAAAAGCAATTCAGATTAAAAAAATTTTTAACTTAGTTTTTTGTGTAAAGTTTATCATAAAAAATCACCAGCCAAATAATTTAATAGGAAACAAACAAACTTCTTCGATTCAGATCCGCAAATTACGCAAAGCACAACTAAATGAGAAAAAGGTCTTGTTATTTGTTTCAATTGATTAGAACTACAGAAATTTGAGGTACACCTCATCAGGCCGTTATTTTAAAAATAATATCCATTTTTTTTTAAATGAAGGTAATAAGATTATCAATTATTATTTTATTTTCATTTCTGATTTGATTTTTTTTTCGGAGTAAGGAAAAAGAAAACAGACATCCAAGTGATGTCATGCGAAGTCTGCGGAGTAAGAGGCAGTGTTGCCAAATTAAAATATTATATATTTTCGATGTTGTTAAGTTCACTCACATTGTAAACTACATTATCGATCGCCATGTGCCGAAACGCTCTGCAGTCTCAAATCTACGAGCACCTTGGGTCACGAAAGAGTTGCGACAAATGAAAACGCTGAAGAATAAAGCCCTCCGTTATTACACCAGGCACAAGACTCTTCAGGCCAAAAATCAGTATCGCAAACTTAACTCAGCCTATAAAATACTAAGCACGCGTTGCTATCAGAGCTACCTAATCCGGATCCAGCGTGGTTTTAAAACAAAACCTAAATCATTCTGGCAGTACATCAAGGATCAACGGAAGGAATCCGGCTTACCATCACACATGTTCCTGGATGATACGTCGGCGACTTCGGACCGTGAAATCTGTGATCTCTTTGCACAGAAATTCCGTAGTATTTTCGACTCTGGCTCAATATCCTCGGAGCAGTTAAATAGTGCAACGAGCAACGTCCCTCATTTGAGCACTTCATTTGATAATTTTGCAGTCGACGAAGATACCATCTTGAAGGCTTCCGTGAAGCTGAAACACAGCTATTCTGCAGGACCGGACGGTATACCAGCCACTTTTTTGAAGCGCTGCATATCACATATGCTAACACCTATAAAACGAATCTTCCAAGCATCGCTCAACACGTCTACGTTCCCCTCTATATGGAAAGAAGCCTACATGTTTCCGGTCTACAAGAAAGGCGACAGGAGGAATGTCAACAACTACCGCGGTATTTCTGCCTTATGCGCTATTGCCAAGTTATTTGAGCTGGTTGTTTTAGACCCTATCTTCTCGTACTGCAAACCATATTTTTCTAATGATCAACATGGCTTTATGCCTAAGCGCTCTACGACCACAAACCTGCTGGCGTTTACGTCTAAGGTGCAAGACAGTTTTGCTTCAGGATTCCAAACAGACGTCATCTACACCGACCTGTCAGCCGCTTTCGACAAAGTGAACCATGAAATTGCTATCGCCAAACTCGATCGTATTGGTTTTTGTGGGTCTCTACTGGAATGGTTTCGCAGCTACCTGGTAGGTCGGAAACTTACTGTCCGAACGGGAGAATCCTTCTCCAACCAGTTTTTCGCCACCTCTGGAGTGCCTCAAGGGAGCCATTTAGGACCAATACTGTTCTTGATTTATTTCAACGACGTGCTGTTACTCCTCGATGGACCAAAATTAGCTTACGCAGACGACCTGAAGTTGTTTCATCCCATCTCCGGCCCTGACGATGCCAAGTTCCTGCAGGACCAGTTCAACCTCTTCGCCTCCTGGTGCGATGTCAATTGTCTGCCTTTGAATCGTAGTAAATGCGCAGCAATTTCTTTTTCCCGTAAGCGGCTTCCATCAAATGCAGCGTATTTTCTCGGCGGCGAGGCTATTGCTCGAGTTGAGCACGTGAAAGATCTTGGTGTCATTCTTGACAGACGGATGGATTTCAAGATTCACACCAATTACATCGTCGATAAAGCTTCTAGAAGCCTAGGTCTATTGTTTCGCATGGCGAAAGACTTCAAAGATATTTACTGCTTGAAGAGTCTTTATTGCAGTTTGGTTCGTTCGATCCTCGAATACGCCTCTGCTATCTGGTGCCCTTATTACCAAAACGGCTCTGAGCGTATTGAGGCTATCCAACGGCGCTTTATGAGATTCGCCCTTCGTCACCTGAGCTGGCAAGACCCGTTCCGACTTCCCAGCTACGAGAGCCGCTGTCGTTTAATCGACATCGACACGCTGCAAGCCCGCAGGACCGCCGCACGAGCCTCTGTCGTGGCTGATTTGCTTACATCCAGAACTGATTGTCCCGCACTGTTGGAAGGTCTTCAACTCAACATACGACCACGTGGTTTGAGAAATCGTGATTTCCAGCTCTACGTCCCTCTTCGTTTGAATAATTATGGGGCTAACACAGCACTTATAGGTGTAATCAAGACATTCAACCGCTACTCCGAACATTTTGATTTTGACGTTTCAAGGGATGCATTCCGAAGAAAAATCCTTAAAGCTTTAAGTTTTGTGTAAACCATTGTATTTGTAGTGTCTTTAATTTTAATTTTATCATTAGGATCAATATGTGATCTGTTGATGTACAATAAATAAATAAATGAATAAATGATGTCAGAAATTATTCGTTACTGAACTGTTGCTATCATTAAAAAACGTTATTGATCAATTTTTTTCAAAAGAAAAGAAAAAATTTCCAAATACTAATATTTCAGTAGTTTGCTAGCATTTCCTTCCGTAATAAAAAAAGCAATATCTGTACCTTGGCTGTCTGTAATATAAATCGCATTCTAAATTGAAATAAAAAATTCCCCTTACTGACTAGTGGTTCTTTGAAAATTTTGACATCAGTCTTTATAAAAACGGCTGTGTATCAGAAGAGTTTTGGTAATCGATATTTTTAATTTTCCGTATACATATTAGTTATAGGTACGTACTACATACTGCGCTATTATACGACCAAATAAGACATATAAGGTACACCGGGGTAAGTGGGGATGGTGGCTATTAAAACAATACTGTAAATTATTTGTTCAAACATTTAATGCAGGGTGTTAAACTAACTTGTAATCTATCCAATAACTGTAAAAGAGATACGGTTCCGACAATAGCGGATGTTTACGGTGACTTTTTGTTAATTTTCTAATTTTAACTACGATGTGGAGTTCATGTGCATCTTTTTCAATTGCAAATTTCTCTTAAACTAGCTGGCTCTTGACGAAAAACTCTACATTGAAACAATCCTTACATTCGAAACAACATGTTAGGAAAAGAAACGACTTTTAAAAATTAGGAAAAAAGAGTTTATTTTCAAAAATCCAAAATGTTGTCTCCAAACCCTACCTGGGGTAAGTGGGGACGGCTTTATATATACTTGATGTTTACACATTTTTTCAATTTTTTCTCCTACATTCAATACATTTAAGGTTTATTTAGCATTCGGATCATGAAAAGTTGGGAAAGTACTTGTGTTTTCTGGAATAGGTATATATTTTCGATTAAATCGGATCTCGTGTGTTGCAACATAAATTACACATAATGATCACTACCATGAACTTTTTTCAAAATTTGGGATGGTTCAAGCAATAAAGTAACGTATTCAACCAAGAAAACACAAATTTGTTGAAAATTTCCTGAGAAATCAAACTGAAAATCTACCGTCCCCACTTACCCCATAATGCGGGGTAAGTGAAGAAACCAGTAGTCCATAACATTTTACGTGATAACTTTTTTCGCTTTTCGTCTATCAAGCTCATCTCTTCAGCATTTGTAAACAACATGTTCTGCATCACATTGAATGCGATTTTATCAAATTTGATCCACTGCTGATTTTTTAATGATTTTTCAAAGTTGAACTATACGAAAAACCGTCCCCACTTACCCCGGTGTACCTTAATAATTTTTGTGTTAATAAGGTAAACTTATTAAAGTTATCCGGTATCAGTTTTGATAATTCAACAAATGTTGTTGCACTACATTATAGGTGAATACTAACAGATAGTTTAGTTTTAACAAGTAAGCATTCAAAAGTGCGCTTAATATTGTTAGTATAAAATGGATTCGCATACAATAACTCAATGAGCATTTCTACTATTCGTCTGTATTTTTACCTTACCTGAGATTCAAACAATTAAAGGACTTTCTACTCATTTTTACAGACTCTTTTTGGTATGTGAAAATTTTGATGCCAGTTTTCTTGAACGTGCTCGTGAAATTTGAGTGTACTGGATGACACATCAGTAAATTTCGTCTTCATCAATGGTTAACTTAATTTTGAATTTTATTGAAAAAAAATCTCGAGGTTCAACTATGGCACATTCACAACTGATGATTTTCTATGATTTACCTGCAAAATAGAATGATGCTATTAATAATTTGCTCTATATACGCAATGAATTGACCTACCGCTGAGAAAGGGCTTCGTATTCTGATGTTTAGATAACATGAGTTTCAGCTCTAACTATTCACAAGTGTTGATTTTATGTTATTTTTTAATGCTTTATGTTCTCAGAAGATAAAAAAAAACCTGTTGCTATGACCAGTAAATAATAATTGATAAATGAAAATTCTTACAATTAATTATTTTACAAAAATATTTCATAATGAATTTCTTGTTCCTTCGACGGGATTGGCCCTTTTGGAGTTTCATTGCACTTTTCTTCTCCTTCATCTTCTACTTGAGCTGCATCACAGGCAGCTCGGGTTAAGGGCCAGTGAAATTACACTTTTAACAATTCAACGCTAATTAAAATTTTCATGTTTACCATTTTTCAACAATTAAAAAGTTAAAGGCAACCTGGATCATTTTCACAGGAGTATGTACCCAATGTAGTACAAAGAAGGTGATAAACAAACACGCACACTATTACAGAACTCGTTATTCAAAAAGTAAAAAGGTAAACAAAGCCTACGTCACTTGCCAGGATGTTTATGTATCCTAGGCGAGAATCGTAAATAGCAGTTGGCAATGATTTTTTTTTCTCTATAGTTTTCGCTGTTGGTTGGTTGTTTGAAAATGCAACTGACGTCACGAATAGTCATGGTTACAATGTTTACAAAAAAAAGTTTTACTAACACTTTGCACGGGATTTCCATCGCCACCTGAGATGTGTATACAGGTTGGTATGTACCTGTATATTGATTTTTACAGAGACTCTTTTTGGTATGTGAAAATTTTTTATGCCAGTTTCCTTAAACATGCTCGTGAAATTTGAGTGTACTGGATGACATATCAGTAAATTTCGACTTCACCAATGGTTGACTCAATTTTGACTTTTATTGAAAAAAAATCTGAGTTCAGACGGGCTCAGACGGTCGTTAGATTATGCGGCGCTAATTTACCGTTGACCCTATTATCATGTTTTGAAGTATCTTAGGCTCACACATTCTTGTATTCGAGTATTTATGTTCCAGAAATTGACTTATACAGATATTAGAACATTTTGTTCTGCCAGAATATAATAATGTTGCATTTATTTAGAATTTCAATTCGCCATTGAAATCCAGCATACCTGATCTGTGGTTTATAGCGAAGACAAAAACCAACTTGGCATCCTTTAGGGAAGTTACCAATTTCCTTTCAAATGTGATTTATTCTCAATACGATCAACTTTTTCTGTGATAAAATCACTGTACCCCAACTTTTATTACTGTTAACTAATCTTTTTTTTTCTATAAAGAATTGTTAATATTTTCATAAACCGTTACTATCCCTTTCTGAACAATTTTGTGCTACGGTCAGTGGCCTACGCACGAATGCCGTTTCAGCGCTCGCAATTTGCTACTCGAGATGACTTGCAACGTAGGCCTACGTGGCTAAATATATTGATAGAAAATTTATCTCAAAGTATGGCGCAAATTTAACCATCACCACAGAAATCACAAAATTGTCATTTATGATATTTTTTGAGTGCTTAAATGTGGGTCTCTAGAGGGTTAATGGTAATTGCGAAAATTCAGGGTCGAAGAATCGCTCAACACGGCACCACAGCGAGCACAAGTGAATTTCTCTTTTCTGCCTTTATGCCAACCGTGCGCAAGGTTTCATTCTTAGACGCTAGCGGTTGTCTCGGTTATAAATTGGCTTATTTTTTAATCCAGAGCGCCAGCCAAACGTGGGGAAATTTATTCCTATTCCATTTAAAATAACATACATACATCATCTTTGTTTGAGTTCAGCGAAATTCATTAAACTTCACTTAAATACAACTTTTTTTTTTGTTTCGATTATAGTCGTTTTAACATCTTTATGTCATTCGCGACTTATATCAACGATGAAGTTGGCGGACAAGTCATTGAAAAACTTATCCGGTACAACTGTGATCGATGTTTACTCTTGGGCTCGAACTCACGGACATCTGCTCAGAAAGCAACTGACTTGCCAACTGAGCTATATCACAAGCCCAGTAAATACAACTTAATTTTTTCACTTCCTCTGAAAAACCGTATTTAACCAAATAATTGATCATTCCCAACTTGAATTTTCACATCAAATTCACCTTTCTCAGGCGACACGGTTTTTCGTCGTCGTCACATGTGGCAACGAGCCGAGGCACCACGCTTGGTGATCAAGCGAACGTCAAGTTCACTCCACGACCACGATTGTAGACGACACAAGTGGCCACCGAAGACACGCATAACTTATACGGTATAAACATATCTTGTAAATCCAGAACCGAGGAATCGGTTAACGAGCTACAACAGCCAACACACGTCTAGCTCTGCTTGACGTTCACCCGCTCACAAAAAATGACAAAGCTTTCCCTTTCGATCCTATGCGAACATTTGTGGTTGTTTAGTTACGTTATGTACGGGGTTGAACAAATCACGACACTGTTAAGTACACTACCGTGCCAGGCGTGGCAGTTTGTTAAAGAAATGGAATTTATTAAAATTTACCGGACTTAAGATGAACAATGCGATGAATGGACACTTCAAAGTAGTAAAAAAAAGAATTTTGTATGAAAATTTGTATGGGAAAACAAATTTTTTCATTCAAAAAACGCCAGAGATGTACTGAGAGTTGCAAAAAATATAACTAGGAATGGAAAATATTTCTTGCCTCTTGTAGTACAATTCATGTGAACAAAGCTTAAACCTAACTTGTTCTCCAGCAAAGATATTTAATGTTACACCATTTTTTTTCAGCATTATTATTTTTTAATTTTAGCGTCTTTGACTACTTATTTGAACGCTGTTTTACCGTTGAATGGAAAAAAGCAATCTCAATAAACTGCATTACATAGCCAGTGAATTTATTGCTTTATGTAATATTTGTAAAAATAATTCATGAAATTTTTAAAAGCTTAAGCAAGCAAAGTCTGCCCTTTTTAAGTACTTTGCAATGGATTCAGATTTTGTATTTGATATGGTTATAACTTTTTTCATGAAATGCTTAGCTGCTTGTCATTTTAGCAAAAAATTAAGCTTAAGAATAGTCAAAGCCAAAAATCAAAGGCTTACTTCATTTCATGGTTATTAAAATTTTCTGGATGATTAATTGTGCAAAAATGTCTTGTTCCATACATATTTCCATACAAAAATGAAACGCGTTGCGCTTACTCAGAAAGCAACAAAATGATATCAAATTTTACACTGATGCTTGGTGACCCAAAAAGCATCGAAAAAACGTATGGGAGCAAAAGTCATTTTTTGCAAGTGTAGATTATTGAGAGATGCTAGAAGAAAGATTTTCTTGATTTTTTTAATTGTTCAACCAACATCGAATATAATAATTTCGTACATATACTAGGCGATTCAGTGAAAAAATATCGTTTTGAACATTTTCTGTAAACCAATAAGCAGCAACTACGATACGTCTTAGTAAAACTTTCAACCTTAATGAAACGATATGTTTTTTGACTGAAAGGCATTGAAACTGAAATTTAAAGAATTACCATAGCTCACAATCAACGTTTGTGCATAGTTGAACTTAACTTGACAATAAATTCAACGAGCTGAGACGTCATGAAAATCGAGGAACATGTTTTTCTTGCCGATATGATCAGAAGATGGAAAAACTGGAAATTTTTTGTTTACCTCGATTTCATTCACATTTAAGTTTGAATTTGAATACCAATTTGTTCACAAATGAGAAATGATGTGAAAAATGATCCTGGTTTTTAGTAGATACATGATCAACATCAACTAGAGTTCGAAACAGTGATTCTTAACAAATTAGACCTTTAGAACATTATACACATGTTTTCAAAAACTCATATTTCAGTAATACATTCAAGTTCATTCCAGTGATTCAGCTATGATGCGGCTCAAGTTACTACATGTGTTCATAATTTCAATTCATTGGATTGCTGGTTCTCAATTAATAATACAATGTATATACACACAAACTCAAAATCTATACATGTGGCAACACTGTCAGTAGGGCAGTTTCTATTCGATGGAAATCATGTGATAACGCATACCTTTCGTTCAACGAACAAAGCAATTGGAACAGAGCAAATCCAAAACTGCTTCATTCAATCAAGCTAGAGCTTGGATTTTGTTGTTGTTCTGGACTGCGTGTGTTTTGACTGTGATATTTTTTTTTCATTTTGGTTCCAGTCAGTCTAAAATCACAAGAAAAAAAAACCTCATCAACTTATTTCGATAATCTTAAAAGTGCTTTTCAATGGATAGAGGTTTTATATTTCCACGATAAAGTAAGTTAACAGATTTTGAGTGTTGATTATATGACTTAATGGGCCATTGCTTAAACCGTAAATCATTGAGATATTATCTCGTGTGTGCAAATAAATTGAGTTATTGTACATGAAAGTTTACCTGCTAGTATTGCCTCGTTTTGCAATCTTATTATCAGCAACGAGAGTGTATTAAAAGAGACTATAAAGCAATGAACTCACTGGATTCTTACAGGCATTTCGGTGTTATCTCTGAATACGAAAGAATTGCTTAGTACCAGCAAGCATAAGGCTTTCATGCTTATTATTTCGCAAAATGACGAGTGTACCCAAGTTAACTCTAACTATAGATGACAGCAATGTAATTGAAGGCGCTAAGGAAGTATTGAAAGTAATTAGGCCCCAGTGGACGAGCGAAAGCGTCAATTTTAAGGTAATACAGAAGTTTTTCAGATATTATGATCAACAATAACGTTTGCTCTACTGAAGATTGCACATGCATTTTAAGAAATTCATCGATTTTACTTATCTTAATAAATGAATTCATCCAAAGTTTGGTATGAAGTTGGCAGAATTCTCTGCAATTAGTCATAAATCATTTGCAAACAAATGTCAGTTAATAAGGTTGATATAAACTGATAATACCGTTTATATATTCGAAATTTGACTAATGGATGTTACATAACTGTTTTAGCTTTTTACTGATGGCATAACGAATAAATTAGTTGGATGCTTCAACCAAAGTGATAACAATGCATCCAGTGATGTCGTCCTTATTCGAGTGTATGGCAATAAAACGGATTTACTCATAGATCGTCATGAAGAGACAAAAAATATAATACTACTGCATAAACATGGCTATGCACCGGCTCTATACGCGACATTTATCAATGGGTTGGCATATGAGTATGTATCTGGAAACACGTTGACTCCCGAAAGCTGCAGAGAAGAATCAATATGGAAATTGGTGGCTAAACGTATGGCTCAAATGCATAAAGTGGTTGATGAATCTTCAGTTATTGGAATAGCTGCACTACCAAAGAAAATGGAAAAATTTCTCAAGTTGATTCCTGATGTGTTTTCCGATCCAGTGAAAAATTCTAGGTAATATTTTCAGTTCGCCGTTAAAATTCTCTTCTTTCTCTTCTCTTTGAAGAGTATAAAATGGAGTGAAGGAGGCTCCTGTACAACTTTTTGCAAATTCGAAAACTAATAAGCAAATTGATTGCAATGTGGAATGTATGGGCAAACTCTGAATGTTTATATGACGATTTAAGACACCACCTTTTCACAAAATTGGAACAAAATCAAATAAGCTTTAATTAGGCCGAAACAACTTTCAAATCCTTCTTTTGTCACTCGGAGTTGGAACATCGCGAGGGGGGGACAATAAAAAATAATGCGAAAAACAAATAAATTGGAATAAATTGCACGAAATCTTGTATGCAATAAAATAATAAACTATATCATTGCACAAAACCTACAAATCAAGTAATTTTTTATCTAAAAATTCAATAAAATCAAAAATACAAACGGTGAAATAACTGTAATCTTCCAAAATTTAGTTTTTTGGTCTTGTAATCTTTCTGATACTTGATTTTTTTTACGAAATTTACATAAAATACTTCAAACTTGATTTATTTCCCCCTTCGGGTTTTTGGAAATTTCGAAGGGGAGGGGGGGTGGGGGGATGACAAAAGAAGAAATTGATATTTGTTCCAGCCTTATAGTGTTCTAAAAATAAAATCTTTTCATGCATTCATGGAGCGAAAGCGCACTTAAAAAAAGGTGTTCAAAAGTAACTAGAATGAAACGTTGATGTAACGTAAATTCTTGTATTATGTTTCAGAATATCACAGATATTTCCAAGCGCAATGGATTTAAGATCGGAGTTTAAGCATCTGTATGGGAAACTGCAAAAGTTGAACAGTCCCATAGTGTTCTGTCACAACGATTTGTTGCTAGGCAATGTAATTCACACAGCAGACAAAAATCGTGTTACATTTATCGACTATGAGTATGCTGCCTACAATCATCAAGCTTTCGACATTGGGAACCATTTTACAGAGTTTGCTGGTAAATATATATGTCTAATGTTAGCTTAAATAAATGTATATGCTTGTGTGTACATCCGAAAAGGGTGGGTGAGGGAGATGTAGGTGTAGGGGTCTAATGCATTATTTTTTGATTTATATTTTTTCAATTTATTATACTTAATTGTATGCTTTTTCCATTCCACCTTTCAGGAATTGATCAGATCGACTACGACCGCTACCCGTCAAAGGAATTTCAACTTCAATGGTTAAGTGTTTACTTGGAAGAATTCAATGGCTGCCAAAGTTCTTCAAATGAAGTTGAAAAATTGTACGTGGATGTTAATCAGTTTGCTTTGGCATCGCATTTGTTATGGACAGTCTGGGCACTTATACAAGCTGAACATTCTACCATTGACTTCGATTTTGTACGGTATTTATCATTAAGAAAATCGTGAGTAAAAGCTTCATACTGACGTTTTCACATTGATTTTAGATTTGGAGAGATGCGCTACACAGAGTATGTTCGTAGAAAAGAAGAGTTTTTATCACTAAACTACAAAGATTAATATGGATAATGGTATCATAGTGGCTTCAACCTGCTGATGCAATCAATATCTCAGTGCAACAATGAATCATTCCTTTATTATTCAGTAATATATTAAGCAACACTTTTAGAAAATGAAAATATTTTACAATGGTTAAAATTGCGATAAATATGCTGAAGCTATGTATACGTTTATAATAAAGTTATAATAAAGTGGTTGAAAAAGCACTTCATCATGAGTCTAAATGTGAACCTTCAAATAACTCCTTATCGTGCTAAAGCATAGTTTGGTCTAACTACAGTGTAAATATGAACGCTGCTACCGAGATAATTTGAAATCTGGAATATTCTAGCTAGAGTGTAAAAATTAACGCTGCTACCGGGATCATTTGAAATCGGGAATTTTCATTGGTCCCAAAGGTTACTACTTCAAATTGTTTAAACGTATTATTATTATTACTATTATTTAGCTTTTTCTTTGTTCTCATGGCAAAACCGAAAAATTAGGCTTAAGAAATTTTAGTTTCACCAAAAAAAAAAAAATGAAACCATATTCACTAATAAATTTTCTTTCAGAGATAAATCAGCAAATTGTATTCTTATAGAATTTTATACTATATTCATTGTATAAGAACAATTATACACGTTTTATGTTTATGTCTTGGCAACTTAGTCTATAATTTCTCATAGAAATCAGTTTAGTTATTTAAATGCAATGTTGGTATAGTTGGAATAACAATTTCCTAGTATAAATCACTTTTTATAAATGCATCCGTTTTTATGTTCTGCTGAAATAGTATTCATTTGGCACTCAGTAAGAAAAAATGTGGATTTTCTAGCAATTTTTTCCACTCATTCGAAAAACTCGCCATTGTAACTCCGTCTATAACACGATGATCAGCTGACCAGCTTACGTTCATGATGTGTGCTGCAATGACATTTCCTTTTGTGTCAAACCGAGGTAATAGTTTAGTTTTCCCTACCGCTCCTATTGCGACTTGAGGCGCCATTATACAAGGATGCGTGTAAGTTCCTCCAACCTGTGTACATGATAGATGTTGAATGATTTATAAATTTGCTACAATTGTTATTCGTATACTTACGACTCCAATATTCGACAGTGAAAACGTTCCATTCGCAAAGTCATCTGGATTTAATGATCCCTTGGTACCGCGTTCTTGTAAAGCATTCAATTCTAGAGCAATATCAAGAATTGATTTTGTTTCGACATTTTTAACATTAGGCACAACTAGCCCTTGAGGTGTGTGCATGGCAATGCTTATATTGTGATACGATTTTAATATCATACATTCTTTACCCTCGTCAAAAGAGCTATTCAAAATTGGAAATTTCTTCAAAGCATTTGACGCAGCTTTAACAAAGAATGGCATATAGGTCAACTTTACCCCATACGACAGTGCTTCATTTTTCAATTGATCGCGAACCAGCACTAGCTGTGATAAATCAACCTCATCACTATATGCAAAGTGTGGAATTTTCTAAAACAAAAACAGTGTACAGGTTAACAAAAACTATTGAGACTATTTTCCATACATACCAACGATTCAGTCATTGATTTGAACATTGCCTTCCCAACTCCTTTCAACGGTACAATCGTTTCAGTTTTAATGGGTGTGGTGGATCCGATATTTTTTCCTGACACATCCTGGAGAGCTAACGTGGGATGCGGTTTGACAGTGCCAACAGGAATTATATTCAAATATTCTAGAACGTCTCCCTTAAGGATGCGACCATTCCTGCCAGACGCTTTGACCTTTTGGAGATCTACTTTATTCTCCATGGCGATTCTCCGTACGGCCGGTGTAGCTAGAACTTTACTACCACCGATAATCTCAGTTGCGTTTTGCCCAAGAACATGCTCAATTTGGGCATCTTCTTCATCGGAGCTGCTTTCTTCACTACTGTCACTTTCTTCTGCTTCATCTTGAACATCAAAATCTAGCAATGGTTTTCCAACAAGGGCTATTTCATCGACGAGTTTATGCAGCTTTACAATTTTACCGTCGTAACGGCTTGTTATAGTTACCGATGCCTTGTCACTCTGCACTTCACACAAATTATCGAACTGCTCTACGACGTCCCCTTCTTTGATAAACCATTCTTTAACAGTCACTTCGCGTATTCCTTCTCCAATATCCGATAAGTTGAATGAAACGATTTTTTCAAGTCGACGAGACGTGTGTAATTGAGCGTTCGGTTGCAAAGCCTTCAAATGAAAATATTTTGAATTAAAAAATATATTTCGAGCCCATAATCATCAAAGTGTGATTTTAATTGTACATATTTTCGAACACCACACAAAAAAAATCGAATGATAAACTGAAAACAACAGTTTTTCTAAATAAATGATATGAATATCAATGTCAATCGATATCAATAACATGAATTATGTGAACAAAAACTTTTTTGACATGTTGAACTGATTGAAATTATCAATAGGATTCAATGATTCGGGTTTTTTAAATTGAAGTTATGACGCGTATGTGTGTGTCGACGGAGTTTCTCTTGGAGCGCTGGTTTAAGTTATGTAAGCATGTCGCGACAATTTGCTTGCGACGATAAGCGGTGCTATATTTACCAATTTGTGTCCTCTGGCTAGAAATTGTTGTACTAGTAAAGATACTCGGCGATGAATAAGTCCAGCCATTTGTAAGATGCGTAATCCTGACTGTCAGCGATAGCTGTTTTTTTTTTGACAACGTGGTTCGCCAGAGGTTCGAAGCTTGCTATGCTAGAGCTCGAAGATTCGGATAGTAACTGAGACAAGTTGCTTATTTCGCTTGAGTAGTGGTGGGTAGCTTAAAAGTTTTGTGTACCTACAGGTTGGCTTAAACAAACATATACATATATACTCACAGGCAGAACACTAATGAAAAATTAATTTGTTTTTAGTATTAGTATTTTTTCTTATAAAATGTTAGGAATGGAGATGTCCAAAAACTAATATTTTCTAATTGAATTCCACCGCAAAAAAGGTTGGACAAATCCAAACAAGTTGCAGAAAATAACTAGGTATTGATTCTTTTTTCTCCTCAACACACTTTTATCAGGAACTTTTTTTTTAAATTTTGACCATTGAATTTATTCATAGACGTTATCTCAAAAGCCACTTGACAGATCGCAAAACAAAATTACACATGTTTACATTTCTTCACCAGATATTATCACTGAAAATTTCATCCATTTTCATCTACGGATTTCAAAGGTAATTAACAAAAGCTAATTATGCACTTTTTTGGATCACAAACGTAAGACTACTAAAAATCGTTTTTAAAAATCGCATTCAAAACATTCCAGCTGGGGTGAATTGTACCAAACATATTGAATTGTGCGCACTTTCACCTTTAGTTGGATTAAGTCAATCACTGATGCTTACCGTAAACGGCACAGAAAAATATGGCTTCTATCAAAATAAGTTTCGTCAAAACGAATTCAATGTCAATCAAAATATAAATATTTTATTCGATGTTTGATGTATTCTCTATGCAGGCCGTTCGTAAATATCGAGTAATTTTGGTAGAACAAATTTCTACTGTATTTTTGAATAGGTAGTTATATACACAGTCTTCATCTATGGTGTGCGAGCGATTGTCGAAGCCAAATTAAGAAATAAATTAGAATTACCTGCTAATGGTAGACAAACATGTTCAAAGCTAAATGAACTATGCAAATATCAGGTACAACTTTTCTCGTAAAACATGAAATGTGAGATTATTTCCCAAAATTAGCTGATTACTTTGTCATCTGCTTGATAATGAACCTAATTTTCGACTCCTTCCCATTGTCCGATCTGGCTCAAATTTGCATAGAACATTGCGTAAGGCTCAGGATCAATTTTAGCCTGCAGAGCGTATGATTTTCAAAAGTCGGCTGATTTGGGTCACTCTTCTGAACACTAGAATGCAGTTTTGCCGCTCGAGATGTTGACTTTTCGAATTACAAGAGAATTGCTTCAATATTACGAAATTTGAAACCAAATTCACACGTACATGTATGTATGTATGTTGGTAATCCACCATGGGTGCACGGATTCACCGCAGTTTCTGCCAAAGTATGGGTTCACATCAGGGCCGTAGGAAGAACCGACTCATGGGGGGGGTTTTGGTGACAAATTTTTACCTATGATTTTTTTGTCTAACAGCACACGAATAAAAAAACATTAAAACAAATTATGTTTGTAACTATATGATTACTCATTTTAAAGTAACTTAAGTAACTTAAGAGAAGACACGAAGTGTCATTAAAATAAACCTAAAAAAATGTCACTTTAGAAAAGTGGTTCTTAGCCTTAAGGGTGAGTCTAATTTTTTTTAACGAAACCCCTAGAAACAAAATATGAAATTTGCTTTTATAGATGATAAAATTTTGTGAATTTGTTCAAAAGTGTGGTAGATCAAAGTTATTTGATTTGAGCATAAAATAAGTTTTTTTTAGGGTCGCCTTCAATTTCTTAAAAAAAAACTTATTCTATACTCAAATAAAACAAGCCCAATCTTTTAAACTCTTTTGCAAATTCCAAGATTCAAACCATTAATGAAAATTAATAAAATTTTCCAAAAAAATCAGTAAGAGATAAAAAATTTCAAATCAAGTTTGCTTGATGCAAACTTGAACTAAATTTATGATTTTAGTTTGAAATTTGGCTTTAAAAAACCGTAGTATTAATAATGTTATCCAATACACCGAAAAAATTTAAAAAAATGTGCAGATTTTTTAGGTGAAGATCAGGTACATGTTTCTTAAACAGGAAATATTTTTCATAAAGAATAAATTCCATACTAAAAATCCTGTGGATGATTCTTTTTTTAAATAATTTGGGATATTTTGCATGAATCAAAACTTAGAAAATTAACTCAAATTCTATTTTTTATCTGTGATTTTCAGCTGAATTGTGTACACAAACTTAATCTGATAAAAACTTTGAAATCTGGAAATTGAATTGACAAACAAATTTTTGAGTTTGTGTTTTCTTGAATTTCTCAACAATTTTTTTTGTAGAGAAATGAATCCAACTTAGATGAAATTTCAGGGACTAGATAAGAGAAAATCGATTTCGAAAAACATGCGAAAAAAATACGCCAGGTTGGTCTCCTGTAGTAGAATGTTAATACATGGGCCCCGGAGAGGCGCAAGATGTGGGTTCAAGTCTCACCGGGAGACAAGGCGAATTTTTTTCGCATGTTTTTCAACATCGATTTTCTCTTATCTAGTCCCTGAAATTTCGTCTAAGTTGGATTCATTTCTCTACAAAAAAAGTTTCGCTGACTGAATGTTTGAGTCAAGACCCATCTCTGGGTCGCAATTTAAAAATTTCTCAACAATTTTATGTTGATTGAAAAATTTATTCACAAGCTAAAATTTTTTCTGAATTTTCAATCCGAATTCTAAACCTGAGTTCAAAAATTGAACTTTGAATCTATTTCCGAATTTCAATACGATTTCCGAAATGTACAAAAAATACGATTTCCGATCCTAATTCCAGGTCAGAACTTCATGAACCAAATCTTAGAGACCCCATTCATGAATCTATTATTAAAATTCTGTAGTGCTGGTTTAATCTTAATTCATTATTTCAATTATTTATTTTTTATCTGTTTTGTGAATCTGATTTAAAATGTGAATTTCGAATGATGAATCAAAATCTGGTTTTCAATTTTGGATCGCCACGTAGATGCTTCAAATGTTTAAATTTTGTGTTACAATAAAGTTAAAGAACTTCGAATTTGAATATAAAACAAATTTCTTCTTTTTTCATATTCGGAAAACTATTATCAAAATATTGAAAATGCATTTGATTTTCGAAATACATGATTCAAATTTGATATGAAATGCAATACCGAATTGGAACAAAGATTTCAAATCAGCTTTTCATTCCTAATTTCTTACAATTATTCGAACTGAAAATCAAGAATCCTTAACTTGATATAAAATCAGAAATACGAAAATATATAGAAATACAATTTTGGTTATAGGAATATGGAACCAGAATCTCCAAAATGGGTTTAATTTAAAATTCAATATTCAGACCTTAATTTATATGATAAGGTAGCGAAATGCCCGGTTTTAACCGGGTTGGCCCGGATATTTAATATAAAATTTGGGAAAAGTCCGGTCCGATCCGGTTGCCCAGATTTCATTGGAAAAGCCCGGATTTTGCCCGGGTTTGTTCTCATTCTCATTCTTAAATCAAACCTAAAAAAACAAATTGTGATGTAATTTTTTATATGCATGCGTCCGAAATTTATGCAGCAAGTTTCAAAAAAATATTATGAAAGGTTTTTCAAGTTATTTTTTCTAGATTTTTGATGAGCAATTCCTAAGTTTTCAATCAAATTTGCCCGGTTTTGCCTTGATTTGGTCGACAATTTTTGAATCAAATACCCTGATTTTGTCAGGTTTCTATATAAAACAGCCCGGATCCGTGCTGAAAAAAAAATCTGACAACCATATTCTATGAACAAGTGAGAAAATTTTGAAAAACTGTAGCAGAATTTTGAACTTGAAATGGGTTTTTGAGGTTTTTGTATTAGTTTTTAGTTCAGATAGTTACTCTTGAATATCTTTGCTCTATTATCATAATTTGATTATGAATTACAAATATTTAGTGTAGAGTAGAATACCTCGCTTGCTTTTTGGACCCTCATGGGGGGGGGGGTTTAACCCCCAAAACCCCCCCCGTTCCTACGGCCATGGTTCACATGCATTCCTTAGATTATTAGGTTCGACAAATCTCCAATGCAGCGCGCCACCATACCCGGACCCCATGGCTTCGTATGAACTGTTATGTGGTGAATGTATTGCGTGTGTAGATGTAGGTATATTGTGGAAGAACGAATCAATCAGGTGGGCTAGTTTACTTACAGATATATTCCGGCATCCGTGTATATGTATATACCTGGCCAGCTGGCAACTGATTGAACATTCCAATTATATAGTTAGTTATATAATGAAACACATCTTACCTGTCGGCCCCGCTTATGGGATTCGAACCCAAAAGTTTTTCTTGCCGATACCGGGAATCGAACCCAATACGCCTGGCGTACCAATACCAGACTCGCGCCAGCCTATCCACTAGACCACATCGGCGCTTGAAACCAAATTCACACGTACATACCTCTTAAAGCTTGTAACCGGTTGGTTACAAATCGTTTGATTTTTGTTTTCATTTTTGTAGTATTGTATATTTAGCTCTAGAAAATTCATGTTCCTTGTCGAGTCTCACAACAAGATAGCACCACAGTAGGCTACATTTTACTGCTGGCTGCTGTCAATTCACAGAGGAGGAAAAGGAGGAAAGAAAAAGAGAACATGGAAGGCGAAAAGGAAGCTTGCTTCAGGAAAATTCGCTCTCTTCTATATCAGGCGTCCGTGTGTGAAGTCTAGTCCCCGTTTAGTGTTGTGAAGTTCCAAGGAATTCGCCCGGAAACGCCGGTTAGCTTCCCCACGGCTCGGCCCGCAGATCCTTGTGATCTCGCGCCTAATCGTAATAGGATCATCATCTTCGTCCTCGGGTTCTGTGGATCCCTAATTATCAAGGAGGACTTCTCTTCTCGGCCTGTCCGGATACGGGGCACTCTCGTGGGCAGGCCGATTAAAAGCCAAAGAAGCAAGACGCCTGCAACGACCGAGTCCAGCAACGCCCGCTGGCGCCGACGGTTTCGGCACCCCGTCGATACGCCATTACATCGACGGCCCTCCTGCTTCCGGAACTGGATTTCCGGAACTGCGACGTCGCGACAGAACAGCACCAGCAGCAGCACATCACGGTTAGTGAACCAATTACACGCCACACAAGACACAGAAAATTGTTTATACACACAGACAACACGCCACAAGAAAACTTTAAATAAAAAACATAGAAACATGAAATTTCCCGATTTGTTGTATTTTACCCGAAAAGTCCTTGGTTACCCAGTAGCCAGCCGGCCCTGAGGTTCCGTACTCTTAGAGTACCTTGCCTTGGCTGGTCTAGCCGCTGCTTTTCTATCCGTAACAAGCTTTATTTCTCCTTAAATACGGGAACTCATTAGCTTTTTATCGCTTTTATTTCGTTTTGAATAAATGAGATTGATCTTTTTCGACAAATTTATTGTGTTGTTTAGCATTGTTAGAACTGTTGAAATTTTACCGTAACAATCTTAAAGACTTTCTGTTCATAAAATGATGATGCTTTTTGTCTGATAATTTTTTGCCCAAGGTGGTTTCCTTCCAATGTACAGCTTCAGGAAAATGGATGTACAGAATAAATAGTACCTATAATTTCTTTTTTTATTTATTTTTATTTTTTCTCCAATATAGTTACATTAAGTAAGCTGAAAATTTACTCTTACTGTTTTCCATTTAACAGATCTTGTTGTGTTGCGATGTTAGAATTAGATCTGTAAAATTTCCATTCTGTTTCCTACGTGACAATCACTGAAGCTTCACAGCGTTTCATTTTTACCATTATGCTCAATTTGGAAAACGTTATACACCACAAATATACTTTAGTTTCATTTTTCGAATGTCGCTTCAGCTGAAAATCACTTGTCGAATCTGTACATTTTATAAATATAGAATTTCATATAAATAATTTCGGTAGCGCTTTAGCTTTGACGAATCGCAACATGCTTGGATAATCATCGTTCTTTATTTTGCGCTCACAAGACAGCTCAGATGATTAGTCATTAACTTCGACACTTCGCATGTATATATAGTTTCTGTTTTTTTTTTTGGATTTTTATGTTATGTTTTACTGACAATGTATATTTCTATATAATAATAATTCTTCATTTTATCAATATTCCATGATACGTCGTTAATTCATTTATATTTATAATTATAATAGACAGCATAGCATAGGAAGACGTTAATACCTGCATTAGACATGATGTACAAAATTATATTTTCTCACAAAGAGATATCGATTGTATTTTGCAAATTTTTTCTTAGTTATGGCATACCATGCTGTTTTGGTAGGTTGTAAATGTAGTTATTGTTTTCCGTACTTTCATAAACGTTACATCTTACCTTTTTATGGAGTTTTTTTGTTGCCAATCGATAACCTGCTTTAATATACACTGGTTAAAGTGACTAAAAGCTAGGTTATGTTTGACAAATAGATTAACCATAAACGAACTCCATAAGACTCGAATTTACTTAATTAATAGAGGATAACTGTTTGGAACCAAGTGTTATAATCTTTTAAACTTAAGTTAACTTGTGTCGAACAAATCCAAATATCTGGTACTAATCGACCAACTATGAAAACTTCTTGATTACGTTTTCAATCAAAATGAAAACACTTTATAACGGCACCCATTCAAAAACTTTTTTCTACATGAAGTTTGTAGAAAAATATAAATTTATATTCATGTCATTTTGTTTTTTTTTTCTATCTTAGTAGCACCATATAACGAACACAACAGTTTCAGACGAGTTTCAATCTACAATCATTCAATAAACATTCATTCAACATTCAATAACAGCAATATAATGTTCATCTTTTTTCCGATAGCCATTATCAGATTACGTAAAGCAGTACATTAAAATGCGCTAATGACAATCGAAAGTGATACTTTTACATTTACTTTTTTTGCAGGATATATGTTTGTGCACTGTTTTTCGGTTTAACAGCTTAAACTTAAAAAAAAAAACTATAAAAGAAATGAACATTTGTAATCAGTGATTAGAAAATTTTCCAGGTTTTAAGAACACTTGTATGTGTATAAAGTTTTGTTCATATGCATATCAAAATTATTTGAAAAAAAAAAGTTTATGTTTGGTCTCAAGACTTCTTGTTTTTTTAAATGTTTGTTTGAAAATTATGAAGATTTGATCATCAATCAATTTGTTGATTCGATCAATCTGATAAGACTATCATCTGAATAACAGTATTGCCTCCGTGTCATCCTCTTGACTAATACACATGCCAAATTTGGTTTGCTGTTTCCATGTTTTTTTCATCACTATCGAGATACTTCTTTATTACTTAACATGTAGCCATGTATTGCTTAACAAATGATATGTTTATAACGTGCATTTTGTTTGCAGGTATTTTGTGCATAAAATTTAGCTGAATTTTGCCTTACAGCATAAAATGGAAGTCATTTGTATGGAAACAAAAAGGCAAGGCAATGTTAGAATTAATTTTCCTAATGCATTATTGAAATCATCATCAAAACTGTCGTTCTTTTTCGTTATATGGCAATGATTAGTCGCTAGTTTTTCAATTATTTACCTAATATCTTACCTTATGTCTTTGTCATTTTATCATTTTGTTTGCTTCTTATATCTCATTGAATCATGTTATTTTACGTTGTGAGTTGAAACATAGAGATTTGGTTTACCTTTTACAATTCAAATGAAATAAAATCGAGCTCTCTTTTAAATTGTTCCACTATAGTATGTACTGTTCGAGACTTTCGGTTAGGGTTTAGTATTGTTTCATGATAGATGTTCCAAAGCCTTGTCTCTTAGAACTCCAGAGAAAAAGTGCTTTATATACAAACAGCTGATTTGGGTGACGAGACACGCACTTTTTTCATTTTTTTTTAAATTTTCCTTGGAGACGTTTTTATTTTTGATCAAACATGCATATACGCTTTTATGAGATTTTTTTTTACTTCCTGCTGGTTGTGAGAGAAATTCAGTTATCATTATTTTGTTTTTTTTTTAATTGGAGATGTTTCGTTAAAATGGTATTTGTGACAGATTTCAAACAACATTTAAAGCTTTTTAGTTTATCATATCATGTTTTGCTAGGTTCAGTTTTTTGTATATCTGCATCGGCAATCCATTATTTTTACGTTCTATTGTTTTTTTTGCGTTATATGTATGATGAATTGTCACTGTTCTAATAATGCCGGTGTTTGTATTGGTAGGTCATAAGACTTATTTTACGTTCATTTTTATGTTGCGTTCCAAAACACTGAAACAGTAACCTGTAGATATATTAAGTTAGTATTCCCGGCTCTACGAGATTATTTAAAAAATAAATGATTTCTCTTTGTTGTACATTTGTGTTGTTGTATGTTTAGTGTAATTGTAGTTTAATTGACCAGTTTAGAGAAGAAAATTGAACGCATTTACGAACATTGTCTCAATCTTTCATTACATTTTCTAGTCTATTCTGTTATTTTTTTATCTAGGAGTGTTAAGTTTCCAACAAATTGTAATCTTCATTCAAAGTCGAATGTGTGACAAAATAACGCTTTTCGTTATTGGCAATGCAGTATTTTTATCTGCAATTATGACAGCATATAGAAATTTGATTAGTTAAAATTAATATTCCATATTCAAGCTGTTGGGTAGGTTCTCAAAAATCACCAGTCTTTTGCTAATAAAAGTTCTTAATAAAAAATGGGCTAAAATTTGGCTCAATTAAAAAAACTGTAAGGTTACTCTTATCCTCAAGCATGTTTCGGCACCAATGTTTGAAATTAGCACAATCTCCAAATAAACAATTTAGAAATTTGCATTCCATTTTCAAAGGTTCAAAAATTTTTAATTGTTTTTATTTTTATTTTGTTGAATTTAGATTATCATAACAACTTTCCAGATTTGTAGTTGTCTAATTAAAGATACGTTTTCAAATTACAGAATCATTCCTGATATCCGGTATCGACAATATTTGTAGCTTCAAAATGTTTGGTCATTCGGAATCATCTTCGAAAAAATAGGAAGTGTAGAATTCATCTGTTGATTGTGGTTGAAAACCGATCCAATTTCTCTCTTCTAATTGGATATGAGTGAGATCATAAACATGCTCTTAGAAAAATACTTCTATTGAAAATCAGAACAGGAAATCATTTAACAAAACAGAAGAAATGACGTGAGGTATATTATTTCATAAACAAAACATTTGCTTTACCGATTTAGACCGACTCGACTTAAATTCGTTTACTCTCAAACAAGCATTTTGTGACCTTTTTCTTAATATGCGTAATGCAGTAGATGAAAATTTGAAATGGGAGTTTACATTTGATATTCTGAAAACTAAATTCAAATAATTTAAATTTAATTAAGTTTGTTTCGTAAAAATATGTTTCAGTCATATACATATAATAGATAGATACAAACAAATTGAACATGACTCTTAGTAAATTGATGTCAATCAATTTTGAAGTTAAATAGCCTTCACGCTTCTTCATTTTAACTCAAATTTAAGTATGACCGATGTTCAAAACATAGTTCGATTCTATGAACTTAAAGTTGAGTACCCTTATTTCCCCTTGCGATGGTTCAAAACGGAGTTCGAACTGCGAACTCAAAGTTGATCCCTTTTTTTCCTTCGGCGAGGGAGCAAAGCTGAGTTCGACCTTATGAACTAGAAATTGAACTCACTTTTTTGGACTGAAAACACTTAGCGAGTTCAGTTCGAACTGGAACAGCAACCAACGAACACGACGCAAAATTTTGTCGTTCCGGAACAATTACCGGAAGACTATCATAATGGAATGTCCCCCGTGTCATCGTTAAATTATGTCCGTCATTGTAATCATATGGTGGGCGGCTTGAAATGTCCGGAAACTTCCGGATGTTATTTACTTACCGTGGGAAGTAACATCCGGAAGTTTTCTTTGACCGGGAGTGTCAAAACTTTCCACCGCTCTGTAATTGCAATGCAATGTACCGGAACAGCTACATCCGGGTACAAAAAAATTGAACCATCCTTTAATTCCCTGAAAATAAACAACCCTCGAATAAAAAGGATAAATTTGATTTCGGCTGCCGAACTTAGTATTCAGTATGCCTATCTGAACTTAGTTTTGCGATTACCCAGTCGAACTCAAAGTTGAGGGCTGCCACTGAAGTGCTGTTTTGAACCAAAACTACTTAATTTTGAGTTTAAAAAAAGGAGCGTGTTGAAAATAAAGTTTAATGCATTTGTGATTTTTGTAGAATTTTAAGTATTTCAAAATAAATTTTTCTAATATATTTAAACTACAAATGTCTGATGCAATTTTAACCAGCCTAAAAATTTCCTTAGTTTGTCACTCTTCTATACGTCTACAAACTTATTTTCGATTTTACCAATATTATTAAACTAACTCCGCCTATTTTTTGGCCCTTCTAGACTAAAAGTCTTATAAATTAGGTCATACTTTTTTGGTTTTCTTAATATTCAACACAAAGCGCATCATGCATTCACCGATTCAAATCTAATTATATTAGGCTACACGTTTTCGATTTGGCTGGTTTATGAAAAAGAAAATAATATAAATAGGTGTTAATCTATACATAATAGATTTCACATTTATATTTTAAGTTTTAGATGCCTATTTTTCATCCTCCACACGTTGTGCAAATTCTGTACAGTGGATGTTTGTTGATCAGGTTGAACAATGGAATCTGTGAAAGAATTGAAATAATTAGTATTTGTTTGAAAACTATAGAAAATAGATGTTAAGGTAAAGAGATATGATTAACGTTTCTTACATTAAAAAAAAAATCAAATCATCGGTTGAAAATTTATTTGCTGATTGCTTTATTCAAATGACTATATTGAAGAAACATGTCGGCAATATAGATGAGTCTGTAATTTTTGTTATTTTTTTCATTTATTGTTTTTCAATAGCTTTAATTTTCTCATTTTCATCTCTTTGACAGTCGCGAAACAGATGGATGTGTTTATATCAAGCCTTTTTCGATCGGTTTTGAAAAATGATACGCATTCATAGCCACATGCTACACACATTGATGGACAGAACCACTAGGGATAGAAAGCTTCTTTATGCACGTCTTCGTACGGAAAAGTTTCTAGAGAGAAGATGATTCCGTGACCAGCATGTTTGAATGAATTCAAGCAAAGATTGGGATGTTTTGAGTTGTAAAGGTCACCTATACATATACTTTTACGCTGGAAGCCATTCATCTAATCATTACATTATTTTATTCTAGGAAAATAGATAGGTATACAATTTGTTGTATAATTTACTCTTTATACAAGAATGTAAAATAATGAATAATACTAAACTTTTCAGCCCCTCAATCTTCTTCAAATGCCAAGTTTTTGATTGATTGAACTATCAATTATTGGAAAGGGACGTTCCAAACGCTAAAACTTTCAAATAAAACCTTTTCCACAAACCAATAAAATAGTGATAAGAAAAAGTTTGAAGTTCATTTTAAGATTGATGACAAAACTCTTAATTTATCTGCTTTCCTTCGACATATGTTTCTTCCGATGATTTCGACCTAAATTTTCCACATGCGGCTTGAAAACGTAGGGAATGATGGTGACTTTTCAATGCTTTTGTTTGATAATGTTCACGTTGCTGAGACACGATGAATTTAAATTTTTAGAGAAGTTATGTATAAAGACATGAGAATGAACTTCAAATATTCATTAGTAAGAACAAATGCAGTCTCAAAAGAAACCATAAAAATAAAAATCCATATTTGTTATCTGTTTTCAAAACACTAAAGGCCAGAAAACGTTGTGATCCCAAATTAAGCTCAGAATCCCGAAAAAACGCTTCTAAAGGCCAGAAAACGCATTTTAAAGTTTTGATCCCAAATTGAGCTCAGAATCACGGAAAGAACGCTTCTGAAGGCCAGAAAACGCATTATGAAGTTTTGATCCAAAATTAAGCTCAGAATTCCGGATACTTCTATAGGCCAGAAAACGCATTATGAAGTTTTGGTCCCAAATTAAGCTCAGAATTCCGGACGCTTCTATAGGCCAGAAATCGCATTTTAAAGTTGTGATCCCAAATTAAGCTCAGAATCCCGAAAAACGGCTTCTAAAGGCCAGATATCGCATTTTAAAGTTGTGATCCCAAATTAAGCTCAGAATCCCGAAAAACGGCTTCTAAAGGCCAGAAATCGCATTTTAAAGTTGTGATCCCAAATTAAGCTCAGAATCCCGAAAAACGGCTTCTAAAGGCCAGAAATCGCATTTTAAAGTTGTTATCCCAAATTAAGCTCAGAATCCCGAAAAACGGCTTCTAAAGGCCAGAAATCGCATTTTAAAGTTGTGATCCCAAATTAAGCTCAGAATCCCGAAAAACGGCTTCTAAATTAAGCTCAGAATCCCGAAAAAACGCTTCTAGAGGCAAGAAATCGCATTTTAATGTTGTGATCCCAAATTAAGCTCAGAATCCCGAAAAAACGCTTATAAATACCAGAAATCGCATTTTAAAGTTGTGATCCCAAATTAAGCTCAGAATCCCGAAAAAACGCTTCTAAAGGCCAGAAATCGCATTTTAAAGTTGTGATCCCAAATTAAGCTCAGAATCCCGAACATCGGCTTCTAAAGGCCAAAAAACGCATTTTAAAGTTGTGATTCCAATTTAAACTAAGAATCCCGAAAAAACGCTTCTAGAGGCCAGAAAACGCATTCTAGAGTTGTGATCCCAAATTAAGCTCAGAATCTCGAAAAAACGGCTTCTAAAGGCCAGAAATCGCATTTTAAAGTTGTGATCCCAAATTAAGCTCAGAATCCCGAAAAACGGCTTCTAAAGGCCAGAAATCGCATTTTAAAGTTGTGATCCCAAATTAAGCTCAGAATCCCGAAAAACGGCTTCTAAAGGCCAGAAATCGCATTTTAGAGTTGTGATCCCAAATTCAGCTCAGAATCCCGAAAAACGGCTTCTAAAGGCCAGAAATCGCATTTTAAAGTTGTGATCCCAAATAAAGCTCAGAATCCCCAAAAACGGCTTCTAAAGGCCAGAAATCGCATTTTAAAGTTGTGATCCCAAATTAAGCTCAGAATCCCGAAAAAAACGCTTCTAGAGGCCAGATATCGCATTTTAAAGTTGTGATCCCAAATTAAGCTCAGAATTCCGAAAAACGGCTTCAAAAGGCCAGAAATCCCATTTTAAAGTTGTGATCCCAAATTAACCTCAGAATCCCGAAAAACGGCTTCTATAGGCCAGAAATTGCATTTTAAAGTTGTGATCCCAAATTAAGCTCAGAATCCCGAAAAACGGCTTCTAAAGGCCTGAAATCGCTTTTTAAAGTTGTGATCCCAAATTAAGCTCAGAATCCCGAAAAAACGCTTCTAAAGGCCAGAAATCGCATTTTAATGTTGTGATCCCAAATTAAGCTCAGAATCCCGAAAAACGGCTTCTAAAGGCCTGAAATCGCATTTTTAAGGTGTGGTTGTGATCCCAAATTAAGCTCAGAATCCCGAAAAAACGCTTCTAAAGGCCAGAAATCACAATTTAAAATTGTGATCCCAAATTAAGCTCAGAATCCCGAAAATCGGCTTCTAAAGGCCAAAAAAACGCATTTTAGAGTTGTGATTCCAATTTAAACTAAGAATCCCGAAAAAACGCTTCTAGAGGCCAGAAAACGCATTTTAGAGTTGTGATCCCAAATTAAGCTCAGAATCTCGAAAAAACGGCTTCTAAAGGCCAGAAATCGCATTTTGGAGTTGTGATCCCAAATTAAGCTCAGAATCCCGAAAAACGGCTTCTAAAGGCCAGAAATCGCATTTTAGAGTTGTGATCCCAAATTAAGCTCAGAATCCCGAAAAACGGCTTCTCAAGACCAGACATCGCATTTTAAAGTTGTGATCCCAAATTAAGCTCAGAATCCCGAAAAACGGCTTCTTAAGACCAGAAATCGCATTTTAAAGTTGTGATCCCAAATTAAGCTCAGAATCCCGAAAAAAACGCTTCTAAAGGCCAGAAATCGCATTTTAAAGTTGTGATCCCAAATTAAGCTCAGAATCCCGAAAAACGGCTTCTAAAGGCCAGAAATCGCATTTTAAAGTTGTGATCCCAAATTAAGCTCAGAATCCCGAAAAAACGCTTCTAAAGGTCAGAAATCGCATTTTAAAGTTGTGATCTCAAATTAAGCTCAGAATCCCGGAAAAACGCTTCTAAAGGCCAGAAATCGCATTTTAAAGTTGTGATCCCAAATAAAGCTTAGAATCCCGAAAAAACGCTTTTAAAGGCCAGAAATCGCATTTTAAAGTTGTGATCCCAAATTAAGCTCACAACCCCGGAAAAACGCTTCTAAAGGCCAGAAATCGCATTTTAAAGTTGTGATCCCAAATTAAGCTCAGAATCCCGAAAAACGGCTTCTAAAGGCCAGAAATCGCATTTTAAAGTTGTGATCCCAAATTAAGCTCTGAATCCTGAAAAAACGCTTCTAGAGGCCAGAAAACGCATTTTAGAGTTGTGATCCCAAATTAAGCTCAGAATCCCGAAAAAACGCTTCTAAAGGCCAGAAATCGCAGTTTAAAGTTGTGATCCCAAATTAAGCTCAGAATCCCGAAAAACGGCTTCTAAAGGCCAAAAATCGTAGTTTAAAGTTGTGATCCCAAATTAAGCTCAGAATCCCGAAAAACGGCTTCTAAAGGCCAGAAATCGCATTTTAAAGTTGTGATCCCAAATTAAGCTCAGAATCCCGAAAAACGGCTTCTTAAGGCCAGAAATCGCATTTTAAAGTTGTGATCCCAAATTAAGCTCAGAATCCCGAAAAAAACGCTTCTAAAGGCCAGAAATCGCATTTTAAAGTTGTGATCCCAAATTAAGCTCAGAATCCCGAAAAACGGCTTCTAAAGGCCAGAAATCGCATTTTAAAGTTGTGATCCCAAATTAAGCTCAGAATCCCGAAAAAACGCTTCTAAAGGTCAGAAATCGCATTTTAAAGTTGTGATCTCAAATTAAGCTCAGAATCCCGGAAAAACGCTTCTAAAGGCCAGAAATCGCATTTTAAAGTTGTGATCCCAAATAAAGCTTAGAATCCCGAAAAAACGCTTTTAAAGGCCAGAAATCGCATTTTAAAGTTGTGATCCCAAATTAAGCTCACAACCCCGGAAAAACGCTTCTAAAGGCCAGAAATCGCATTTTAAAGTTGTGATCCCAAATTAAGCTCAGAATCCCGAAAAACGGCTTCTTAAGGCCAGAAATCGCATTTTAAAGTTGTGATCCCAAATTAAGCTCAGAATCCCGAAAAAACGCTTCTAAAGGCCAGAAATCGCATTTTAAAGTTGTGATCCCAAATTAAGCTCAGAATCCCGAAAAACGGCTTCTAAAGGCCAGAAATCGCATTTTTAAGTTGTGATCCCAAATTAAGCTTAGAATACCGAAAAACGGCTTCTAAAGGCCAGAAATCGCATTTTAAAGTTGTGATCCCAAATTAAGCTCTGAATCCCGAAAAAACGCTTCTAAAGGCCAGAAATCGCATTTTAAAGTTGTGATCCCAAATTAAGCTCAGAATCCCGAAAAACGGCTTCTAAAGGCCAGAAATCGCATTTTAAAGTTGTGATCCCAAATTAAGCTCAGAATCCCGAAAAAACCCTTTAAAGGCCAGAAATCGCATTTTAAAGTTGTGATCCCAAATTAAGCTCAGAATCCCGAAAAAAAGCTTCTAAAGGCCAGAAATCGCATTTTAAAGTTGTGATCCCAAATTAAGCTCAGAATCCCGAAAAACGGCTTCTAAAGGCCAGAAATTGCATTTTAAAGTTGTGATCCCAAATTAAGCTCAGAATCCCGAAAAAAAGCTTCTAAAGGCCAGAAATCGCATTTTAAAGTTGTGATCCCAAATTAAGCTCAGAATCCCGAAAAACGGCTTCTAAAGGCCAGAAATTGCATTTTAAAGTTGTGATCCCAAATTAAGCTCAGAATCCCGAAAAACGGCTTCTAAAGGCCAGAAATTGCATTTTAAAGTTGTGATCCCAAATTAAGCTCAGAATCCCGAAAAACGGCTTCTAAAGGCCAGAAATCGCATTTTAAAGTTGTGATCAAAAAATAAGCTCAGAATCCCGAAAAACGGCTTCTAAAGGCCAGAAATCGCATTTTAAAGTTGTGATCCCCAAATTAAGCTCAGAATCCCGAAAAAACGCTTCTAAGGGCCAGAAATCGGATTTTAAAGTAGTGATCCCAAATTAAGCTCAGAATCCCGAAAAACGGCTTCTAAAGGCCAGAAATCGCATTTTAAAGTTGTGATCCCAAATTAAGCTCAGAATCCCGAAAAACGGCTTCTAAAGGCCAGAAATCGCATTTTAAAGTTGTGATCCCAAATTAAGCTCAGAATCCCGAAAAAACGCTTCTAAAGGCCAGAAATCGCATTTTAAAGTTGTGATCCCAAATTTGGCTCAGAATCCCGAAAAACGGCTTCTTAAGGCCAGAAATCGCATTTTAAAGTTGTGATCCCAAATTAAGCTCAGAATCCCGGAAAACGGCTTCTTAAGGCCAGAAATCGCATTTTAAAGTTGTGATCCCAAAATAAGCTCAGAATCCCGAAAAAACGCTTCTAAAGGCCAGAAATCGCATTTTAAAGTTGTGATCCCAAATTAAGCTCAGAATCCCGAAAAACGCTTCTAAAGGCCAGAAATCGCATTTTAAAGTTGTGATCCCAAATTAAGCTCAGAATCCCGAAAAACGGCTTCTAAAGGCCAGAAATCGCATTTTAAAGTTGTGATCCCAAATTAAGCTCAGAATCCCGAAAAAACGCTTCTAAAGGCCAGAAATTGCATTATAAAGTTGTGATCCCAAATTAAGCTCAGAATCCCGAAAAAACGCTTCTAAAGGCCAGAAATCGCATTTTAAAGTTGTGATCCCAAATTAAGCTCAGGATACCGAAAAACGGCTTCTTAAGGCCAGAAATCGCATTTTAAAGTTGTGATCCCAAATTAAGCTCAGAATCCCGAAAAAACAATTCTAAAGGCCAGAAATCGCATTTTAAAGTTGTGATCCCAAATTAAGCTCAGAATCCCGAAAAACGGCTTCTAAAGGCCAGAAATCGCATTTTAAAGTTGTGATCCCAAATTAAGCTCAGAATCCCGAAAAGACGCTTCTAAAGGCCAGAAATCGCATTTTAAAGTTGTGATCCCAAATTAAGCTCAGAATCCCGAAAAAATGCCCCTGAAGGCCAGAAATCGCATTTTAAAGTTGTGATCCCAAAATAAGCTCAGAATCCCGAAAAAACGCTTCTAAAGGCCAGAAATCGCATTTTAAAGTTGTGATCCCAAATTAAGCTCAGAATCCCGAAAAAACGCTTCTAAAGGCCAGAAATCGCATTTTAAAGTTGTGATCCCAAATAAAGCTCAGAATCCCGAAAAAACGCTTCTAAAGGCCAGAAATCGCATTTTAAAGTTGTGATCCCAAATTAAGCTCAGAATCCCGAAAAACGGCTTCTAAAGGCTAGAAATCGCATTTTAAAGTTGTGATCCCAAACTAAGCTCAGAATCCCGAAAAACGGCTTCTTAAGGCCAGAAATCGCATTTTAAAGTTGTGATCTCAAAATAAGCTCAGAATCCCGAAAAAACGCTTCTAAAGGCCAGAAATCGCATTTTAAAGTTGTGATCCCAAATTAAGCTCAGAATCCCGAAAAACGGGTTCTAAAGGCCAGAAATTGTAATCCCAAATTAAGCTCAGAATCCCGAAAAACGGCATCTAAAGGCCAGAAATCGCATTTTAAAGTTGTGATCCCAAATTAAGCTCAGAATCCCGAAAAAACGCTTTTAAAGGCCAGAAATCGCATTTTAAAGTTGTGATCCCAAATTAAGCTCAGAACCCCGAAAAACGGCTTCTTAAGGCCAGAAATCGCATTTTAAAGTTGTGATCAAAAAATAAGCTCAGAATCCCGAAAAACGGCTTCTAAAGGCCAGAAATCGCATTTTAAAGTTGTGATCCCCAAATTAAGCTCAGAATCCCGAAAAAACGCTTCTAAGGGCCAGAAATCGGATTTTAAAGTAGTGATCCCAAATTAAGCTCAGAATCCCGAAAAACGGCTTCTAAAGGCCAGAAATCGCATTTTAAAGTTGTGATCCCAAATTAAGCTCAGAATCCCGAAAAACGGCTTCTAAAGGCCAGAAATCGCATTTTAAAGTTGTGATCCCAAATTAAGCTCAGAATCCCGAAAAAACGCTTCTAAAGGCCAGAAATCGCATTTTAAAGTTGTGATCCCAAATTTGGCTCAGAATCCCGAAAAACGGCTTCTTAAGGCCAGAAATCGCATTTTAAAGTTGTGATCCCAAATTAAGCTCAGAATCCCGGAAAACGGCTTCTTAAGGCCAGAAATCGCATTTTAAAGTTGTGATCCCAAAATAAGCTCAGAATCCCGAAAAAACGCTTCTAAAGGCCAGAAATCGCATTTTAAAGTTGTGATCCCAAATTAAGCTCAGAATCCCGAAAAACGCTTCTAAAGGCCAGAAATCGCATTTTAAAGTTGTGATCCCAAATTAAGCTCAGAATCCCGAAAAACGGCTTCTAAAGGCCAGAAATCGCATTTTAAAGTTGTGATCCCAAATTAAGCTCAGAATCCCGAAAAAACGCTTCTAAAGGCCAGAAATCGCATTATAAAGTTGTGATCCCAAATTAAGCTCAGAATCCCGAAAAAACGCTTCTAAAGGCCAGAAATCGCATTTTAAAGTTGTGATCCCAAATTAAGCTCAGGATACCGAAAAACGGCTTCTTAAGGCCAGAAATCGCATTTTAAAGTTGTGATCCCAAATTAAGCTCAGAATCCCGAAAAAACGATTCTAAAGGCCAGAAATCGCATTTTAAAGTTGTGATCCCAAATTAAGCTCAGAATCCCGAAAAACGGCTTCTAAAGGCCAGAAATCGCATTTTAAAGTTGTGATCCCAAATTAAGCTCAGAATCCCGAAAAACGGCTTCTAAAGGCCAGAAATCGCATTTTAAAGTTGTGATCCCAAATTAAGCTCAGAATCCCGAAAAAACGCTTCTAAAGGCCAGAATTCGCAGTTTAAAGTTGTGATCCCAAATCAAGCTCAGAATCCCGAAAAAACGCTTCTAAAGGCCAGAAATCGCATTTTAAAGTTGTGATCCCAAATTAAGCTCAGAATCCCGAAAAAACGCTTCTAAAGGCCAGAAATCGCATTTTAAAGTTATGATCCCAAATTAAGCTCAGAATCCCGAAAAACGGCTTCTAAAGGCCAGAAATCACATTTTAAAGTTGTGATCCCAAATCAAGCTCAGAATCCCGAAAAAACGCTTCTAAAGGCCAGAAATCGCATTTTAAAGTTGTGATCCCAAATTAAGCTCAGAATCCCGAAAAACGGCTTCTAAAGGCCAGAAATCGCATTTTAAAGTTGTGATCCCAAATTAAGCTCAGAATCCTGAAAACCGGCTTCTAAAGGCCAGAAATCGCATTTTAAAGTTGTGATCCCAAATTTAGCTCAGAATCCCGAAAACCGGCTTCTAAAGGCCAGAAATCGAATTTTAAAGTTGTGATCCCAAATTAAGCTATGAATCCCGAAAAACGGCTTCTAAAGGCCAGAAATCGCATTTTAAAGTTGTGATCCCATATTAAGCTCAGAATCCCGAAAAACGGCTTCTAAAGGCCAGAAATCGCATTTTAAAGTTGTGATCCCAAATTAAGCTCAGAATCCCGAAAAACGGCTTCTAAAGGCCAGAAATCGCATTTTAAAGTTGTGATCCCAAATTAAGCTCAGAATCCCGAAAAACGGCTTCTTAAGGCCAGAAATCGCATTTGAGAGTTGTGATCCCAAATTAAGCTCAGAATCCCGAAAAACGGCTTCTAAAGGCCAGAAATCGCATTTTAAAGTTGTGATCCCAAATTAAGCTCAGAATCCCGAAAAAAACGCTTCTAAAGGCCAGAAATCGCATTTTAAAGTTGTGATCCCAAATTAAGCTCAGAATCCCGAAAAAACGCTTCTAAAGGCCAGAAATCGCATTTTAAAGTTGTGATCCCAAATTAAGCTCAGAATCCCGAAAAACGCTTCTAAAGGCCAGAAATCGCATTTTAAAGTTGTGATCCCAAATTAAGCTCAGAATCCCGTAAAACGGCTTCTAAAGGCCAGAAATAGCATTTTAAAGTTGTGATCCCAAATTAAGCTCAGAATCCCGAAAAAACGCTTCTAAAGGCCAGAAATCGCATTTTAAAGTTGTGATCCCAAATTAAGCTCAGAATCCCGAAAAAAAGCTTCTAAAGGCCAGAAATCGCATTTTAAAGTTGTGATCCCAAATTAAGCTCAGAATCCCGAAAACCGGCTTCTAAAGGCCAGAAATCGCATTTTAAAGTTGTGATCCCAAAATAAGCTCAGAATCCCGAAAAAACGCTTCTAAAGGCCAGAAATCGCATTTTAAAGTTGTGATCCCAAATTAAGCTCAGAATCCCGAAAAACGGCTTCTAAAGGCCAGAAATCGCATTTTAAAGTTGTGATCCCAAATTAAGCTCAGAATCCCGAAAAACGGCTTCTAAAGGCCAGAAATCGCATTTTAAAGTTGTGATCCCAAATTAAGCTCAGAATCCCGAAAAACGGCTTCTAAAGGCCAGAAATCGCATTTTAAAGTTGTGATCCCAAATTAAGCTCAGAATCCCGAAAAACGGCTTCTTAAGGCCAGAAATCGCATTTGAGAGTTGTGATCCCAAATTAAGCTCAGAATCCCGAAAAAACGCTTCTAAAGGCCAGAAATCGCATTTTAAAGTTGTGATCCCAAATTAAGCTCAGAATCCCGAAAAACGCTTCTAAAGGCCAGAAATCGCATTTTAAAGTTGTGATCCCAAATTAAGCTCAGAATCCCGTAAAACGGCTTCTAAAGGCCAGAAATAGCATTTTAAAGTTGTGATCCCAAATTAAGCTCAGAATCCCGAAAAAACGCTTCTAAAGGCCAGAAATCGCATTTTAAAGTTGTGATCCCAAATTAAGCTCAGAATCCCGAAAAAAAGCTTCTAAAGGCCAGAAATCGCATTTTAAAGTTGTGATCCCAAATTAAGCTCAGAATCCCGAAAACCGGCTTCTAAAGGCCAGAAATCGCATTTTAAAGTTGTGATCCCAAAATAAGCTCAGAATCCCGAAAAAACGCTTCTAAAGGCCAGAAATCGCATTTTAAAGTTGTGATCCCAAATTTAGCTCAGAATCCCGAAAAACGGCTTCTAAAGGCCAGAAATCGCATTTTAAAGTTGTGATCCCAAATTAAGCTCAGAATCCCGAAAAACGGCTTCTAAAGGCCAGAAATTGCATTTTAAAGTTGTGATCCCAAATTAAGCTCAGAATCCCGAAAAACGGCTTCTAAAGGCCAGAAATCGCATTTTAAAGTTGTGATCCCAAATTTAGCTCAGAATCCCGAAAAACGGCTTCTAAGGGCCAGAAATCGCATTTTAAAGTTGTGATCCCAAATTAAGCTCAGAATCCCGAAAAACGGCTTCTTAAGGCCAGAAATCGCATTTTAAAGTTGTGATCCCAAATTAAGCTCAGAATCCCGAAAAACGGCTTCTAAAGGCCAGAAATCGCATTTTAAAGTTGTGATCCCAAATTAAGCTCAGAATCCCGAAAAAACGCTTTTAAAGGCCAGAAATCGCATTTTAAAGTTGTGATCCCAAATTAAGCTCAGAATCCCGAAAAAACGCTTCTAAAGTTGTGATCCCAAATTAAGCTCAGAATCCCGAAAAGACGCTTCTTAAGGCCAGAAATCGCATTTTAAAGTTGTGATCCCAAATTAAGCTCAGAATCCCGAAAAACGGCTTCTAAAGGCCAGGAATCGCATTTTAAAGTTGTGATCCCAAATTTAGCTCAGAATCCCGAAAAACGGCTTCTAAGGGCCAGAAATCGCATTTTAAAGTTGTGATCCCAAATTAAGCTCAGAATCCCGAAAAACGGCTTCTTAAGGCCAGAAATCGCATTTTAAAGTTGTGATCCCAAATTAAGCTCAGAATCCCGAAAAACGCTTCTAAAGGCCAGAAATCGCATTTTAAAGTTGTGATCCCAAATTAAGCTCAGAATCCCGTAAAACGGCTTCTAAAGGCCAGAAATAGCATTTTAAAGTTGTGATCCCAAATTAAGCTCAGAATCCCGAAAAAACGCTTCTAAAGGCCAGAAATCGCAGTTTAAAGTTGTGATCCCAAATTAAGCTCAGAATCCCGAAAAAACGCTTCTAAAGGCCAGAAATCGCATTTTAAAGTTGTGATCCCAAATTAAGCTCAGAATCCCGAAAAACGGCTTCTAAAGGCCAGAAATCGCATTTTAAAGTTGTGATCCCAAATTAAGCTCAGAATCCCGAAAAACGGCTTCTAAAGGCCAGAAATCGCATTTTAAAGTTGTGATCCCAAATTAAGCTCAGAATCCCGAAAAAACGCTTCTAAAGGCCAGAAATCGCATTTTAAAGTTGTGATCCCAAATTTAGCTCAGAATCCCTAAAAACGGCTTCTAAAGGCCAGAAATCGCATTTTAAAGTTGTGATCCCAAATTAAGCTCAGAATCCCGAAAAACGGCTTCTTAAGGCCAGAAATCGCATTTTAAAGTTGTGATCCCAAATTAAGCTCAGAATCCCGAAAAAACGCTTCTAAAGGCCAGAAATCGCATTTTAAAGTTGTGATCCCAAATTAAGCTCAGAATCCCGAAAAACGGCTTCTAAAGGCCAGAAATCGCATTTTAAAGTTGTGATCAAAAATTAAGCTCAGAATCCCGAAAAAACGCTTCTAAAGGCCAGAAATCGCATTTTAAAGTTGTGATCCCAAATTAAGCTCAGAATCCCGAAAAACGCTTCTAAAGGCCAGAAATCGCATTTTAAAGTTGTGATCCCAAATTAAGCTCAGAATCCCGAAAAACGGCTTCTTAAGGCCAGAAATCGCATTTTAAAGTTGTGATCCCAAATTAAGCTCAGGATACCGAAAAACGGCTTCTTAAGGCCAGAAATCGCATTTTAAAGTTGTGATCCCAAATTAAGCTCAGAATCCCGAAAAAACGCTTCTAAAGGCCAGAAATCGCATTTTAAAGTTGTGATCCCAAATTAAGCTCAGAATCCCGAAAAACGGCTTCTAAAGGCCAGAAATCGCATTTTAAAGTTGTGATCCCAAATTAAGCTCAGAATCCCGAAAAGACGCTTCTTAAGGCCAGAAATCGCATTTTAAAGTTGTGATCCCAAATTAAGCTCAGAATCCCGAAAAAATGCTCCTGAAGGCCAGAAATCGCATTTTAAAGTTGTGATCCCAAATTAAGCTCAGAATCCCGAAAAACGGCTTCTTAAGGCCAGAAATCGCATTTTAAAGTTGTGATCCCAAATTAAGCTCAGAATCCCGAAAAACGGCTTCTAAAGGCCAGAAATCGCATTTTAAAGTTGTGATCCCAAATTAAGCTCAGAATCCCGAAAAAACGCTTCTAAAGGCCAGAATTCGCAGTTTAAAGTTGTGATCCCAAATCAAGCTCAGAATCCCGAAAAAACGCTTTTAAAGGCCAGAAATCGCATTTTAAAGTTGTGATCCCAAATTAAGCTCAGAATCCCGAAAAAACGCTTCTAAAGGCCAGAAATCGCATTTTAAAGTTGTGATCCCAAATTAAGCTCAGAATCCCGAAAAACGGCTTCTAAAGGCCAGAAATCACATTTTAAAGTTGTGATCCCATATTAAGCTCAGAATCCCGAAAAACGGCTTCTAAAGGCCAGAAATCGCATTTTAAAGTTGTGATCAAAAATTAAGCTCAGAATCCCGAAAAAACGCTTCTAAAGGCCAGAAATCGCATTTTAAAGTTGTGATCCCAAATTAAGCTCAGAATCCCGAAAAACGCTTCTAAAGGCCAGAAATCGCATTTTAAAGTTGTGATCCCAAATTAAGCTCAGAATCCCGAAAAACGGCTTCTTAAGGCCAGAAATCGCATTTTAAAGTTGTGATCCCAAATTAAGCTCAGGATACCGAAAAACGGCTTCTTAAGGCCAGAAATCGCATTTTAAAGTTGTGATCCCAAATTAAGCTCAGAATCCCGAAAAAACGCTTCTAAAGGCCAGAAATCGCATTTTAAAGTTGTGATCCCAAATTAAGCTCAGAATCCCGAAAAACGGCTTCTAAAGGCCAGAAATCGCATTTTAAAGTTGTGATCCCAAATTAAGCTCAGAATCCCGAAAAGACGCTTCTTAAGGCCAGAAATCGCATTTTAAAGTTGTGATCCCAAATTAAGCTCAGAATCCCGAAAAAATGCTCCTGAAGGCCAGAAATCGCATTTTAAAGTTGTGATCCCAAATTAAGCTCAGAATCCCGAAAAACGGCTTCTTAAGGCCAGAAATCGCATTTTAAAGTTGTGATCCCAAATTAAGCTCAGAATCCCGAAAAACGGCTTCTAAAGGCCAGAAATCGCATTTTAAAGTTGTGATCCCAAATTAAGCTCAGAATCCCGAAAAAACGCTTCTAAAGGCCAGAATTCGCAGTTTAAAGTTGTGATCCCAAATCAAGCTCAGAATCCCGAAAAAACGCTTTTAAAGGCCAGAAATCGCATTTTAAAGTTGTGATCCCAAATTAAGCTCAGAATCCCGAAAAAACGCTTCTAAAGGCCAGAAATCGCATTTTAAAGTTGTGATCCCAAATTAAGCTCAGAATCCCGAAAAACGGCTTCTAAAGGCCAGAAATCACATTTTAAAGTTGTGATCCCATATTAAGCTCAGAATCCCGAAAAACGGCTTCTAAAGGCCAGAAATCGCATTTTAAAGTTGTGATCCCAAATTAAGCTCAGAATCCCGAAAAACGGCTTCTAAGGGCCAGAAATCGCATTTTAAAGTTGTGATCCCAAATTAAGCTCAGAATCCCGAAAAAACGCTTCTAAAGGCCAGAAATCGCATTTTAAAGTTGTGATCCCAAATTAAGCTCAGAATACGCAAAAACGGCTTCTTAAGGCCAGAAATCGCATTTTAAAGTTGTGATCCCAAATTAAGCTCAGAATCCCGAAAAAACGCTTCTAAAGGCCAGAAATCGCATTTTAAAGTTGTGATCCCAAATTAAGCTCAGAATCCCGAAAAACGGCTTCTAAAGGCCAGAAATCGCATTTTAAAGTTGTGATCCCAAATTAAGCTCAGAATCCCGAAAAAACGCTTCTAAAGGCCAGGATTCGCAGTTGAAAGTTGTGATCCCAAATTAAGCTCAGGATACCGAAAAACGGCTTCTAAAGGCCAGAAATCGCATTTTAAAGTTGTGATCCCAAATTAAGCTCAGAATCCCGAAAAAACGCTTCTAAAGGCCAGAAATCGCATTTTAAAGTTGTGATCCCAAAATAAGCTCAGAATCCCGAAAAAACGCTTCTAAAGGCCAGAAATCGCATTTTAAAGTTGTGATCCCAAATTAAGCTCAGAATCCCGAAAAACGGCTTCTTAAGGCCAGAAATCGCATTTTAAAGTTGTGATCCCAAATTAAGCTCAGAATCCCGGAAAACGGCTTCTTAAGGCCAGAAATCGCATTTTAAAGTTGTGATCCCAAAATAAGCTCAGAATCCCGAAAAAACGCTTCTAAAGGCCAGAAATCGCATTTTAAAGTTGTGATCCCAAATTAAGCTCAGAATCCCGAAAAACGCTTCTAAAGGCCAGAAATCGCATTTTAAAGTTGTGATCCCAAATTAAGCTCAGAATCCCGAAAAACGGCTTCTAAAGGCCAGAAATCGCATTTTAAAGTTGTGATCCCAAATTAAGCTCAGAATCCCGAAAAAACGCTTCTAAAGGCCAGAAATCGCATTATAAAGTTGTGATCCCAAATTAAGCTCAGAATCCCGAAAAAACGCTTCTAAAGGCCAGAAATCGCATTTTAAAGTTGTGATCCCAAATTAAGCTCAGAATCCCGAAAAAACGATTCTAAAGGCCAGAAATCGCATTTTAAAGTTGTGATCCCAAATTAAGCTCAGAATCCCGAAAAACGGCTTCTAAAGGCCAGAAATCGCATTTTAAAGTTGTGATCCCAAATTAAGCTCAGAATCCCGAAAAACGGCTTCTAAAGGCCAGAAATCGCATTTTAAAGTTGTGATCCCAAATTAAGCTCAGAATCCCGAAAAAACGCTTCTAAAGGCCAGAATTCGCAGTTTAAAGTTGTGATCCCAAATCAAGCTCAGAATCCCGAAAAAACGCTTCTAAAGGCCAGAAATCGCATTTTAAAGTTGTGATCCCAAATTAAGCTCAGAATCCCGGAAAACGGCTTCTTAAGGCCAGAAATCGCATTTTAAAGTTGTGATCCCAAAATAAGCTCAGAATCCCGAAAAAACGCTTCTAAAGGCCAGAAATCGCATTTTAAAGTTGTGATCCCAAATTAAGCTCAGAATCCCGAAAAACGCTTCTAAAGGCCAGAAATCGCATTTTAAAGTTGTGATCCCAAATTAAGCTCAGAATCCCGAAAAACGGCTTCTAAAGGCCAGAAATCGCATTTTAAAGTTGTGATCCCAAATTAAGCTCAGAATCCCGAAAAAACGCTTCTAAAGGCCAGAAATCGCATTATAAAGTTGTGATCCCAAATTAAGCTCAGAATCCCGAAAAAACGCTTCTAAAGGCCAGAAATCGCATTTTAAAGTTGTGATCCCAAATTAAGCTCAGGATACCGAAAAACGGCTTCTTAAGGCCAGAAATCGCATTTTAAAGTTGTGATCCCAAATTAAGCTCAGAATCCCGAAAAAACGATTCTAAAGGCCAGAAATCGCATTTTAAAGTTGTGATCCCAAATTAAGCTCAGAATCCCGAAAAACGGCTTCTAAAGGCCAGAAATCGCATTTTAAAGTTGTGATCCCAAATTAAGCTCAGAATCCCGAAAAACGGCTTCTAAAGGCCAGAAATCGCATTTTAAAGTTGTGATCCCAAATTAAGCTCAGAATCCCGAAAAAACGCTTCTAAAGGCCAGAATTCGCAGTTTAAAGTTGTGATCCCAAATCAAGCTCAGAATCCCGAAAAAACGCTTCTAAAGGCCAGAAATCGCATTTTAAAGTTGTGATCCCAAATTAAGCTCAGAATCCCGAAAAAACGCTTCTAAAGGCCAGAAATCGCATTTTAAAGTTATGATCCCAAATTAAGCTCAGAATCCCGAAAAACGGCTTCTAAAGGCCAGAAATCACATTTTAAAGTTGTGATCCCATATTAAGCTCAGAATCCCGAAAAACGGCTTCTAAAGGCCAGAAATCGCATTTTAAAGTTGTGATCCCAAATTAAGCTCAGAATCCCGAAAAACGGCTTCTAAGGGCCAGAAATCGCATTTTAAAGTTGTGATCCCAAATTAAGCTCAGAATCCCGAAAAAACGCTTCTAAAGGCCAGAAATCGCATTTTAAAGTTGTGATCCCAAATTAAGCTCAGAATCCCGAAAAAACGCTTCTAAAGGCCAGAAATCGCATTTTAAAGTTGTGATCCCAAATTAAGCTCAGAATCCCGAAAAAACGCTTCTAAAGGCCAGAAAACGCATTTTAAAGTTGTGATCCCAAATTAAGCTCAGAATCCCGATAAACGGCTTCTAAAGGCCAGAAATCGCATTTTAAAGTTGTGATCCCAAATTAAGCTCAGAATCCCGAAAAACGCTTCTAAAGGCCAGAAATCGCATTTTAAAGTTGTGATCCCAAATTAAGCTCAGAATCCCGAAAAAACGCTTCTAAAGGCCAGAAATCGCATTTTAAAGTTGTGATCCCAAATTAAGCTCAGAATCCCGAAAAACGGCTTCTAAAGGCCAGAAATCGCATTTGAGAGTTGTGATCCCAAATTAAGCTCAGAATCCCGAAAAACGGCTTCTAAAGGCCAGAAATCGCATTTTAAAGTTGTGATCCCAAATTAAGCTCAGAATCCCGAAAAAACGCTTCTAAAGGCCAGAATTCGCAGTTGAAAGTTGTGATCCCAAATTAAGCTCAGAATCCCGAAAAACGGCTTCTAAAGGCCAGAAATCGCATTTTAAAGTTGTGATCCCAAATTAAGCTCAGAATCCCGAAAAAACGCTTCTAAAGGCCAGAAATCGCATTTTAAAGTTGTGATCCCAAATTAAGCTCAGAATCCCGAAAAACGGCTTCTAAGGGCCAGAAATCACATTTTAAAGTTGTGATCCCAAATTAAGATCAGAATCCCGAAAAAACGCTTCTAAAGGCCAGAAATCGCATTTTAAAGTTGTGATCCCAAATTAAGCTCAGAATCCCGAAAAACGGCTTCTTAAGGCCAGAAATCGCTTTTTAAAGTTGTGATCCCAAAATAAGCTCAGAATCCCGAAAAAACGCTTCTAAAGGCCAGAAATCGCATTTTAAAGTTGTGATCCCAAATTAAGCTCAGAATCCCGAAAAACGGCTTCTAAAGGCCAGAAATCGCATTTTAAAGTTGTGATCCCAAATTAAGCTCAGAATCCCGAAAAACGGCTTCTAAAGGCCAGAAATCGCATTTTAAAGTTGTGATCCCAAATTAAGCTCAGAATCCCGAAAAAACGCCGGAAATCGCATTTTAAAGTTGTGATCCCAAATTAAGCTCAGAATCCCGAAAAACGGCTTTTAAAGGCAGAAATCGCATTTTAAAATTGTGATCCCAAATTAAGCTCAGAATCCCGAAAAAACGCTTCTAAAGGCCAGAAATCGCAGTTTAAAGTTGTGATCCCAAATTAAGCTCAGAATCCCGAAAAACGGCTTCTAAAGGCCAGAAATCGCATTTTAAAGTTGTGATCCCAAATTAAGCTCAGAATCCCGAAAAACGGCTTCTAAAGGCCAGAAATCGCATTTTAAAGTTGTGATCCCAAATTAAGCTCAGAATCCCGAAAAAACGCTTCTAAAGGCCAGAAATCGGATTTTAAAGTTGTGATCCCAAATTAAGCTCAGAATCCCGAAAAACGGCTTCTAAAGGCCAGAAATCGCATTTCAAAGTTGTGATCCCAAATTAAGCTCAGAATCCCGAAAAACGGCTTCTAAAGGCCAGAAATCGCATTTTAAAGTTGTGATCCCAAATTAAGCTCAGAATCCCGAAAAACGGCTTCTAAAGGCCAGAAATCACATTTTAAAGTTAGATCCCAAATTAATCTCAGAATCCCGAAAAAACGCTTTTAAAGGCCAGAAATCGCATTTCAAAGTTGTGATCCCAAATTAAGCTCAGAATCCCGAAAAACGGCTTCTAAAGGCCAGAAATCGCATTTTAAAGTTGTGATCCCAAATTAAGCTCAGAATCCCGAAAAAACGCTTCTAAAGGCCAGAAATAGGATTTTAAAGTTGTGATCCCAAATTAAGCTCAGAATCCCGAAAAACGGCTTCTAAAGGCCAGAAATCGCATTTTAAAGTTGTGATCCAAAATTAAGCTCAGAATCCCGAAAAACGGCTTCTAAAGGCCAGAAATCGCATTTGAGAGTTGTGATCCCAAATTAAGCTCAGAATCCCGAAAAACGGCTTCTAAAGGCCAGAAATCGCATTTTAAAGTTGTGATCCCAAATTAAGCTCAGAATCCCGAAAAAACGCTTCTAAAGGCCAGAATTCGCAGTTGAAAGTTGTGATCCCAAATTAAGCTCAGAATCCCGAAAAACGGCTTCTAAAGGCCAGAAATCGCATTTTAAAGTTGTGATCCCAAATCAAGCTCAGAATCCCGAAAAAACGCTTCTAAAGGCCAGAAATCGCATTTTAAAGTTGTGATCCCAAATTAAGCTCAGAATCCCGAAAAACGGCTTCTAAAGGCCAGAAATCGCATTTTAAAGTTGTGATCCCAAATTAAGCTCAGAATCCTGAAAACCGGCTTCTAAAGGCCAGAAATCGCATTTTAAAGTTGTGATCCCAAATTTAGCTCAGAATCCCGAAAACCGGCTTCTAAAGGCCAGAAATCGCATTTTAAAGTTGTGATCCCAAATTAAGCTATGAATCCCGAAAAACGGCTTCTAAAGGCCAGAAATCGCATTTTAAAGTTGTGATCCCATATTAAGCTCAGAATCCCGAAAAACGGCTTCTAAAGGCCAGAAATCGCATTTTAAAGTTGTGATCCCAAATTAAGCTCAGAATCCCGAAAAACGGCTTCTAAGGGCCAGAAATCGCATTTTAAAGTTGTGATCCCAAAATAAGCTCAGAATCCCGAAAAAACGCTTCTAAAGGCCAGAAATCGCATTTTAAAGTTGTGATCCCAAATTTAGCTCAGAATCCCGAAAAACGGCTTCTAAAGGCCAGAAATCGCATTTTAAAGTTGTGATCCCAAAATAAGCTCAGAATCCCGAAAAACGGCTTCTAAAGGCCAGAAATCGCATTTTAAAGTTGTGATCCCAAATTAAGCTCAGAATCCCGAAAAACGGCTTCTAAAGGCCAGAAATCGCATTTTAAAGTTGTGATCCCAAATTAAGCTCAGAATCCCGAAAAACGGCTTCTTAAGGCCAGAAATCGCATTTGAGAGTTGTGATCCCAAATTAAGCTCAGAATCCCGAAAAAACGCTTCTAAAGGCCAGAAATCGCATTTTAAAGTTGTGATCCCAAATTAAGCTCAGAATCCCGAAAAAACGCTTCTAAAGGCCAGAAATCGCATTTTAAAGTTGTGATCCCAAATTAAGCTCAGAATCCCGAAAAACGCTTCTAAA
The DNA here is from genome assembly GCF_029784155.1 of Uranotaenia lowii. Lineage (NCBI taxonomy): Eukaryota > Metazoa > Arthropoda > Insecta > Diptera > Culicidae > Uranotaenia > Uranotaenia lowii. The sequence goes on from NC_073691.1 coordinate 62,650, forward strand.
GGCCAGAAATCGCATTTTAAAGTTGTGATCCCAAATTAAGCTCAGAATCCCGTAAAACGGCTTCTAAAGGCCAGAAATAGCATTTTAAAGTTGTGATCCCAAATTAAGCTCAGAATCCCGAAAAAACGCTTCTAAAGGCCAGAAATCGCATTTTAAAGTTGTGATCCCAAATTAAGCTCAGAATCCCGAAAAACGGCTTCTAAAGGCCAGAAATCGCATTTTAAAGTTGTGATCCCAAATTTAGCTCAGAATCCCGAAAAACGGCTTCTAAGGGCCAGAAATCGCATTTTAAAGTTGTGATCCCAAATTAAGCTCAGAATCCCGAAAAACGGCTTCTTAAGGCCAGAAATCGCATTTTAAAGTTGTGATCCCAAATTAAGCTCAGAATCCCGAAAAACGGCTTCTAAAGGCCAGAAATCGCATTTTAAAGTTGTGATCCCAAATTAAGCTCAGAATCCCGAAAAAACGCTTTTAAAGGCCAGAAATCGCATTTTAAAGTTGTGATCCCAAATTAAGCTCAGAATCCCGAAAAAACGCTTCTAAAGTTGTGATCCCAAATTAAGCTCAGAATCCCGAAAAAACGCTTCTTAAGGCCAGAAATCGCATTTTAAAGTTGTGATCCCAAATTAAGCTCAGAATCCCGAAAAACGGCTTCTAAAGGCCAGAAATCGCATTTTAAAGTTGTGATCCCAAATTAAGCTCAGAATCCCGAAAAAACGCTTCTAAAGGCCAGAATTCGCAGTTGAAAGTTGTGATCCCAAATTAAGCTCAGGATACCGAAAAACGGCTTCTAAAGGCCAGAAATCGCATTTTAAAGTTGTGATCCCAAATTAAGCTCAGAATCCCGAAAAACGGCTTCTAAAGGCCAGAAATCGCATTTTAAAGTTGTGATCCCAAATTAAGCTCAGAATCCCAAAAAAACGCTTCTAAAGGCCAGAAATCGCATTTTAAAGTTGTGATCCCAAATTAAGCTCAGAATCCTGAAAAAACGCTTCTAAAGGCCAGAAATCGCATTTTAAAGTTGTGATCCCAAATTAAGCTCAGAATACCGAAAAACGGCTTCTTAAGGCCAGAAATCGCATTTTAAAGTTGTGATCCCAAATTAAGCTCAGAATCCCGAAAAAACGCTTCTAAAGGCCAGAAATCGCATTTTAAAGTTGTGATCCCAAATTAAGCTCAGAATCCCGAAAAAACGCTTCTAAAGGCCAGAAATCGCATTTTAAAGTTGTGATCCCAAATTAAGCTCAGAATCCCGAAAAAACGCTTCTAAAGGCCAGAAATCGCAGTTTAAAGTTGTGATCCCAAATTAAGCTCAGAATCCCGAAAAACGGCTTCTAAGGGCCAGAAATCGCATTTTAAAGTTGTGATCCCAAATTAAGCTCAGAATCCCGAAAAAACGCTTCTAAAGGCCAGAAATCGCATTTTAAAGTTGTGATCCCAAATTAAGCTCAGAATACCGAAAAACGGCTTCTTAAGGCCAGAAATCGCAGTTTAAAGTTGTGATCCCAAATCAAGCTCAGAATCCCGAAAAAACGCTTTTAAAGGCCAGAAATCGCATTTTAAAGTTGTGATCCCAAATTAAGCTCAGAATCCCGAAAAAACGCTTCTAAAGGCCAGAAATCGCATTTTAAAGTTGTGATCCCAAATTAAGCTCAGAATCCCGAAAAACGGCTTCTAAAGGCCAGAAATCACATTTTAAAGTTGTGATCCCAAATTAAGCTCAGAATCCCGAAAAAACGCTTCTTAAGGCCAGAAATCGCATTTTAAAGTTGTGATCCCAAATTAAGCTCAGAATCCCGAAAAACGGCTTCTAAGGGCCAGAAATCGCATTTTAAAGTTGTGATCCCAAATTAAGCTCAGAATCCCGAAAAAAACGCTTCTAAAGGCCAGAAATCGCATTTTAAAGTTGTGATCCCAAATTAAGCTCAGAATCCCGAAAAACGGCTTCTAAAGGCCAGAAATCACATTTTAAAGTTGTGATCCCAAATTAAGCTCAGAATCCCGAAAAACGGCTTCTTAAGGCCAGAAATCGCATTTTAAAGTTGTGATCCCAAATTAAGCTCAGAATCCCGAAAAAACGCTTCTAAAGGCCAGAAATCGCATTTTAAAGTTGTGATCCCAAATTAAGCTCAGAATCCCGAAAAACGCTTCTAAAGGCCAGAAATCGCATTTTAAAGTTGTGATCCCAAATTAAGCTCAGAATCCCGAAAAAACGCTTCTAAAGGCCAGAATTCGCAGTTTAAAGTTGTGATCCCAAATCAAGCTCAGAATCCCGAAAAAACGCTTTTAAAAACCAGAATTCGCAGTTTAAAGTTGTGATCCCAAATCAAGCTCAGAATCCCGAAAAACGCTTTTAAAGGCCAGAAATCGCATTTTAAAGTTGTGATCCCAAATTAAGCTCAGAATCCCGAAAAACGGCTTCTAAAGGCCAGAAATCACATTTTAAAGTTGTGATCCCATATTAAGCTCAGAATCCCGAAAAACGGCTTCTAAAGGCCAGAAATCGCATTTTAAAGTTGTGATCCCAAATTAAGCTCAGAATCCCGAAAAACGGCTTCTGAGGGCCAGAAATCGCATTTTAAAGTTGTGATCCCAAATTAAGCTCAGAATCCCGAAAAAACGCTTCTAAAGGCCAGAAATCGCATTTTAAAGTTGTGATCCCAAATTAAGCTCAGAATACCGAAAAACGGCTTCTTAAGGCCAGAAATCGCATTTTAAAGTTGTGATCCCAAATTAAGCTCAGAATCCCGAAAAAACGCTTCTAAAGGCCAGAAATCGCATTTTAAAGTTGTGATCCCAAATTAAGCTCAGAATCCCGAAAAACGGCTTCTAAAGGCCAGAAATCGCATTTTAAAGTTGTGATCCCAAATTAAGCTCAGAATCCCGAAAAAACGCTTCTAAAGGCCAGAATTCGCAGTTGAAAGTTGTGATCCCAAATTAAGCTCAGGATACCGAAAAACGGCTTCTAAAGGCCAGAAATCGCATTTTAAAGTTGTGATCCCAAATTAAGCTCAGAATCCCGAAAAACGGCTTCTAAAGGCCAGAAATCGCATTTTAAAGTTGTGATCCCAAATTAAGCTCAGAATCCCGAAAAAACGCTTCTAAAGGCCAGAAATCGCATTTTAAAGTTGTGATCCCAAATTAAGCTCAGAATCCCGAAAAAACGCTTCTAAAGGCCAGAAATCGCATTTTAAAGTTGTGATCCCAAATTAAGCTCAGAATCCCGAAAAACGGCTTCTAAAGGCCAGAAATCGCATTTTAAAGTTGTGATCCCAAATTAAGCTCAGAATCCCGAAAAGACGCTTCTTAAGGCCAGAAATCGCATTTTAAAGTTGTGATCCCAAATTAAGCTCAGAATCCCGAAAAAATGCTCCTGAAGGCCAGAAATCGCATTTTAAAGTTGTGATCCCAAATTAAGCTCAGAATCCCGAAAAACGGCTTCTTAAGGCCAGAAATCGCATTTCAAAGTTGTGATCCCAAATTAAGCTCAGAATCCCGAAAAACGGCTTCTAAAGGCCAGAAATCGCATTTTAAAGTTGTGATCCCAAATTAAGCTCAGAATCCCGAAAAAACGCTTCTAAAGGCCAGAATTCGCAGTTTAAAGTTGTGATCCCAAATCAAGCTCAGAATCCCGAAAAAACGCTTTTAAAGGCCAGAAATCGCATTTTAAAGTTGTGATCCCAAATTAAGCTCAGAATCCCGAAAAAACGCTTCTAAAGGCCAGAAATCGCATTTTAAAGTTGTGATCCCAAATTAAGCTCAGAATCCCGAAAAACGGCTTCTAAAGGCCAGAAATCACATTTTAAAGTTGTGATCCCATATTAAGCTCAGAATCCCGAAAAACGGCTTCTAAAGGCCAGAAATCGCATTTTAAAGTTGTGATCCCAAATTAAGCTCAGAATCCCGAAAAACGGCTTCTAAGGGCCAGAAATCGCATTTTAAAGTTGTGATCCCAAATTAAGCTCAGAATCCCGAAAAAACGCTTCTAAAGGCCAGAAATCGCATTTTAAAGTTGTGATCCCAAATTAAGCTCAGAATACCGAAAAACGGCTTCTTAAGGCCAGAAATCGCATTTTAAAGTTGTGATCCCAAATTAAGCTCAGAATCCCGAAAAAACGCTTCTAAAGGCCAGAAATCGCATTTTAAAGTTGTGATCCCAAATTAAGCTCAGAATCCCGAAAAACGGCTTCTAAAGGCCAGAAATCGCATTTTAAAGTTGTGATCCCAAATTAAGCTCAGAATCCCGAAAAAACGCTTCTAAAGGCCAGAATTCGCAGTTGAAAGTTGTGATCCCAAATTAAGCTCAGGATACCGAAAAACGGCTTCTAAAGGCCAGAAATCGCATTTTAAAGTTGTGATCCCAAATTAAGCTCAGAATCCCGAAAAACGGCTTCTAAAGGCCAGAAATCGCATTTTAAAGTTGTGATCCCAAATTAAGCTCAGAATCCCAAAAAAACGCTTCTAAAGGCCAGAAATCGCATTTTAAAGTTGTGATCCCAAATTAAGCTCAGAATCCTGAAAAAACGCTTCTAAAGGCCAGAAATCGCATTTTAAAGTTGTGATCCCAAATTAAGCTCAGAATACCGAAAAACGGCTTCTTAAGGCCAGAAATCGCATTTTAAAGTTGTGATCCCAAATTAAGCTCAGAATCCCGAAAAAACGCTTCTAAAGGCCAGAAATCGCATTTTAAAGTTGTGATCCCAAATTAAGCTCAGAATCCCGAAAAAACGCTTCTAAAGGCCAGAAATCGCATTTTAAAGTTGTGATCCCAAATTAAGCTCAGAATCCCGAAAAAACGCTTCTAAAGGCCAGAAATCGCAGTTTAAAGTTGTGATCCCAAATTAAGCTCAGAATCCCGAAAAACGGCTTCTAAGGGCCAGAAATCGCATTTTAAAGTTGTGATCCCAAATTAAGCTCAGAATCCCGAAAAAACGCTTCTAAAGGCCAGAAATCGCATTTTAAAGTTGTGATCCCAAATTAAGCTCAGAATACCGAAAAACGGCTTCTTAAGGCCAGAAATCGCAGTTTAAAGTTGTGATCCCAAATCAAGCTCAGAATCCCGAAAAAACGCTTTTAAAGGCCAGAAATCGCATTTTAAAGTTGTGATCCCAAATTAAGCTCAGAATCCCGAAAAAACGCTTCTAAAGGCCAGAAATCGCATTTTAAAGTTGTGATCCCAAATTAAGCTCAGAATCCCGAAAAACGGCTTCTAAAGGCCAGAAATCACATTTTAAAGTTGTGATCCCAAATTAAGCTCAGAATCCCGAAAAAACGCTTCTTAAGGCCAGAAATCGCATTTTAAAGTTGTGATCCCAAATTAAGCTCAGAATCCCGAAAAACGGCTTCTAAGGGCCAGAAATCGCATTTTAAAGTTGTGATCCCAAATTAAGCTCAGAATCCCGAAAAAAACGCTTCTAAAGGCCAGAAATCGCATTTTAAAGTTGTGATCCCAAATTAAGCTCAGAATCCCGAAAAACGGCTTCTAAAGGCCAGAAATCACATTTTAAAGTTGTGATCCCAAATTAAGCTCAGAATCCCGAAAAACGGCTTCTTAAGGCCAGAAATCGCATTTTAAAGTTGTGATCCCAAATTAAGCTCAGAATCCCGAAAAAACGCTTCTAAAGGCCAGAAATCGCATTTTAAAGTTGTGATCCCAAATTAAGCTCAGAATCCCGAAAAACGCTTCTAAAGGCCAGAAATCGCATTTTAAAGTTGTGATCCCAAATTAAGCTCAGAATCCCGAAAAAACGCTTCTAAAGGCCAGAATTCGCAGTTTAAAGTTGTGATCCCAAATCAAGCTCAGAATCCCGAAAAAACGCTTTTAAAAACCAGAATTCGCAGTTTAAAGTTGTGATCCCAAATCAAGCTCAGAATCCCGAAAAACGCTTTTAAAGGCCAGAAATCGCATTTTAAAGTTGTGATCCCAAATTAAGCTCAGAATCCCGAAAAACGGCTTCTAAAGGCCAGAAATCACATTTTAAAGTTGTGATCCCATATTAAGCTCAGAATCCCGAAAAACGGCTTCTAAAGGCCAGAAATCGCATTTTAAAGTTGTGATCCCAAATTAAGCTCAGAATCCCGAAAAACGGCTTCTGAGGGCCAGAAATCGCATTTTAAAGTTGTGATCCCAAATTAAGCTCAGAATCCCGAAAAAACGCTTCTAAAGGCCAGAAATCGCATTTTAAAGTTGTGATCCCAAATTAAGCTCAGAATACCGAAAAACGGCTTCTTAAGGCCAGAAATCGCATTTTAAAGTTGTGATCCCAAATTAAGCTCAGAATCCCGAAAAAACGCTTCTAAAGGCCAGAAATCGCATTTTAAAGTTGTGATCCCAAATTAAGCTCAGAATCCCGAAAAACGGCTTCTAAAGGCCAGAAATCGCATTTTAAAGTTGTGATCCCAAATTAAGCTCAGAATCCCGAAAAAACGCTTCTAAAGGCCAGAATTCGCAGTTGAAAGTTGTGATCCCAAATTAAGCTCAGGATACCGAAAAACGGCTTCTAAAGGCCAGAAATCGCATTTTAAAGTTGTGATCCCAAATTAAGCTCAGAATCCCGAAAAACGGCTTCTAAAGGCCAGAAATCGCATTTTAAAGTTGTGATCCCAAATTAAGCTCAGAATCCCAAAAAAACGCTTCTAAAGGCCAGAAATCGCATTTTAAAGTTGTGATCCCAAATTAAGCTCAGAATCCTGAAAAAACGCTTCTAAAGGCCAGAAATCGCATTTTAAAGTTGTGATCCCAAATTAAGCTCAGAATACCGAAAAACGGCTTCTTAAGGCCAGAAATCGCATTTTAAAGTTGTGATCCCAAATTAAGCTCAGAATCCCGAAAAAACGCTTCTAAAGGCCAGAAATCGCATTTTAAAGTTGTGATCCCAAATTAAGCTCAGAATCCCGAAAAAACGCTTCTAAAGGCCAGAAATCGCATTTTAAAGTTGTGATCCCAAATTAAGCTCAGAATCCTGAAAAAACGCTTCTAAAGGCCAGAAATCGCATTTTAAAGTTGTGATCCCAAATTAAGCTCAGAATCCCGAAAAAACGCTTCTAAAGGCCAGAAATCGCAGTTTAAAGTTGTGATCCCAAATTAAGCTCAGAATCCCGAAAAAACGCTTCTAAAGGCCAGAAATCGCATTTTAAAGTTGTGATCCCAAAATAAGCTCAGAATCCCTAAAAAACGCTTCTAAAGGCCAGAAATCGCATTTTAAAGTTGTGATCCCAAATTAAGCTCAGAATCCCGAAAAAACGCTTCTAAAGGCCAGAAATCGCATTTTAAAGTTGTGATCCCAAATTAAGCTCAGAATCCCGAAAAAACGCTTCTAAAGGCCAGAAATCGCAGTTTAAAGTTGTGATCCCAAATTAAGCTCAGAATCCCGAAAAAACGCTTCTAAAGGCCAGAAATCGCATTTTAAAGTTGTGATCCCAAATTAAGCTCAGAATCCCGAAAAACGGCTTCAAAAGGCCAGAAATCGCATTTTAAAGTTGTGATCCCAAAATAAGCTCAGAATCCCTAAAAAACGCTTCTAAAGGCCAGAAATCGCAGTTTAAAGTTGTGATCCCAAATTAAGCTCAGAATCCCGAAAAAACGCTTCTAAAGGCCAGAAATCGCAGTTTAAAGTTGTGATCCCAAATTAAGCTCAGAATCCCGAAAAAACGCTTCTAAAGGCCAGAAATCGCATTTTAAAGTTGTGATCCCAAATTAAGCTCAGAATCCCGAAAAACGGCTTCAAAAGGCCAGAAATCGCATTTTAAAGTTGTGATCCCAAATTTAGCTCAGAATCCCGAAAAACGGCTTCTAAGGGCCAGAAATCGCATTTTAAAGTTGTGATCCCAAATTAAGCTCAGAATCCCGAAAAACGGCTTCTTAAGGCCAGAAATCGCATTTTAAAGTTGTGATCCCAAATTAAGCTCAGAATCCCGAAAAACGGCTTCTAAAGGCCAGAAATCGCATTTTAAAGTTGTGATCCCAAATTAAGCTCAGAATACCGAAAAACGGCTTCTTAAGGCCAGAAATCGCATTTTAAAGTTGTGATCCCAAATTAAGCTCAGAATCCCGAAAAAACGCTTCTAAAGGCCAGAAATCGCATTTTAAAGTTGTGATCCCAAATTAAGCTCAGAATCCCGAAAAAACGCTTCTAAAGGCCAGAAATCGCATTTTAAAGTTGTGATCCCAAATTAAGCTCAGAATCCCGAAAAACGCTTCTAAAGGCCAGAAATCGCATTTTAAAGTTGTGATCCCAAATTAAGCTCAGAATCCCGTAAAACGGCTTCTAAAGGCCAGAAATCGCATTTTAAAGTTGTGATCCCAAATTAAGCTCAGAATCCCGAAAAAACGCTTCTAAAGGCCAGAAATCGCATTTTAAAGTTGTGATCCCAAATTAAGCTCAGAATCCCGAAAAAACGCTTCTAAAGGCCAGAAATCGCATTTTAAAGTTGTGATCCCAAATTAAGCTCAGAATCCCGAAAAACGGCTTCAAAAGGCCAGAAATCGCATTTTAAAGTTGTGATCCCAAAATAAGCTCAGAATCCCGAAAAAACGCTTCTAAAGGCCAGAAATCGCATTTTAAAGTTGTGATCCCAAATTAAGCTCAGAATCCCGAAAAACGGCTTCTAAAGGCCAGAAATCGCATTTTAAAGTTGTGATCCCAAATTAAGCTCAGAATCCCGAAAAACGGCTTCTAAAGGCCAGAAATCGCATTTTAAAGTAGTGATCCCAAATTAAGCTCAGAATCCCGAAAAAACGCTTCTAAAGGCCAGAAATCGCATTTTAAGGTTGTGATCCCAAATTTAGCTCAGAATCCCGAAAAACGGCTTCTAAAGGCCAGAAATCGCATTTTAAAGTTGTGATCCCAAATTAAGCTCAGAATCCCGAAAAACGGCTTCTTAAGGCCAGAAATCGCATTTTAAAGTTGTGATCCCAAATTAGGCTCAGAATCACGAAAAAACGCTTCTAAAGGCCAGAAATCGCATTTTAAAGTTGTGATCCCAAATTAAGCTCAGAATCCCGAAAAACGGCTTCTAAAGGCCAGAAATCGCATTTTAAAGTTGTGATCCCAAATTAAGCTCAGAATCCCGAAAAAACGCTTCTAAAGGCCAGAATTCGCAGTTGAAAGTTGTGATCCCAAATTAAGCTCAGAATCCCGAAAAACGGCTTCTTAAGGCCAGAAATCGCATTTTAAAGTTGTGATCAAAAATTAAGCTCAGAATCCCGAAAAAACGCTTCTAAAGGCCAGAAATCGCATTTTAAAGTTGTGATCCCAAATTAAGCTCAGAATCCCGAAAAACGCTTCTAAAGGCCAGAAATCGCATTTTAAAGTTGTGATCCCAAATTAAGCTCAGAATCCCGAAAAACGGCTTCTAAAGGCCAGAAATCGCATTTTAAAGTTGTGATCCCAAATTAAGCTCAGAATCCCGAAAAAACGCTTCTAAAGGCCAGAAATCGCATTTTAAAGTTGTGATCCCAAATTAAGCTCAGAATCCCGAAAAAACGCTTCTAAAGGCCAGAAATCGCATTTTAAAGTTGTGATCCCAAATTAAGCTCAGGATACCGAAAAACGGCTTCTTAAGGCCAGAAATCGTATTTTAAAGTTGTGATCCCAAATTAAGCTCAGAATCCCGAAAAAACGCTTCTAAAGGCCAGAAATCGCATTTTAAAGTTGTGATCCCAAATTAAGCTCAGAATCCCGAAAAACGGCTTCTAAAGGCCAGAAATCGCATTTTAAAGTTGTGATCCCAAATTAAGCTCAGAATCCCGAAAAGACGCTTCTTAAGGCCAGAAATCGCATTTTAAAGTTGTGATCCCAAATTAAGCTCAGAATCCCGAAAAAATGCTCCTGAAGGCCAGAAATCGCATTTTAAAGTTGTGATCCCAAATTAAGCTCAGAATCCCGAAAAACGGCTTCTTAAGGCCAGAAATAGCATTTTAAAGTTGTGATCCCAAATTAAGCTCAGAATCCCGAAAAACGGCTTCTTAAGGCCAGAAATCGCATTTTAAAGTTGTGATCCCAAATTAAGCTCAGAATCCCTAAAAAACGCTTCGAAAGGCCAGAATTCGCAGTTTAAAGTTGTGATCCCAAATCAAGCTCAGAATCCCGAAAAAACGCTTCTAAAGGCCAGAAATCGCATTTTAAAGTTGTGATCCCAAATTAAGCTCAGAATCCCGAAAAAACGCTTCTAAAGGCCAGAAATCGCATTTTAAAGTTGTGATCCCAAATTAAGCTCAGAATCCCGAAAAAACGCTTCTAAAGGCCAGAAATCGCATTTTAAAGTTGTGATCCCAAATTAAGCTCAGAATCCCGAAAAACGCTTCTAAAGGCCAGAAATCGCATTTTAAAGTTGTGATCCCAAATTAAGCTCAGAATCCCGAAAAAACGCTTCTAAAGGCCAGAAATCGCATTTTAAAGTTGTGATCCCAAATTAAGCTCAGAATCCCGAAAAACGGCTTCTTAAGGCCAGAAATCGCATTTTAAAGTTGTGATCCCAAATTAAGCTCAGAATCCCGAAAAACGACTTCTTAAGGCCAGAAATCACATTTTAAAGTTGTGATCCCAAATTAAGCTCAGAATCCCGAAAAAACGCTTCTAAAGGCCAGAAATCGCATTTTAAAGTTGTGATCCCAAATTAAGCTCAGAATCCCGAAAAAACGCTTCTAAAGGCCAGAAATCGCATTTTAAAGTTGTGATCCCAAATTAAGCTCAGAATCCCGAAAAACGCTTCTAAAGGCCAGAAATCGCATTTTAAAGTTGTGATCCCAAATTAAGCTCAGAATCCCGTAAAACGGCTTCTAAAGGCCAGAAATAGCATTTTAAAGTTGTGATCCCAAATTAAGCTCAGAATCCCGAAAAAACGCTTCTAAAGGCCAGAAATCGCAGTTTAAAGTTGTGATCCCAAATTAAGCTCAGAATCCCGAAAAAACGCTTCTAAAGGCCAGAAATCGCATTTTAAAGTTGTGATCCCAAATTAAGCTCAGAATCCCGAAAAACGGCTTCAAAAGGCCAGAAATCGCATTTTAAAGTTGTGATCCCAAAATAAGCTCAGAATCCCGAAAAAACGATTCTAAAGGCCAGAAATCGCATTTTAAAGTTGTGATCCCAAATTAAGCTCAGAATCCCGAAAAACGGCTTCTAAAGGCCAGAAATCGCATTTTAAAGTTGTGATCCCAAATTAAGCTCAGAATCCCGAAAAACGGCTTCTAAAGGCCAGAAATCGCATTTTAAAGTAGTGATCCCAAATTAAGCTCAGAATCCCGAAAAAACGCTTCTAAAGGCCAGAAATCGCATTTTAAAGTTGTGATCCCAAATTAAGCTCAGAATCCCGAAAAACGGCTTCTAAAGGCCAGAAATCGCATTTTAAAGTTGTGATCCCAAATTAAGCTCAGAATCCCGAAAAAACGCTTCTAAAGGCCAGAATTCGCAGTTGAAAGTTGTGATCCCAAATTAAGCTCAGAATCCCGAAAAACGGCTTCTTAAGGCCAGAAATCGCATTTTAAAGTTGTGATCCCAAATTAAGCTCAGAATCCCGAAAAAACGCTTCTAAAAGCCAGAAATCGCATTTTAAAGTTGTGATCCCAAATTAAGCTCAGAATCCCGAAAAACGCTTCTAAAGGCCAGAAATCGCATTTTAAAGTTGTGATCCCAAATTAAGCTCAGAATCCCGTAAAACGGCTTCTAAAGGCCAGAAATAGCATTTTAAAGTTGTGATCCCAAATTAAGCTCAGAATCCCGAAAAAACGCTTCTAAAGGCCAGAAATCGCAGTTTAAAGTTGTGATCCCAAATTAAGCTCAGAATCCCGAAAAAACGCTTCCAAAGGCCAGAAATCGCATTTTAAAGTTGTGATCCCAAATTAAGCTCAGAATCCCGAAAAACGGCTTCAAAAGGCCAGAAATCGCATTTTAAAGTTGTGATCCCAAAATAAGCTCAGAATCCCGAAAAAACGATTCTAAAGGCCAGAAATCGCATTTTAAAGTTGTGATCCCAAATTTAGCTCAGAATCCCGAAAAACGGCTTCTAAAAGCCAGAAATCGCATTTTAAAGTTGTGATCCCAAATTAAGCTCAGAATCCCGAAAAACGGCTTCTTAAGGCCAGAAATCGCATTTTAAAGTTGTGATCCCAAATTGAGCTCAGAATCCCGAAAAAACGCTTCTAAAGGCCAGAAATCGCATTTTAAAGTTGTGATCCCAAATTAAGCTCAGAATCCCGAAAAACGGCTTCTAAAGGCCAGAAATCGCATTTTAAAGTTGTGATCCCAAATTAAGCTCAGAATCCCGAAAAAACGCTTCCAAAGGCCAGAATTCGCAGTTGAAAGTTGTGATCCCAAATTAAGCTCAGAATCCCGAAAAACGGCTTCTTAAGGCCAGAAATCGCATTTTAAAGTTGTGATCAAAAATTAAGCTCAGAATCCCGAAAAAACGCTTCTAAAGGCCAGAAATCGCATTTTAAAGTTGTGATCCCAAATTAAGCTCAGAATCCCGAAAAACGCTTCTAAAGGCCAGAAATCGCTTAAAGTTGTGATCCCAAATTAAGCTCAGAATCCTGAAAACCGGCTTCTAAAGGCCAGAAATCGCATTTTAAAGTTGTGATCCCAAATTCAGCTCAGAATCCCGAAAACCGGCTTCTAAAGGCCAGAAATCGCAGTTTAAAGTTGTGATCCCAAATTAAGCTCAGAATCCCGAAAAACGGCTTCTAAAGGCCAGAAATCGCATTTTAAAGTTGTGATCCCATATTAAGCTCAGAATCCCGAAAAACGGCTTCTAAAGGCCAGAAATCGCATTTTAAAGTTGTGATCCCAAATTAAGCTCAGAATCCCGAAAAACGGCTTCTAAGGGCCAGAAATCGCATTTTAAAGTTGTGATCCCAAATTAAGCTCAGAATCCCGAAAAACGGCTTCTAAAGGCCAGAAATCACATTTTAAAGTTTTGATCCCAAATTAAGCTCAGAATCCCGAAAAAACGCCGGAAATCGCATTTTAAAGTTGTGATCCCAAATTAAGCTCAGAATCCCGAAAAACGGCTTCTAAAGGCAGAAATCGCATTTTAAAATTGTGATCCCAAATTAAGCTCAGAATCCCGAAAAAACGCTTCTAAAGGCCAGAAATCGCATTTTAAAGTTGTGATCCCAAATTAAGCTCAGAATTCCGAAAAACGGCTTCTAAAGGCCAGAAATCGCATTTTAAAGTTGTGATCCCAAATTAAGCTCAGAATCCCGAAAAACGGCTTCTAAAGGCCAGAAATCGCATTTTAAAGTTGTGATCCCAAATTAAGCTCAGAATCCCGAAAAAACGCCGGAAATCGCATTTTAAAGTTGTGATCCCAAATTAAGCTCAGAATCCCGAAAAACGGCTTCTAAAGGCAGAAATCGCATTTTAAAATTGTGATCCCAAATTAAGCTCAGAATCCCGAAAAACGGCTTCTAAAGGCCAGAAATCACATTTTAAAGTTAGATTAAGCTTGCCAGATTGCCCGGTTTTATCCGGGTTTGCCCGGATATTTGATGCAAAATTTCGAGAAAGTCCGGTCCGGCCCGGTTGCCCGGATATCGTGAAAAAAGTCCGGATATTGCCCGGATTTTTCCACAATTTTCACAAAGAAACCAAAAAAAATCAAAGTTTTTGAGTAAGTTTCAGCAAAATCGATTAATGGTATGGAAATTTTCAACGGTTGTTTCAAATAATTTCGCTGATTTACTTTTATAAACCTTTAAATATTTAAGTGTTCCAAAAAGTTTTTGGAAGTCTGCAATTACATAAATAAAATATTTATTTCATTTTTTTTGCATTTTTTCTTTGCATTTTTATATAATAACACCTAAATTTTGCCCGGTTTTTGGATTTGAAAAATTGAAATCCATGCCCGGATTTTGCCAGGTTTTTTTGAAAAAATGCCCGGAATTGCTAGGCCCGGATGGGAGTGGAAAAAATTCTGGCAACCTTAAGTTAGATCCCAAATTAAGCTCAGAATCCCGAAAAAACGCTTCTAAAGGCCAGAAATCGCATTTTAAAGTTGTGATCCCAAATTAAGCTCAGAATCCCGAAAAACGGCTTCTAAAGGCCAGAAATCGCATTTTAAAGTTGTGATCCCAAATTAAGCTCAGAATCCCGAAAAAACGCTTCTAAAGGCCAGAAATTGCATTTTAAAGTTGTGATCCCAAATTAAGCTCAGAATCCCGAAAAAACGCTTCTTAAGGCCAGAAATCGCATTTTAAAGTTGTGATCCCAAATTAAGCTCAGAATCCCGAAAAAACGCTTCTAAAGGCCAGAAATCGCATTTTAAAGTTGTGATCCCAAATTAAGCTCATAATCCCGAAAAACGGCTTCTAAAGGCCAGAAATCGCATTTTAAAGTTGTGATCCCAAATTAAGCTCAAAATCCCGAAAAACGGCTTCAAAAGCCAGAAATCGCATTTTAAAGTTGTGATCCCAAATTAAGCTCAGAATCCCGAAAAAACGCTTCGAAAGGCCAGAAATCGCATTTTAAAGTTGTGATCCCAAATTAAGCTCAGAATCCCGAAAAACGGCTTCTAAAGGCCAGAAATCGCATTTTAAAGTTGTGATCCCAAATTAAGCTCAGAATCCCGAAAAACGGCTTCTAAAGGCCAGAAATCACATTTTAAAGTTAGATCCCAAATTAAGCTCAGAATCCCGAAAAAACGCTTCTAAAGGCCAGAAATCGCATTTTAAAGTTGTGATCCCAAATTAAGCTCAGAATCCCGAAAAACGGCTTCTAAAGGCCAGAAATCGCATTTTAAAGTTGTGATCCCAAATTAAGCTCAGAATCCCGAAAAACGGCTTCTAAAGGCCAGAAATCACATTGTAAAGTTAGATCCCAAATTAAGCTCAGAATCCCGAAAAAACGCTTCTAAAGGCCAGAAATCGCATTTTAAAGTTGTGATCCCAAATTAAGCTCAGAATCCCGAAAAACGGCTTCTAAAGGCCAGAAATCGCATTTTAAAGTTGTGATCCCAAATTAAGCTCAGAATCCAGAAAAAACGCTTCTAAAGGCCAGAAATCGCATTTTAAAGTTGTGATCCCAAATTAAGCTCAGAATCCCGAAAAACGGCTTCTAAAGGCCAGAAATCGCATTTTAAAGTTGTGATCCCAAATTAAGCTCAGAATCCCGAAAAACGGCTTCTAAAGGCCAGAAATCGCATTTTAAAGTTGTGATCCCAAATTAAGCTCAAAATCCCGAAAAACGGCTTCAAAAGCCAGAAATCGCATTTTAAAGTTGTGATCCCAAATTAAGCTCAGAATCCCGAAAAAACGCTTCGAAAGGCCAGAAATCGCATTTTAAAGTTGTGATCCCAAATTAAGCTCAGAATCCCGAAAAACGGCTTCTAAAGGCCAGAAATCGCATTTTAAAGTTGTGATCCCAAATTAAGCTCAGAATCCCGAAAAACGGCTTCTTAAGGCCAGAAATCGCATTTTAAAGTTGTGATCCCAAATTAAGCACAGAATCCCGAAAAAACGCTTCTAAAGGCAAGAAATCGCATTTTAAAGTTGTGATCCCAAATTAAGCTCAGAATCCCGAAAAACGGCTTCTTAAGGCCAGAAATCGCATTTTAAAGTTGTGATCCCAAATTAAGCTCAGAATCCCGAAAAAACGCTTCTAAAGGCCAGAAATCGCATTTTAAAGTTGTGATCCCAAATTCAGCTCAGAATCCCGAAAGACGGCTTCTAAAGGCCAGAAATCGCATTTTAAAGTTGTGATCCCAAATTAAGCTCAGAATCCCGAAAAAACGGCTTCTAAAGGCCAGAAATCGCATTTTAAAGTTGTGATCCCAAATTAAGCTCAGAATCCCGAAAAAACGCTTCTAAAGGCCAGAAATCGCATTTTAAAGTTGTGATCCCAAATTAAGCTACGAATTCCGAAAAAACGCTTCTTAAGGCCAGAAATCGCATTTTAAAGTTGTGATCCCAAATTAAGCTCAGAATCCCGAAAAAACGCTTCTAAAGGCAAGAAATCGCATTTTAAAGTTGTGATCCCAAATTAAGCTCATAATCCCGAAAAAACGCTTCTAAAGGCCAGAAATCGCATTTTAAAGTTGTGATCCCAAATTAAGCTCAGAATCCCGAAAAACGCTTCTAAAGGCCAGAAATCGCATTTTAAAGTTGTGATCCCAAATTAAGCTCAGAATCCCGAAAAACGGCTTCTAAAGGCCAGAAATCGCATTTTAAAGTTGTGATCCCAAATTAAGCTCAAAATCCCGAAAAACGGCTTCAAAAGCCAGAAATCGCATTTTAAAGTTGTGATCCCAAATTAAGCTCAGAATCCCGAAAAAACGCTTCGATAGGCCAGAAATCGCATTTTAAAGTTGTGATCCCAAATTAAGCTCAGAATCCCGAAAAACGGCTTCTAAAGGCCAGGAATCGCATTTTAAAGTTGTGATCCCAAATTAAGCTCAGAATCCCGAAAAACGGCTTCTAAAGGCCAGAAATCGCATTTTAAAGTTGTGATCCCAAATTAAGCTCAGAATCCCGAAAAACGGCTTCTTAAGGCCAGAAATCGCATTTTAAAGTTGTGATCCCAAATTAAGCTCAGAATCCCGAAAAAACGCTTCTAAAGGCCAGAAATCGCATTTTAAAGTTGTGATCCCAAATTAAGCTCAGAATCCCGAAAAAACGCTTCTAAAGGCCAGAAATCGCATTTTAAAGTTGTGATCCCAAATTAAGCTCAGAATCCCGAAAAACGCTTCTAAAGGCCAGAAATCGCATTTTAAAGTTGTGATCCCAAATTAAGCTCACAATCCCGTAAAACGGCTTCTAAAGGCCAGAAATCGCATTTTAAAGTTGTGATCCCAAATTAAGCTCAGAATCCCGAAAAAACGCTTCAAAAGGCCAGAAATCGCAGTTTAAAGTTGTGATCCCAAATTAAGCTCAGAATCCCGAAAAAACGCTTCTGCAGGCCAGAAATCGCATTTTAAAGTTGTGATCCCAAATTAAGCTCAGAATCCCGAAAAACGGCTTCAAAAGGCCGGAAATCGCATTTTAAAGTTGTGATCCCAAAATAAGCTCAGAATCCCGAAAAAACGCTTCTAAAGGCCAGAAATCGCATTTTAAAGTTGTGATCCCAAATTTAGCTCAGAATCCCGAAAAACGGCTTCTAAAGGCCAGAAATCGCATTTTAAAGTTGTGATCCCAAATTAAGCTCAGAATCCCGAAAAACGGCTTCTAAAGGCCAGAATTCGCATTTTAAAGTTGTAATCCCAAATTAAGCTCAGAATCCCGAAAAAACGCTTCTAAAGGCCAGAAATCGCATTTTAAAGTTGTGATCCCAAATTTAGCTCAGAATCCCGAAAAACGGCTTCTAAAGGCCAGAAATCGCATTTTAAAGTTGTGATCCCAAATTAAGCTCAGAATCCCGAAAAACGGCTTCTTAAGGCCAGAAATCGCATTTTAAAGTTGTGATCCCAAATTAAGCACAGAATCCCGAAAAAACGCTTCTAAAGGCAAGAAATCGCATTTTAAAGTTGTGATCCCAAATTAAGCTCAGAATCCCGAAAAACGGCTTCTTAAGGCCAGAAATCGCATTTTAAAGTTGTGATCCCAAATTAAGCTCAGAATCCCGAAAAAACGCTTCTAAAGGCCAGAAATCGCATTTTAAAGTTGTGATCCCAAATTAAGCTCAGAATCCCGAAAAACGGCTTCTAAAGGCCAGAAATCGCATTTTAAAGTTGTGATCCCAAATTAAGCTCAGAATCCCGAAAAACGGCTTCTAAAGGCCAGAAATCGCATTTTAAAGTTGTGATCCCAAAATAAGCTCAGAATCCCGAAAAAACGCTTCTAAAGGCCAGAAATCGCATTTTAAAGTTGTGATCCCAAATTTAGCTCAGAATCCCGAAAAACGGCTTCTAAAGGCCAGAAATCGCATTTTAAAGTTGTGATCCCAAATTAAGCTCAGAATCCCGAAAAACGGCTTCTTAAGGCCAGAAATCGCATTTTAAAGTTGTGATCCCAAATTAAGCTCAGAATCCCGAAAAAACGCTTCTATAGGCCAGAAATCGCATTTTAAAGTTGTGATCCCAAATTAAGCTCAGAATCCCGAAAAACGGCTTCTAAAGGCCAGAAATCGCATTTTAAAGTTGTGATCCCAAATTAAGCTCAGAATCCCGAAAAACGGCTTCTAAAGGCCAGAAATCGCATTTTAAAGTTGTGATCCCAAAATAAGCTCAGAATCCCGAAAAAACGCTTCTAAAGGCCAGAAATCGCATTTTAAAGTTGTGATCCCAAATTAAGCTCAGAATCCCGAAAAACGGCTTCTAAAGGCATTTTAAAGTTGTGATCCCAAAATAAGCTCAGAATCCCGAAAAAACGCTTCTAAAGGCCAGAAATCGCATTTTAAAGTTGTGATCCCAAATTAAGCTCAGAATCCCGAAAAACGGCTTCTTAAGGCCAGAAATCGCATTTTAAAGTTGTGATCCCAAATTAAGCTCTGAATCCCGAAAAAAACGCTTCTAAAGGCCAGAAATCGCATTTTAAAGTTGTGATCCCAAATTAAGCTCTGAATCCCGAAAAAACGCTTCTAAAGGCCAGAAATCGCATTTTAAAGTTGTGATCCCAAATTAAGCTCAGAATCCCGAAAAACGCTTCTAAAGGCCAGAAATCGCATTTTAAAGTTGTGATCCCAAATTAAGCTCAGAATCCTGAAAAACGGCTTCTAAAGGCCAGAAATCGCATTTCAAAGTTGTGATCCCAAATTAAGCTCAGAATTCCGAAAAACGGCTTCTTAAGGCCAGAAATCGCATTTTAAAGTTGTGATCCAAAAATAAGCTCAGAATCCCGAAAAAACGCTTCTTAAGGCCAGAATCCCGAAAAAACGCTTCTAAAGGCCAGAAATCGCATTTTAAAGTTGTGATCCCAAATTAAGCTCAGAATCCCGAAAAACGCTTCTCAAGGCCAGAAATCGCATTTTAAAGTTGTGATCCCAAATTAAGCTCAGAATCCCGAAAACCGGCTTCTAAAGGCCAGAAATCGCATTTTAAAGTTGTGATCCCAAATTAAGCTCAGAATCCCGAAAAACGGCTTCTAAAGGCCAGAAATCACATTTTAAAGTTGTGATCCCAAATTAAGCTCAGAATCCCGAAAAACGGCTTCTAAAGGCCAGAAATCGCATTTTAAAGTTGTGAACCCAAATTAAGCTCAGAATCCCGAAAAAACGCTTCTAAAGGCCAGAAATCGCATTTTAAAGTTGTGATCCCAAATTAAGCTCAGAATCCCGAAAAACGGCTTCTAAAGGCCAGAAATCGCATTTTAAAGTTGTGATCCCAAAATAAGCTCTGAATCCCGAAAAAACGCTTCTAAAGGCCAGAAATCGCATTTTAAAGTTGTGATCCCAAATTTAGCTCAGAATCCCGAAAAACGGCTTCTAAAGGCCAGAAATCGCAATTTAAAGTTGTGATCCCAAATTAAGCTCAGAATCCCGAAAAACGGCTTCTAAAGGCCAGAAATCGCATTTTAAAGTTGTGATCCCAAATTAAGCTCAGAATCCCGAAAAAACGCTTCTAAAGGCCAGAAATCGCATTTTAAAGTTGTGATCCCAAATTAAGCTCAGAATCCCGAAAAACGGCTTCTAAAGGCCAGAATTCGCATTTTAAAGTTGTGATCCCAAAATAAGCTCATTATCCCGAAAAAACGCTTCTAAAGGCCAGAAATCGCATTTTAAAGTTGTGATCCCAAATTAAGCTCAGAATCCCGAAAAACGGCTTCTAAAGGCCAGAAATCGCATTTTAAAGTTGTGATCCCAAATTAAGCTCTGAATCCCGAAAAAACGCTTCTAAAGGCCAGAAATCGCATTTTAAAGTTGTGATCCCAAATTAAGCTCTGAATCCCGAAAAAACGCTTCTAAAGGCCAGAAATCGCATTTTAAAGTTGTGATCCCAAATTAAGCTCAGAATCCCGAAAAACGCTTCTAAAGGCCAGAAATCGCATTTTAAAGTTGTGATCCCAAATTAAGCTCAGAATCCCGAAAAACGGCTTCGCATTTTAAAGTTGTGATCCCAAATTAAGCTCAGAATCCCGAAAAACGGCTTCTAAAGCCCAGAAATCGCATTTTAAAGTTGTGATCCCAAATTAAGCTCTGAATCCCGGAAAAAACGCTTCTAAAGGCCAGAAATCGCATTTTAAAGTTGTGATCCCAAATTAAGCTCAGAATCCCGAAAAACGGCTTCTAAAGGCCAGAAATCGCATTTTAAAGTTGTGATCCCAAATTAAGCGCAGAATCCCGAAAAACGGCTTCTTAAGGCCAGAAATCGCATTTTAAAGTTGTGATCCCAAATTAAGCTCAGAATCCCGAAAAACGCTTCTAAAGGCCAGAAATCGCATTTTAAAGTTGTGATCCCAAAATAAGCTCAGAATCCCGAAAAACGGCTTCTAAAGACCAGAAATCGCATTTTAAAGTTGTGATCCCAAATTAAGCTCAGAATCCCGAAAAAATGCTTCTAAAGGCCAGAAATCGCAGTTTAAAGTTGTGATCCCAAATTAAGCTCAGAATCCCGAAAAACGGCTTCTAAAGGCCAGAAATCGCATTTTAAAGTTGTGATCCCAAATTAAGCTCAGAATCCCGAAAAACGGCTTCTAAAGGCCAGAAATCGCATTTTAAAGTTGTGATCCCAAATTAAGTTCAGAATCCCGAAAAACGGCTTCTAAAGGCCAGAAATCGCATTTTAAAGTTGTGATCCCAAATTAAGCTCAGAATCCCGAAAAACGGCTTCTAAAGGCCAGAAATCACATTTTAAAGTTGTGATCCCAAATTAAGCTCAGAATCCCGAAAAACGGCTTCTAAAGGCCAGAAAACGCATTTTAAAGTTGTGATCCCAAATTATGCTCAGAATCCCGAAAAACGGTTTCTTAAGGCCAGAAATCGCATTTGAAAGTTTTGATCCCAAATTAAGCTCAGAATCCCGAAAAACGGCTTCGCATTTTAAAGTTGTGATCCCAAATTAAGCTCAGAATCCCGAAAAACGGCTTCTAAAGGCCAGAAATCGCATTTTAAAGTTGTGATCCCAAATTTAGCTCAGAATCCCGAAAACCGGCTTCTAAAGGCCAGAAATCGCATTTTAAAGTTGTGATCCCAAATTAAGCTCAGAATCCCGAAAAACGGCTTCTAAAGGCCAGAAATCACATTTTAAAGTTGTGATCCCAAATTAAGCTCTGAATCCCGAAAAAACGCTTCTAAAGGCCAGAAATCGCAGTTTAAAGTTGTGATCCCAAATTAAGCTCAGAATCCCGAAAAACGGCTTCTAAAGGCCAGAAATCGCATTTTAAAGTTGTGATCCCAAATTAAGCTCAGAATCCCGAAAAACGGCTTCAAAAGGCCAGAAATCGCATTTTAAAGTTGTGATCCCAAATTAAGCTCAGAATCCGGAAAAAACGCTTCTAAAGGCCAGAAATCGCATTTTAAAGTTGTGGTCCCAAATTAAGCTCAGAATCCCGAAAAACGGCTTCTAAAGGCCAGAAATCGCATTTTAAAGTTGTGATCCCAAATTAAGCTCTGAATCCCGAAAAACGGCTTCTAAAGGCCAGAAATCGCATTTGAAAGTTGTGATCCCAAATTAAGCTTAGAATCCCGAAAAAACGCTTCTAAAGGCCAGAAATCGCATTTTAAAGTTGTGATCCCAAATTAAGCTCAGAATCCCGAAAAACGGCTTCTTAAGGCCAGAAATCGCATTTTAAAGTTGTGATCCCAAATTAAGCTCAGAATCCCGAAAAACGGCTTCTAAAGGCCAGAAATCGCATTTTAAAGTTGTGATCCCAAATTAAGCTCAGAATCCCGAAAAACGGCTTCTAAAGGCCAGAAATCGCATTTTAAAGTTGTGATCCCAAATTAAGCTCAGAATCCCGAAAAAACGCTTCGATAGGCCAGAAATCGCATTTTAAAGTTGTGATCCCAAATTAAGCTCAGAATCCCGAAAAACGGCATCTAAAGGCCAGAAATCGCATTTTAAAGTTGTGATCCCAAATTAAGCTCAGAATCCCGAAAAACGGCTTCTAAAGGCCAGAAATCGCATTTTAAAGTTGTGATCCCAAATTAAGCTCAGAATCCCGAAAAACGGCTTCTAAAGGCCAGAAAACGCATTTTAAAGTTGTGATCCCAAATTATGCTCAGAATCCCGAAAAACGGCTTCTTAAGGCCAGAAATCGCATTTGAAAGTAGTGATCCCAAATTAAGCACAGAATCCCGAAAAAACGCTTCTAAAGGCCAGAAATCGCATTTTAAAGTTGTGATCCCAAATTATGCTCAGAATCCCGAAAAACGGCTTCTAAAGGCCAGAAATCGCATTTTAAAGTTGTAATCCCAAATTAAGCTCAGAATCCCGAAAAAACGCTTCTAAAGGCCAGAAATCGCATTTTAAAGTTGTGATCCCAAATTAAGCTCAGAATACCGAAAAACGGCTTCTAAAGGCCAGAAATTGCATTTTAAAGTTGTGATCCCAAACTAAGCTCAGAATCCCGAAAAAACGCTTCTAAAGGCCAGAAATCGCATTTTAAAGTTGTGATACCAAATTAAGCTCAGAATCCCGAAAAACGGCTTCTAAAGGCCAGAAATCGCATTTTAAAGTTGTGATCCCAAATTAAGCTCAGAATCTCGAAAAAAACGCTTCTAAAGGCCAGAAATCGCATTTTAAAGTTGTGATCCCAAATTAAGCTCAGAATCCCGAAAAACGGCTTCTAAAGGCCAGAAATCGCATTTTAAAGTTGTGATCCCAAATTAAGCTCAGAATCCCGAAAAACGGCTTCTAAAGGCCAGAAATCGCATTTTAAAGTTGTGATCCCAAATTAAGCTCAGAATCCCGAAAAAACGCTTCTAAAGGCCAGAAATCGCATTTTAAAGTTGTGATCCCAAATTAAGCTCAGAATCCCGAAAAAACGCTTCTAAAGGCCAGAAATCGCATTTTAAAGTTGTGATCCCAAATTAAGCTCAGAATCCCGAAAAACGGCTTCTTAAGGCCAGAAATCGCATTTTAAAGTTGTGATCCCAAATTAAGCTCAGAATCCCGAAAAAACGCTTCTAAAGGCAAGAAATCGCAGTTTAAAGTTGTGATCCCAAATTAAGCTCAGAATCCCGAAAATCGACTCCTAAAGGAGAGAAATTGCATTTTAAAGTTGTGATCCCAAATTAAGCTCAGAATCTCGAAAAAAATGCTTCTAAAGGCCAGAAATCGCATTTTAAAGTTGTGATCCCAAATTAAGCTCAGAATCCCGAAAAACGGCTTCTAAAGGCCAGAAATCGCATTTTAAAGTTGTGATCCCAAATTAAGCTCAGAATCCCGAAAAACGGCTTCTTAAGGCCAGAAATCGCATTTTAAAGTTGTGATCCCAAATTAAGCTCAGAATCCCGAAAAACTGCTTCTAAAGGCCAGAAATCGCATTTTAAAGTTGTGATCCCAAATTAAGCTCAGAATCCCGAAAAACGGCTTCTAAAGGCCAGAAATCGCATTTTAAAGTTGTGATCCCAAATTAAGCTCAGAATCCCGAAAAAACGCTTCTAAAGGCCAGAAATCGCATTTTAAAGTTGTGATCCCAAATTAAGCTCAGAATCCCGAAAGACGGCTTCTAAAGGCCAGAAATCACATTTTAAAGTTGTGATCCCAAATTAAGCTCAGAATCCCGAAAAACGGCTTCTAAAGGCCAGAAATCGCATTTTAAAGTTGTGATCCCAAATTAAGCTCAGAATCCCGAAAAACGGCTTCTAAAGGCCAGAAATCGCATTTTAAAGTTGTGATCCCAAATTAAGCTCAGAATCTCGAAAAAACGCTTCTAAAGGCCAGAAATCGCATTTTAAAATTGTGATCCCAAATTAAGCTCAGAATCCCGAAAAAACGCTTCTAAAGGCCAGAAATCGCATTTTAAAGTTGTGATCCCAAATTAAGCTCAGAATCCCGAAAAACGGCTTCTAAAGGCCAGAAATCGCATTTTAAAGTTGTGATCCCAAATTAAGCTCAGAATCCTGAAAAAAAACGCTTCTAAAGGCCAGAAATCGCATTTTAAAGTTGTGATCCCAAATTAAGCTCAGAATCCCGAAAAAACGCTTCTAAAGGCCAGAAATCGCATTTTAAAGTTGTGATCCCAAATTAAGCTCAGAATCCCGAAAAACGGCTTCTAAAGGCCAGAAATCACATTTTAAAGTTGTGATCCCAAATTAAGCTCAGAATCCCGAAAAAACGCTTCTAAAGGCCAGAAGTCGCATTTTAAAGTTGTGATCCCAAATTAAGCTCAGAATCCCGAAAAACGGCTTCTAAAGGTCAGAAATCACATTTTAAAGTTGTGATCCCAAATTAAGCTCAGAATCCCGAAAAACGGCTTCTAAAGGCCAGAAATCGCATTTTAAAGTTGTGATCCCAAATTAAGCTCAGAATCCCGAAAAAACGCTTCTAAAGGCCAGAAATCGCATTTTAAAGTTGTGATCCCAAATTAACCTCAGAATCCCGAAAAACGGCTTCTGAAGGCTAGAAATCGCATTTTAAAGTTGTGATCCCAAATTAAGCTCAGAATCCCGAAAAAATGCTTCTAAAGGCCAGAAATCGCATTTTAAAGTTGTGATCCCAAATTAAGCTCAGAATCCCGAAAAAACGCTTCTAAAGGCCAGAAATCGCATTTTAAAGTTGTGATCCCAAATTAAGCTCAGAATCCCGAAAAACGGCTTCTAAAGGCCAGAAATCGCGTTTTAAAGTTGTGATCCCAAATTACGCTCAGAATCGCGAAAAACGGCTTCTAAGGGCAAGAAATCGCATTTTGAAGTTGTGATCCCAAATTAAGCTCAGAATCCCTAAAAACGCTTCTAAAGGCCAGAAATCGGATTTTAAAGTTGTGATCCCAAATTAAGCTCAGAATCCCGAAAAAACGCTTCTAAAGGCCAGAAGTCGCATTTTAAAGTTGTGATCCCAAATTAAGCTCAGAATCCCGAAAAACGGCTTCTAAAGGCCAGAAATCGCATTTTAAAGTTGTGTCCCAAATTAAGCTCAGAATCCCGAAAAACGGCTTCTAAAGGCCAGAAATCGCATTTTAAAGTTGTGATCCCAAATTAAGCTCAGAATCCCGAAAAACGGCTTCTAAAGGCCAGAAATCGCATTTTAAAGTTGTGATCCCAAATTAAGCTCAGAATCCCGAAAAAACGCTTCTAAAGGCCAGAAATCGCATTTTAAAGTTGTGATCCCAAATTAAGCTCAGAATCTCGAAAAAACGCTTCTAAAGGCCAGAAATCGCATTTTAAAGTTGTGATCCCAAATTAAGCTCAGAATCCCGAAAAACGGCTTCTAAAGGCCAGAAATCGCATTTTAAAGTTGTGATCCCAAATTAAGCTCAGAATCCCGAAAAAACGCTTCTAAAGGCCAGAAATCGCATTTTAAAGTTGTGATCCCAAATTAAGCTCAGAATCCCGGAAAAACGCTTCTAAAGGCCAGAAATCGCATTTTAAAGTTGTGATCCCAAATTAAGCTCAGAATCCCGAAAAACGGCTTCTAAAGGCCAGAAATCGCATTTTAAAGTTGTGATCCCAAATTAAGCTCAGAATCCCGAAAAACGGCTTCTAAAGGCCAGAAATCGCATTTTAAAGTTGTGATCCCAAATTAAGCTCAGAATCCCGAAAAAACGCTTCTAAAGGCCAGAAATCGCATTTTAAAGTTGTGATCCCAAATTAAGCTCAGAATCACGAAAAACGGCTTCTAAAGGCCAGAAATCGCATTTTAAAGTTGTAATCCCAAATTAAGCTCAGAATCCCGAAAAACGGCTTCTAAAGGCCAGAAATCGCATTTTAAAGTTGTGATCCCAAATTAAGCTCAGAATCCCGAAAAATGGCTTCTAAAGGCCAAAAATCGCATTTTAAAGTTGTGATCCCAAATTAAGCTCAGAATCCCGAAAAACGGCTTCTAAAGGCCAGAAATCGCATTTTAAAGTTGTGATCCCAAATTAAGCTCAGAATCCCGAAAAACGGCTTCTAAAGGCCAGAAATCGCATTTTAAAGTTGTGATCCCAAATTAAGCTCAGAATCCCGAAAAACGGCTTCTAAAGGCCAGAAATCGCATTTTAAAGTTGTGATCCCAAATTAAGCTCAGAATCCCGAAAAAACGCTTCTAAAGGCCAGAATTCGCAGTTGAAAGTTGTGATCCCAAATTAAGCTCAGAATCCCGAACGGCTTCTGCAGGCCAAAAATCGCATTTTAAAGTTGTGATCCCAAATTAAGCTCAGAATCCCGAAAAACGGCTTCTAAAGGCCAGAAATCGCATTTTAAAGTTGTGATCCCAAATTAAGCTCAGAATCCCGAAAAACGGCTTCTAAAGGCCAGAAATCGCATTTTAAAGTTGTGATCCCAAATTAAGCTCAGAATCCCGAAAAAACGCTTCTAAAGGCCAGAAATCGCATTTTAAAGTTGTGATCCCAAATTAAGCTCAGAATCCCGAAAAACGGCTTCTAAAGGCCAGAAATCGCATTTTAAAGTTGTAATCCCAAATTAAGCTCAGAATCCCGAAAAACGGCTTCTAAAGGCCAGAAATCGCATTTTAAAGTTGTGATCCCAAATTAAGCTCAGAATCCCGAAAAAACGCTACTAAAGGCCAGAAATCGCATTTTAAAGTTGTGATCCCAAATTATGCTCAGAATCCCGAAAAACGGCTTCTAAAGGCCAGAAATTGCATTTTAAAGTTGTAATCCCAAATTAAGCTCAGAATCCCGAAAAACGGCTTCTAAAGGCCAGAAATCGCATTTTAAAGTTGTGATCAACAATTATGCTCAGAATCCCGAAAAACGGCTTCTAGAGGCCAGAAATCGCATTTTAAAGTTGTAATCCCAAATTAAGCTCAGAATCCCGAAAAAACGCTTCTAAAGGCCAGAAATCGCATTTTAAAGTTGTGATCCCAAATTAAGCTCAGAACCCCGAAAAACGGCTTCTAAAGGCCAGAAATCGCATTTTAAAGTTGTGATCCCAAATTAAGCTCAGAATCCCGAAAAAACGCTTCTAAGGGCCAGAAATCGCATTTTAAAGTTGTGATCCCAAATTAAGCTCAGAATCCCGAAAAACGGCTTCTTAAGGCCAGAAATCGCATTTTAAAGTTGTGATCCCAAATTAAGCTCAGAATCCCGAAAAAACGCTTCTAAAGGCCAGAAATCGCATTTTAAAGTTGTGATCCCAAATTAAGCTCAGAATCCCGAAAAACGGCTTCTAAAGGCCAGAAATCGCATTTTAAAGTTGTAATCCCAAATTAAGCTCAGAATCCCGAAAAACGGCTTCTAAAGGCCAGAAATCGCATTTTAAAGTTGTGATCCCAAATTAAGCTCAGAATCCCGAAAAAACGCTTCTAAAGGCCAGAAATCGCATTTTAAAGTTGTGATCCCAAATTAAGCTCAGAATCCCGAAAAACGGCTTCTAAAGGCCAGAAATCGCATTTTAAAGTTGTGATCCCAAATTAAGCTCAGAATCCCGAAAAACGGCTTCTTAAGGCCAGAAATCGCATTTTAAAGTTGTGATCCCAAATTAAGCTCAGAATCCCGAAAAACGGCTTCTAAAGGCCAGAAATCACATTTTAAAGTTGTGATCCCAAATTAAGCTCAGAATCCCGAAAAAACGCTTCTAAGGGCCAGAAATCGGATTTTAAAGTTGTGATCCCAAATTAAGCTCAGAATCCCGAAAAACGGCTTCTAAAGGCCAGAAATCGCATTTTAAAGTTGTGATCCCAAATTAAGCTCAGAATCCCGAAAAACGGCTTCTAAAGGCCAGAAATCGCATTTTAAAGTTGTGATCCCAAATTAAGCTCAGAATCCCGAAAAAACGCTTCTAAAGGCCAGAAATCGCATTTTAAAGTTGTGATCCCAAATTTAGCTCAGAATCCCGAAAAACGGCTTCTTAAGGCCAGAAATCGCATTTTAAAGTTGTGATCCCAAATTTAGCTCAGAATCCCGAAAAAACGCTTCTAAAGGCCAGAAATCGCATTTTAAAGTTGTGATCCCAAATTAAGCTCAGAATCCCGAAAAAACGCTTCTAAAGGCCAGAAATCGCATTTTAAAGTTGTGATCCCAAAATAAGCTCAGAATCCCGAAAAATGGATTCTAAAGGCCAGAAATCGCATTTTAAAGTTGTGATCCCAAGTTAAGCTCAGAATCCCGAAAAACGGCTTCTAACGGCCAGAAATCGCATTTTAAAGTTGTGATCCCAAATTAAGCTCAGAATACCGAAAAACGGCTTCTTAAGGCCAGAAATCGCATTTTAAAGTTGTGATCCCAAATTAAGCTCAGAATCCCGAAAAAACGCTTCTAAAGGCCAAAGGCATTTTAAAGTTGTGATCCCAAATTAAGCTCAGAATCCCGAAAAAACGCTTCTAAAGGCCAGAAATCGCATTTTAAAGTTGTGATCCCAAATTAAGCTCAGAATCCCGAAAAAACGCTTCTAAAGGCCAGAAATAGCTTTTTAAAGTTGTGATCCCAAATTAAGCTCAGGATACCGAAAAACGGCTTCTTAAGGCCAGAAATCGCATTTTAAAGTTGTGATCCCAAATTAAGCTCAGAATCCCGAAAAAACGCTTCTAAAGGCCAGAAATCGCATTTTAAAGTTGTGATCCCAAATTAAGCTCAGAATCCCGAAAAACGGCTTCTAAAGGCCAGAAATCGCATTTTAAAGTTGTGATCCCAAATTAAGCTCAGAATCCCGAAAAAACGCTTCTAAAGGCCAGAAATCGCATTTTAAAGTTGTGATCCCAAATTAAGCTCAGAATCCCGAAAAAACGCTTCTGAAGGCCAGAAATCGCATTTTAAAGTTGTGATCCCAAATTAGCTCAGAATCCCGAAAAACGGCTTCTAAAGGCCAGAAATCGCATTTTAAAGTTGTGATCCCAAATCAAGCTCAGAATCCCGAAAAAACGCTTCTAAAGGCCAGAAATCGCATTTTAAAGTTGTGATCCCAAATTAAGCTCAGAATCCCGAAAACCGGCTTCTAAAGGCCAGAAATCGCATTTTGAAGTTGTGATCTCAAATTAAGTTCAGAATCCCGAAAAACGGCTTCTAAAGGCCAGAAATCACATTTTAAAGTTGTGATCCCATATTAAGCTCAGAATCCCGAAAAACGGCATCTTAAGGCCAGAAATCGCATTTTAAAGTTGTGATCCCAAATTAAGCTCAGAATACCGAAAAACGGCTTCTTAAGGCCAGAAATCGCATTTTAAAGTTGTGATCCCAAATTAAGCTCAGAATCCCGAAAAAACGCTTTTAAAGGCCAGAAATCGCATTTTAAAGTTGTGATCCCAAATTAAGCTCAGAATCCCGAAAAACGGCTTCTAAAGGCCAGAAATCGCATTTTGAAGTTGTGATCCCAAATTAAGCTCAGAATCCCGAAAAACGGCTTCTTAAGGCCAGAAATCGCATTTTAAAGTTGTGATCAAAAATTAAGCTTAGAATCCCGAAAAAACGCTTCTAAAGGCCAGAATTCGCATTTTAAAGTTGTGATCCCAAATTAAGCTCAGAATCCCGAAAAACGCTTCTAAAGGCCAGAAATCGCATTTTAAAGTTGTGATCCCAAATTAAGCTCAGAATCCCGTAAAACGGCTTCTAAAGGCCAGAAATCGCATTTTAAAGTTGTGATCCCAAATTAAGCTCAGAATCCCGAAAAACGGCTTCTAAGAGCCAGAAATCGCATTTTAAAGTTGCGATCCCAAATTAAGCTCAGAATCCCGAAAAACGGCTTCTAAAGGCCAGAAATCGCATTTTAAAGTTGTGATCCCAAATTAAGCTCAGAATCCCGAAAAACGGCTTCTAAAGGCCAGAAATCGCATTTGAAAGTTGTGATCCTAAATTAAGCTCAGAATCCCGAAAAACGGCTTCTAAAGGCCAGAAATCGCATTTTAAAGTTGTGATCCCAAATTAAGCTCAGAATCCCGAAAAACGGCTTCTAAGGGCCAGAAATCGCATTTTAAAGTTGCGATCCCAAATTAAGCTCAGAATCCCGAAAAACGGCTTCTAAAGGCCAGAAATCGCATTTTAAAGTTGTGATCCCAAATTAAGCTCAGAATCCCGAAAAACGGCTTCTAAAGGCCAGAAATCGCATTTTAAAGTTGTGATCCCAAATTAAGCTCAGAATCCCGAAAAAACGCTTCTAAAGGCCAGAAATCGCATTTTAAAGTTGTGATCCCAAATTTAGCTCAGAATCCCGAAAAACGGCTTCTTAAGGCCAGAAATCGCATTTTAAAGTTGTGATCCCAAATTAAGCTCAGAATCCCGAAAAACGGCTTCTTAAGGCCAGAAATCGCATTTTAAAGTTGTGATCCCAAATTAAGCTCAGAATCCCGAAAAAACGCTTCTAAAGGCCAGAAATCGCATTTTAAAGTTGTGATCCCAAATTTAGCTCAGAATCCCGAAAAACGGCTTCTAAAGGCCAGAAATCGCATTTTAAAGTTGTGATCCCAAATTAAGCTCAGAATTTCGAAAAACGGCTTTTTAAGGCCAGAAATCGCATTTTAAAGTTGTGATCCCAAATTAAGCTCAGAATCCCGAAAAAACGATTCTAAAGGCCGGAAATCGCATTTTAAAGTTGTGATACCAAATTAAGCTCAGAATCCCGAAAAACGGCTTCTAAAGGCCAGAAATCGCATTTTAAAGTTGTGATCCCAAATTAAGCTCAGAATCCCGAAAAAACGCTTCTAAAGGCCAGAAATCGCATTTTAAAGTTGTGATCCCAAATTAAGCTCAGAATCCCGAAAAACGGCTTCTAAAGGCCAGAAATCGCATTTTAAAGTTGTGATCCCAAATTAAGCTCAGAATCCCGAAAAACGGCTTCTAAAGGCCAGAAATCGCATTTTAAAGTTGTGATCCCAAATTAAGCTCAGAATCCCGAAAAAACGCTTCTATAGGCCAGAAATCGCATTTTAAAGTTGTGATCCCAAATTAAGCTCAGAATCCCGAAAAACGCTTCTAAAGGCCAGAAATCGCATTTTAAAGTTGTGATCCCAAATTAAGCTCAGAATCCCGAAAAACGGCTTCTAAAGAAACGCATTTTAAAGTTGTGATCCCAAATTAAGCTCAGAATCCCGAAAAAAACGCTTCTAAAGGCCAGAAATCGCATTTTAAAGTTGTGATCCCAAATTAAGCTCAGAATCCCGAAAAACGGCTTCTTAAGGCCAGAAATCGCATTTTAAAGTTGTGATCCCAAATTAAGCTCAGAATCCCGAAAAACGGCTTCTAAAGGCCAGAAATCGCATTTTAAAGTTGTGATCCCAAATTAAGCTCAGAATCCCGAAAAAACGCTTCTATAGGCCAGAAATCGCATTTTAAAGTTGTGATCCCAAATTAAGCTCAGAATCCCGAAAAACGCTTCTAAAGGCCAGAAATCGCATTTTAAAGTTGTGATCCCAAATTAAGCTCAGAATCCCGAAAAACGGCTTCTAAAGGCCAGAAATCGCAGTTTAAAGTTGTGATCCCAAATTAAGCTCAGAATCCCGAAAAAACGCTACTAAAGGCCAGAAATCGCATTTTAAAGTTGTGATCCCAAATTATGCTCAGAATCCCGAAAAACGGCTTCTAAAGGCCAGAAATTGCATTTTAAAGTTGTAATCCCAAATTAAGCTCAGAATCCCGAAAAACGGCTTCTAAAGGCCAGAAATCGCATTTTAAAGTTGTGATCCCAAATTAAGCTCAGAATCCCGAAAAACGGCTTCTAAAGGCCAGAAATCGCATTTTAAAGTTGTGATCCCAAATTAAGCTCAGAATCCCGAAAAAACGCTTCTATAGGCCAGAAATCGCATTTTAAAGTTGTGATCCCAAATTAAGCTCAGAATCCCGAAAAACGGCTTCTAAAGGCCAGAAATCGCATTTTAAAGTTGTGATCCCAAATTATGCTCAGAATCCCGAGAAACGGCTTCTTAAGGCCAGAAATCGCATTTTAAAGTTGTAATCCCAAATTAAGCTCAGAATCCCGAAAAAACGCTTCTAAAGGCCAGAAATCGCATTTTAAAGTTGTGATCCCAAATTAAGCTCAGAATCCCGAAAAACGGCTTCTAAAGGCCAGAAATCGCATTTTAAAGTTGTGATCCCAAATTAAGCTCAGAATCCCGAAAAACGGCTTCTAAAGGCCAGAAATCGCATTTTAAAGTTGTGATCCCAAATTAAGCTCAGAATCCCGAAAAACGGCTTCTTAAGGCCAGAAATCGCATTTTAAAGTTGTGATCCCAAATTAAGCTCAGAATCCCGAAAAAACGCTTCTATAGGCCAGAAATCGCATTTTAAAGTTGTGATCCCAAATTAAGCTCAGAATCCCGAAAAACGCTTCTAAAGGCCAGAAATCGCATTTTAAAGTTGTGATCCCAAATTAAGCTCAGAATCCCGAAAAACGGCTTCTATAGGCCAGAAATCGCAGTTTAAAGTTGTGATCCCAAATTAAGCTCAGAATCCCGAAAAACGGCTTCTAAAGGCCAGAAATCGCATTTTAAAGTTGTGATCAACAATTATGCTCAGAATCCCGAGAAACGGCTTCTTAAGGCCAGAAATCGCATTTTAAAGTTGTAATCCCAAATTAAGCTCAGAATCCCGAAAAAACGCTTCTAAATGCCAGAAATCGCATTTTAAAGTTGTGATCCCAAATTAAGCTCAGAATCCCGAAAAACGGCTTCTAAAGGCCAGAAATCGAATTTTAAAGTTGTGATCCCAAATTAAGCTCAGAATCCCGAAAAACGGCTTCTAAAGGCCAGAAATCGCATTTTAAAGTTGTGATCCCAAATTAAGCTCAGAATCCCGAAAAAACGCTACTAAAGGACAGAAATCGCATTTTAAAGTTGTGATCCCAAATTAAGCTCAGAATCCCGAAAAACGGCTTCTAAAGGCCAGAAATCGCATTTTAAAGTTGTGATCCCAAATTAAGCTCAGAATCCCGAAAAACGGCTTCTTAAGGCCAGAAATCGCATTTTAAAGTTGTGATTCCAAATTAAGCTCAGAATCCCGAAAAACGGCTTCTAAAGGCCAGAAATCGCATTTTAAAGTTGTGATCCCAAATTAAGCTCAGAATCCCGAAAAACGGCTTCTAAAGGCCAGAAATCGCATTTTAAAGTTGTGATCCCAAATTAAGCTCAGAATCCCGAAAAAATGCCTCTAAAGGTCAGAAATCGCATTTTAAAGTTGTGATCTCAAATTAAGCTCAGAATCCCGGAAAAACGCTTCTAAAGGCCAGAAATCGCATTTAAAAGTTGTGATCCCAAATTAAGCTCAGAATCCCGAAAAACGCTTCTAAAGGCCAGAAATCGCATTTTAAAGTTGTGATCCCAAATTAAGCTCAGAATCCCGGAAAAACGCTTCTAAAGGCCAGAAATCGCATTTGAAAGTTGTGATCCCAAATTAAGCTCAGAATCCCGAAAAACGGCTTCTAAAGGCCAGAAATCGCATTTTAAAGTTGTGATCCCAAATTAAGCTCAGAATCCCGAAAAACGGCTTCTAAAGGCCAGAAATCGCATTTTAAAGTTGTGATCCCAAAATAAGCTCAGAATCCCGAAAAAACGCTACTAAAGGCCAGAAATCGCATTTTAAAGTTGTGATCCCAAATTATGCTCAGAATCCCGAAAAACGGCTTCTAAAGGCCAG
Source organism: Uranotaenia lowii (assembly GCF_029784155.1). Classification (NCBI taxonomy): domain Eukaryota; kingdom Metazoa; phylum Arthropoda; class Insecta; order Diptera; family Culicidae; genus Uranotaenia; species Uranotaenia lowii. Next base: position 96,179 of record NC_073691.1, read on the forward strand.
AAATTGCATTTTAAAGTTGTAATCCCAAATTAAGCTCAGAATCCCGAAAAACGGCTTCTAAAGGCCAGAAATCGCATTTTAAAGTTGTGATCCCAAATTAAGCTCAGAATCCCGAAAAACGGCTTCTTAAGGCCAGAAATCGCATTTTAAAGTTGTGATCCCAAATTTAGCTCAGAATCCCGAAAAACGGCTTCTTAAGGCCAGAAATCGCATTTTAAATTTGTGATCCCAAAATAAGCTCAGAATCCCGAAAAAACGCTTCTAAAGGCCAGAAATCGCATTTTAAAGTTGTGATCCCAAAATAAGCTCAGAATCCCGAAAAATGGATTCTAAAGGCCAGAAATCGCATTTTAAAGTTGTGATCCCAAGTTAAGCTCAGAATCCCGAAAAACGGCTTCTAAAGGCCAGAAATCGCATTTTAAAGTTGTGATCCCAAATTAAGCTCAGAATCCCGAAAAACGGCTTCTAAAGGCCAGAAATCGCATTTTAAAGTTGTGATCCCAAATTAAGCTCAGAATCCCGAAAAACGGCTTCTAAAGGCCAGAAATCGCATTTTAAAGTTGTGATCCCAAATTAAGCTCAGAACCCCGAAAAACGGCTTCTAAAGGCCAGAAATCGCATTTGAAAGTTGTGATCCCAAATTAAGCTCAGAATCCCGAAAAACGGCTTCTAAAGGCCAGAAATCGCATTTTAAAGTTGTGATCCCAAATTGAGCTCAGAATCCCGAAAAAACGCTTCTAAGGGCCAGAAATCGGATTTTAAAGTTGTGATCCCAAATTAAGCTCAGAATCCCGAAAAACGCCTTCTAAAGGCCAGAAATCGCATTTTAAAGTTGTGATCCCAAATTAAGCTCAGAATCCCGAAAAACGGCTTCTTAAGGCCAGAAATCGCATTTTAAAGTTGTGATCCCAAATTAAGCTCAGAATCCCGAAAAAACGCTTCTAAAGGCCAGAAATCGCATTTTAAAGTTGTGATCCCAAATTAAGCTCAGAATCCCGAAAAACGGCTTCTAAAGGCCGGAAATCGCATTTGAAAGTTGTGATCCCAAATTAAGCTCAGAATCCCGAAAAACGGCTTCTAAAGGCCAGAAATCGCATTTTAAAGTTGTGATCCCAAATTAAGCTCAGAATCCCGAAAAAACGCTTCTAAAGGCCAGAAATCGCATTTTAAAGTTGTGATCCCAAATTAAGCTCAGAATCCCGAAAAACGGCTTCTAAAGGCCAGAAATCGCATTTTAAAGTTGTGATCCCAAATTAAGCTCAATCGCATTTTAAAGTTGTGATCCCAAATTAAGCTCAGAATCCCGAAAAACGGCTTCTAAAGGCCAGAAATCGCATTTTAAAGTTGTGATCCCAAATTAAGCTCAGAATCCCGAAAAAACGCTTCTAAAGGCCAGAATTCGCAGTTGAAAGTTGTGATCCCAAATTAAGCTCAGAATCCCGAAAAACGGCTTCTTAAGGCCAGAAATCGCATTTTAAAGTTGTGATCAAAAATTAAGCTCAGAATCCCGAAAAACGCTTCTAAAGGCCAGAAATCGCATTTTAAAGTTGTGATCCCAAATTAAGCTCAGAATCCCGAAAAACGGCTTCTTAAGGCAAAAATCGCATTTTAAAGTTGTGATCCCAAATTAAGCTCAGAATCCCGAAAAACGGCTTCTAAAGGCCAGAAATCGCATTTGAAAGTTGTGATCCCAAATTAAGCTCAGAATCCCGAAAAACGGCTTCTAAAGGCCAGAAATCGCATTTTAAAGTTGTGATCCCAAATTAAGCTCAGAATCCCGAAAAAACGCTTCTAAAGGCCAGAAATCGCATTTTAAAGTTGTGATCCCAAATTAAGCTCAGAATACCGAAAAACGGCTTCTTAAGGCCAGAAATCGCATTTTAAAGTTGTGATCCCAAATTAAGCTCAGAATCCCGAAAAAACGCTTCTAATGGCCAGAAATCGCATTTTAAAGTTGTGATCCCAAATTAAGCTCAGAATCCCGAAAAACGGCTTCTAAAGGCCAGAAATCGCATTTTAAAGTTGTGATCCCAAATTAAGCTCAGAATACCGAAAAACGGCTTCTTAAGGCCAGAAATCGCATTTTAAAGTTGTGATCCCAAATTAAGCTCAGAATCCCGAAAAAACGCTTCTAAAGGCCAGAAATCGCATTTTAAAGTTGTGATCCCAAATTAAGCTCAGAATCCCGAAAAACGGCTTCTAAAGGCCAGAAATCGCATTTTAAAGTTGTGATCCCAAATTAAGCTCAGAATCCCGAAAAACGGCTTCTTAAGGCCAGAAATCGCATTTTAAAGTTGTGATCCCAAATTAAGCTCAGAATCCCGAAAAACGGCTTCTTAAGGCCAGAAATCGCATTTTAAAGTTGTGATCCCAAATTAAGCTCAGAATTTCGAAAAAACGGCTTCTAAAGGCCAGAAATCGCATTTTAAAGTTGTGATCCCAAATTAAGCTCAGAATCCCGAAAAAACGCTTCTAAAGGCCAGAAATCGCATTTTAAAGTTGTGATCCCAAATTTAGCTCAGAATCCCGAAAAACGGCTTCTTAAGGCCAGAAATCGCATTTTAAAGTTGTGATCCCAAATTAAGCTCAGAATCCCGAAAAACGGCTTCTTAAGGCCAGAAATCGCATTTTAAAGTTGTGATCCCAAATTAAGCTCAGAATCCCGAAAAAACGCTTCTAAAGGCCAGAAATCGCATTTTAAAGTTGTGATCCCAAATTTAGCTCAGAATCCCGAAAAACGGCTTCTAAAGGCCAGAAATCGCATTTTAAAGTTGTGATCCCAAATTAAGCTCAGAATTTCGAAAAACGGCTTTTTAAGGCCAGAAATCGCATTTTAAAGTTGTGATCCCAAATTAAGCTCAGAATCCCGAAAAAACGATTCTAAAGGCCGGAAATCGCATTTTAAAGTTGTGATCCCAAATTAAGCTCAGAATCCCGAAAAACGGCTTCTAAAGGCCAGAAATCGCATTTTAAAGTTGTGATCCCAAATTAAGCTCAGAATCCCGAAAAAACGCTTCTAAAGGCCAGAAATCGCATTTTAAAGTTGTGATCCCAAATTAAGCTCAGAATCCCGAAAAACGGCTTCTAAAGGCCAGAAATCGCATTTTAAAGTTGTAATCCCAAATTAAGCTCATAATCCCGAAAAACGGCTTCTAAAGGCCAGAAATCGCATTTTAAAGTTGTGATCCCAAATTAAGCTCAGAATCCCGAAAAAACGCTTCTATAGGCCAGAAATCGCATTTTAAAGTTGTGATCCCAAATTAAGCTCAGAATCCCGAAAAACGCTTCTAAAGGCCAGAAATCGCATTTTAAAGTTGTGATCCCAAATTAAGCTCAGAATCCCGAAAAACGGCTTCTAAAGGCCAGAAATCGCAGTTTAAAGTTGTGATCCCAAATTAAGCTCAGAATCCCGAAAAACGGCTTCTTAAGGCCAGATATCGCATTTTAAAGTTGTGATCCCAAATTAAGCTCAGAATTCCGAAAAAACGCTACTAAAGGCCAGAAATCGCATTTTAAAGTTGTGATCCCAAATTATGCTCAGAATCCCGAAAAACGGCTTCTAAAGGCCAGAAATTGCATTTTAAAGTTGTAATCCCAAATTAAGCTCAGAATCCCGAAAAACGGCTTCTAAAGGCCAGAAATCGCATTTTAAAGTTGTGATCCCAAATTAAGCTCAGAATCCCGAAAAACGGCTTCTAAAGGCCAAAAATCGCATTTTAAAGTTGTGATCCCAAATTAAGCTCAGAATCCCGAAAAAACGCTTCTATAGGCCAGAAATCGCATTTTAAAGTTGTGATCCCAAATTAAGCTCAGAATCCCGAAAAACGGCTTCTAAAGGCCAGAAATCGCATTTTAAAGTTGTGATCCCAAATTAAGCTCAGAATCCCGAAAAACGGCTTCTAAAGGCCAGAAATCGCATTTTAAAGTTGTGATCCCAAATTAAGCTCAGAATCCCGAAAAAACGCTTCTATAGGCCAGAAATCGCATTTTAAAGTTGTGATCCCAAATTAAGCTCAGAATCCCGAAAAACGCTTCTAAAGGCCAGAAATCGCATTTTAAAGTTGTGATCCCAAATTAAGCTCAGAATCCCGAAAAACGGCTTCTAAAGGCCAGAAATCGCAGTTTAAAGTTGTGATCCCAAATTAAGCTCAGAATCCCGAAAAACGGCTTCTAAAGGCCAGAAATCGCATTTTAAAGTTGTGATCAACAATTATGCTCAGAATCCCGAGAAACGGCTTCTAAAGGCCAGAAATCGCATTTTAAAGTTGTAATCCCAAATTAAGCTCAGAATCCCGAAAAAACGCTTCTAAAGGCCAGAAATCGCATTTTAAAGTTGTGATCCCAAATTAAGCTCAGAATCCCGAAAAACGGCTTCTAAAGGCCAGAAATCGCATTTTAAGTTGTGATCCCAAATTAAGCTCAGAATCCCGAAAAACGGCTTCTAAAGGCCAGAAATCGCATTTTAAAGTTGTGATCCCAAATTAAGCTCAGAATCCCGAAAAAACGCTACTAAAGGACAGAAATCGCATTTTAAAGTTGTGATCCCAAATTTAGCTCAGAATCCCGAAAAACGGCTTCTAAAGGCCAGAAATCGCAGTTTAAAGTTGTGATCCCAAATTAAGCTCAGAATCCCGAAAAACGGCTTCTTAAGGCCAGAAATCGCATTTTAAAGTTGTGATCCCAAATTAAGCTCAGAATCCCGAAAAACGGCTTCTAAAGGCCAGAAATCGCATTTTAAAGTTGTGATCCCAAATTAAGCTCAGAATCCCGAAAAACGGCTTCTAAAGGCCAGAAATCGCATTTTAAAGTTGTGATCCCAAATTAAGCTCAGAATCCCGAAAAAATGCCTCTAAAGGTCAGAAATCGCATTTTAAAGTTGTGATCTCAAATTAAGCTCAGAATCCCGGAAAAACGCTTCTAAAGGCCAGAAATCGCATTTAAAAGTTGTGATCCCAAATTAAGCTCAGAATCCCGAAAAACGCTTCTAAAGGCCAGAAATCGCATTTTAAAGTTGTGATCCCAAATTAAGCTCAGAATCCCGGAAAAACGCTTCTAAAGGCCAGAAATCGCATTTGAAAGTTGTGATCCCAAATTAAGCTCAGAATCCCGAAAAACGGCTTCTAAAGGCCAGAAATCGCATTTTAAAGTTGTGATCCCAAATTAAGCTCAGAATCCCGAAAAACGGCTTCTAAAGGCCAGAAATCGCATTTTAAAGTTGTGATCCCAAAATAAGCTCAGAATCCCGAAAAAACGCTACTAAAGGCCAGAAATCGCATTTTAAAGTTGTGATCCCAAATTATGCTCAGAATCCCGAAAAACGGCTTCTAAAGGCCAGAAATTGCATTTTAAAGTTGTAATCCCAAATTAAGCTCAGAATCCCGAAAAACGGCTTCTAAAGGCCAGAAATCGCATTTTAAAGTTGTGATCCCAAATTAAGCTCAGAATCCCGAAAAACGGCTTCTTAAGGCCAGAAATCGCATTTTAAAGTTGTGATCCCAAATTTAGCTCAGAATCCCGAAAAACGGCTTCTTAAGGCCAGAAATCGCATTTTAAATTTGTGATCCCAAAATAAGCTCAGAATCCCGAAAAAACGCTTCTAAAGGCCAGAAATCGCATTTTAAAGTTGTGATCCCAAAATAAGCTCAGAATCCCGAAAAATGGATTCTAAAGGCCAGAAATCGCATTTTAAAGTTGTGATCCCAAGTTAAGCTCAGAATCCCGAAAAACGGCTTCTAAAGGCCAGAAATCGCATTTTAAAGTTGTGATCCCAAATTAAGCTCAGAATCCCGAAAAACGGCTTTTTAAGGCCAGAAATCGCATTTTAAAGTTGTGATCCCAAATTAAGCTCAGAACCCCGAAAAACGGCTTCTAAAGGCCAGAAATCGCATTTGAAAGTTGTGATCCCAAATTAAGCTCAGAATCCCGAAAAACGGCTTCTAAAGGCCAGAAATCGCATTTTAAAGTTGTGATCCCAAATTAAGCTCAGAATCCCGAAAAAACGCTTCTAAGGGCCAGAAATCGGATTTTAAAGTTGTGATCCCAAATTAAGCTCAGAATCCCGAAAAACGCCTTCTTAAGGCCAGAAATCGCATTTTAAAGTTGTGATCCCAAATTAAGCTCAGAATCCCGAAAAACGGCTTCTTAAGGCCAGAAATCGCATTTTAAAGTTGTGATCCCAAATTAAGCTCAGAATCCCGAAAAAACGCTTCTAAAGGTCAGAAATCGCATTTTAAAGTTGTGATCCCAAATTAAGCTCAGAATCCCGAAAAACGGCTTCTAAAGGCCAGAAATCGCATTTGAAAGTTGTGATCCCAAATTAAGCTCAGAATCCCGAAAAACGGCTTCTAAGGGCCAGAAATCGCATTTTAAAGTTGTGATCCCAAATTAAGCTCAGAATCCCGAAAAAACGCTTCTAAAGGCCAGAAATCGCATTTTAAAGTTGTGATCCCAAATTAAGCTCAGAATCCCGAAAAACGGCTTCTAAAGGCCAGAAATCGCATTTTAAAGTTGTGATCCCAAATTAAGCTCAATCGCATTTTAAAGTTGTGATCCCAAATTAAGCTCAGAATCCCGAAAAACGGCTTCTAAAGGCCAGAAATCGCATTTTAAAGTTGTGATCCCAAATTAAGCTCAGAATCCCGAAAAAACGCTTCTAAAGGCCAGAATTCGCAGTTGAAAGTTGTGATCCCAAATTAAGCTCAGAATCCCGAAAAACGGCTTCTTAAGGCCAGAAATCGCATTTTAAAGTTGTGATCAAAAATTAAGCTCAGAATCCCGAAAATCGCTTCTAAAGGCCAGAAATCGCATTTTAAAGTTGTGATCCCAAATTAAGCTCAGAATCCCGAAAAACGGCTTCTAAAGGCCAGAAATCGCATTTTAAAGTTGTGATCCCAAATTAAGCTCAGAATCCCGAAAAAACGCTTCTAAAGGCCAGAAATCGCATTTTAAAGTTGTGATCCCAAATCAAGCTCAGAATACCGAAAAACGGCTTCTTAAGGCCAGAAATCGCATTTTAAAGTTGTGATCCCAAATTAAGCTCAGAATCCCGAAAAACGGCTTCTTAAGGCAAAAATCGCATTTTAAAGTTGTGATCCCAAATTAAGCTCAGAATCCCGAAAAACGGCTTCTAAAGGCCAGAAATCGCATTTGAAAGTTGTGATCCCAAATTAAGCTCAGAATCCCGAAAAACGGCTTCTAAAGGCCAGAAATCGCATTTTAAAGTTGTGATCCCAAATTAAGCTCAGAATCCCGAAAAAACGCTTCTAAAGGCCAGAAATCGTATTTTAAAGTTGTGATCCCAAATTAAGCTCAGAATACCGAAAAACGGCTTCTTAAGGCCAGAAATCGCATTTTAAAGTTGTGATCCCAAATTAAGCTCAGAATCCCGAAAAAACGCTTCTAAAGGCCAGAAATCGCATTTTAAAGTTGTGATCCCAAATTATGCTCAGAATCCCGAAAAACGGCTTCTAAAGGCCAGAAATCGCATTTTAAAGTTGTGATCCCAAATTAAGCTCAGAATACCGAAAAACGGCTTCTTAAGGCCAGAAATCGCATTTTAAAGTTGTGATCCCAAATTAAGCTCAGAATCCCGAAAAACGGCTTCTAAAGGCCAGAAATCGCATTTTAAAGTTGTGATCCCAAATTAAGCTCAGAATCCCGAAAAACGGCTTCTAAAGGCCAGAAATCGCATTTTAAAGTTGTGATCCCAAATTAAGCTCAGAATCCCGAAAAACGGCTTCTAAAGGCCAGAAATCGCATTTTAAAGTTGTGATCCCAAATTAAGCTCAGAATCCCGAAAAACGGCTTCTAAAGGCCAGAAATCGCATTTTAAAGTTGTGATCCCAAATTAAGCTCAGAATCCCGAAAAACGGCTTCTAAAGGCCAGAAATCGCATTTTAAAGTTGTGATCCCAAATTAAGCTCAGAATCCCGAAAAACGGCTTCTAAAGGCCAGAAATCGCATTTTAAAGTTGTAATCCCAAATTAAGCTCAGAATCCCGAAAAACGGCTTCTAAAGGCCAGAAATCGCATTTTAAAGTTGTGATCCCAAATTAAGCTCAGAATCCCGAAAAAACGCTTCTAAAGGCCAGAAATCGCATTTTAAAGTTGTGATCCCAAATTAAGCTCAGAATCCCGAAAAACGGCTTCTAAAGGCCAGAAATCGCATTTTAAAGTTGTGATCCCAAATTAAGCTCAGAATCCCGAAATACGGCTTCTAAAGGCCAGAAATCGCATTTTAAAGTTGTGATCCCAAATTAAGCTCAGAATCCCGAAAAAACGCTTCTAAAGGCCAGAAATCGCATTTTAAAGTTGTGATCCCAAATTAAGCTCAGAATCCCGAAAAACGGCTTCTAAAGGCCAGAAATCGCAGTTTAAAGTTGTGATCCCAAATTAAGCTCAGAATCAAGAAATACGGCTTCTTAAGGCCAGAAATCGCATTTTAAAGTTGTGATCCCAAATTAAGCTCAGAATCCCGAAAAAACGCTTCTAAATGCCAGAAATCGAATTTTAAAGTTGTGATCCCAAATTAAGCTCAGAATCCCGAAAAAACGCTTCTAAAGGCCAGAAATCGAATTTTAAAGTTGTGATCCCAAATCAAGCTCAGAATCCCGAAAAACGGCTTCTAAAGGCCAGAAATCGCAGTTTAAAGTTGTGATCCCAAATTAAGCTCAGAATCAAGAAATACGGCTTCTAAAGGCCAGAAATCGCATTTTAAAGTTGTGATCCCAAATTAAGCTCAGAATCCCGAAAAAACGCTTCTAAAGGCCAGAAATCGCATTTTAAAGTTGTGATCCCAAATTAAGCTCAGAATCCCGAAAAACGGCTTCTAAAGGCCAGAAATCGCAGTTTAAAGTTGTGATCCCAAATTAAGCTCAGAATCAAGAAATACGGCTTCTTAAGGCCAGAAATCGCATTTTAAAGTTGTGATCCCAAATTAAGCTCAGAATCCCGAAAAAACGCTTCTAAAGGCCAGAAATCGCATTTTAAAGTTGTGATCCCAAATTAAGCTCAGAATCCCGAAAAAACGCTTCTAAAGGCCAGAAATCGCATTTTAAAGTTGTGATCCCAAATTAAGCTCAGAATCCCGAAAAAACGCTTCTAAAGGCCAGAAATCGTATTTTAAAGTTGTGATCCCAAATTAAGCTCAGAATCCCGAAAAACGGCTTCTAAAGGCCAGAAATCGCATTTTAAAGTTGTGATCCCAAATTAAGCTCAGAATCCCGAAATACGGCTTCTAAAGGCCAGAAATCGCATTTTAAAGTTGTGATCCCAAATTAAGCTCAGAATCCCGAAAAAACGCTTCTAAAGGCCAGAAATCGCATTTTAAACTTGTGATCCCAAATTAAGCTCAGAATCCCGAAAAACGGCTTCTAAAGGCCAGAAATCGCATTTTAAAGTTGTGATCCCAAATTAAGCTCAGAATCCCGAAAAACGGCTTCTTAAGGCCAGAAATCGCATTTTAAAGTTGTGATCCCAAATTAAGCTCAGAATCCCGAAAAAACGCTTCTAAAGGCCAGAATTCGCATTTTAAAGTTGTGATCCCAAATTATGCTCAGAATCCCGAAAAACGGCTTCTAAAGGCCAGAAATCGCATTTTAAAGTTGTGATCCCAAATTAAGCTCAGAATCCCGAAAAAACGCTTCTAAAGGCCAGAAATCGCATTTTAAAGTTGTGATCCCAAATTAAGCTCAGAATCCCGAAAAACGGCTTCTAAAGGCCAGAAATCGCATTTTAAAGTTGTGATCCCAAATTAAGCTCAGAATCCCGAAAAACGGCTTCTTAAGGCCAGAAATCGCATTTTAAAGTTGTGATTCCAAATTAAGATCAGAATCCCGAAAAACGGCTTCTAAAGGCCAGAAATCGCATTTTAAAGTTGTGATCCCAAATTAAGCTCAGAATCCCGAAAAACGGCTTCTAAAGGCCAGAAATCGCATTTTAAAGTTGTGATCCCAAATTAAGCTCAGAATCAAGAAATACGGCTTCTTAAGGCCAGAAATCGCATTTTAAAGTTGTGATCCCAAATTAAGCTCAGAATCCCGAAAAAACGCTTCTAAAGGCCAGAAATCGCATTTTAAAGTTGTGATCCCAAATTAAGCTCAGAATCCCGAAAAAACGCTTCTAAAGGCCAGAAATCGCATTTTAAAGTTGTGATCCCAAATTAAGCTCAGAATCCCGAAAAAACGCTTCTAAAGGCCAGAAATCGCATTTTAAAGTTGTGATCCCAAATTAAGCTCAGAATCCCGAAAAACGGCTTCTAAAGGCCAGAAATCGCATTTTAAAGTTGTGATCCCAAATTAAGCTCAGAATCCCGAAAAACGGCTTCTAAAGGTCAGAAATCGCATTTTAAAGTTGTGATCCCAAATTAAGCTCAGAATCCCGAAAAACGGCTTCTTAAGGCCAGAAATCGCATTTTAAAGTTGTGATTCCAAATTATGCTCAGAATCCCGAAAAAACGCTTCTAAAGGCCAGAAATCGCATTTTAAAGTTGTGAACCCAAATTAAGCTCAGAATCCCGAAATACGGCTTCTAAAGGCCAGAAATCGCATTTTAAAGTTGTGATCCCAAATTAAGCTCAGAATCCCGAAAAAACGCTTCTAAAGGCCAGAAATCGCATTTTAAAGTTGTGATCCCAAATTAAGCTCAAAATCCCGAAAAACGGCTTCTAAAGGCCAGAAATCGCATTTTAAAGTTTTGATCCCAAATTAAGCTCAGAATCCCGAAAAACGGCTTCTTAAGGCCAGAAATCGCATTTTAAAGTTGTGATTCCAAATTAAGATCAGAATCCCGAAAAAACGCTTCTAAAGGCCAGAAATCGCAGTTTAAAGTTGTGAACCCAAATTAAGCTCAGAATCCCGAAAAACGGCTTCTAAAGGCCAGAAATCGCATTTTAAAGTTTTGATCCCAAATTAAGCTCAGAATCCCGAAAAACGGCTTCTAAAGGCCAAAAATCGCATTTTAAAGTTGTGATCCCAAATTAAGCTCAGAATCCCGAAAAACGGCTTCTAAAGGCCAGAAATCGCATTTTAAAGTTGTGATCCCAAATTAAGCTCAGAATCCCGAAAAAACGCTTCTAAAGGCCAGAAATCGCATTTTAAAGTTGTGATCCCAAATTAAGCTCAGAATCCCGAAAAACGGCTTCTAAAGGCCAGAAATCGCATTTTAAAGTTGTGATCCCAAATTAAGCTCAGAATCCCGAAAAACGGCTTCTAAAGGCCATAAATCGCATTTTAAAGTTGTGATCCCAAATTAAGCTCAGAATCCCGAAAAAACGCTTCTAAAAGCCAGAAATCGCATTTTAAAGTTGTGATCCCAAATTAAGCTCAGAATCCCGAAAAACGGCTTCTAAAGGCCATGAATCGCATTTTAAAGTTGTGATCACAAATTAAGCTCAGAATCCCGAAAAAACGCTTCTAAAGGCCAGAAATCGCATTTTAAAGTTGTGATCCCAAATTAAGCTCAGAATCCCGAAAAACGGCTTCTAAAGGCCAGAAATCGCATTTTAAAGTTGTGATCCCAAATTAAGCTCAGAATCCCGAAAAAACGCTTATAAAGGCCAGAAATCGCATTTTAAAGTTGTGATCCCAAATTAAGCTCAGAATCCCGAAAAAACGCTTCTAAAGGCCAGAAATCGCATTTTAAAGTTGTGATCCCAAATTAAGCTCAGAATCCCGAAAAAACGCTTCTAAAGGCCAGAAATCCCATTTTAAAGTTGTGATCCCAAATTAAGCTCAGAATCCCGAAAAACGGCTTCTAAAGGCCAAAAATCGCATTTTAAAGTTGTGATCCCAAATTAAGCTCAGAATCCCGAAAAAACGCTTCTAAAGGCCAGAAATCGCATTTTAAAGTTGTGATCCCAAATTAAGCTCAGAATCCCGAAAAACGGCTTCTAAAGGCCAGAAATAGCATTTTAAAGTTGTGATCCCAAATTAAGCTCAGAATCCCGAAAAAAACGCTTCTAAAGGCCAGAAATCGCATTTTAAAGTTGTGATCCCAAATTAAGCTCAGAATCCCGAAAAACGGCTTCTAAAGGCCAAAAATCGCATTTTAAAGTTGTGATCCCAAATTAAGCTCAGAATCCCGAAAAAACGCTTCTAAAGGCCAGAAATCGCATTTTAAAGTTGTGATCCCAAATTAAGCTCAGAATCCCGAAAAACGGCTTCTAAAGGCCAGAAATCGCATTTTAAAGTTGTGATCCCAAATTAAGCTCAGAATCCCGAAAAACGGCTTCTAAAGGCCAGAAATAGCATTTTAAAGTTGTGATCCCAAATTAAGCTCAGAATCCCGAAAAAACGCTTCTAAAGGCCAGAAATCGCATTTTAAAGTTGTGATCCCAAATTAAGCTCAGAATCCCGAAAAACGGCTTCTAAAGGCCAAAAATCGCATTTTAAAGTTGTGATCCCAAATTAAGCTCAGAATCCCGAAAAAACGCTTCTAAAGGCCAGAAATCGCATTTTAAAGTTGTGATCCCAAATTAAGCTCAGAATCCCGAAAAAACGCTTCTAAAGGCCAGAAATCGCATTTTAAAGTTGTGATCCCAAATTAAGCTCAGAATCCCGAAAAACGGCTCCTAAAGGCCAGAAATCGCATTTTAAAGTTGTGATCCCAAATTAAGCTCAGAATCCCGAAAAACGGCTTCTAAAGGCCAGAAATCGCATTTTAAAGTTGTGATCCCAAATTAAGCTCAGAATCCCGAAAAACAGCTTCTTAAGGCCAGAAATCGCATTTTAAAGTTGTGATTCCAAATTAAGATCAGAATCCCGAAAAAACGCTTCTAAAGGCCAGAAATCGCATTTTAAAGTTGTGATCCCAAATTAAGCTCAGAATCCCGAAAAACGGCTTCTTAAGGCCAGAAATCGCATTTTAAAGTTGTGATTCCAAATTAAGATCAGAATCCCGAAAAAACGCTTCTAAAGGCCAGAAATCGCATTTTAAAGTTGTGATCCCAAATTAAGCTCAGAATCCCGAAAAAACGCTTCTAAAGGTCAGAAATCGCATTTTAAAGTTGTGATCCCAAATTAAGCTCAGAATCCCGAAAAACGGCTTCTAAAGGCCAGAAATCGCATTTTAAAGTTGTGATCCCAAATTAAGCTCAGAATCCCGAAAAAACGCTTCTAAAGGCCAGAAATCGCATTTTAAAGTTGTGATCCCAAATTAAGCTCAGAATCCCGAAAAAACGCTTCTAAAGGCCAGAAATCGCATTTTAAAGTTGTGATCCCAAATTAAGCTCAGAATCCCGAAAAAACGCTTCTAAAGGCCAGAAATCGCATTTTAAAGTTGTGATCCCAAATTAAGCTCAGAATCCCGAAAAAACGCTTCTAAAGGCCAGAAATCGCATTTAAAAGTTGTGATCCCAAATTAAGCTCAGAATCCCGAAAAACGGCTTCTAAAGGCCAGAAATCGCATTTTAAAGTTGTGATCCCAAATTAAGCTCAGAATCCCGAAATACGGCTTCTAAAGGCCAGAAATCGCATTTTAAAGTTGTGATCCCAAATTAAGCTCAGAATCCCGAAAAAACGCTTCTAAAGGCCAGAAATCGCATTTTAAAGTTGTGATCCCAAATTAAGCTCAGAATCCCGAAAAACGGCTTCTAAAGGCCAGAAATCGCAGTTTAAAGTTGTGATCCCAAATTAAGCTCAGAATCCCGAAAAACGGCTTCTAAAGGCCAGAAATCGCAGTTTAAAGTTGTGATCCCAAATTAAGCTCAGAATCAAGAAATACGGCTTCTTAAGGCCAGAAATCGCATTTTAAAGTTGTGATCCCAAATTAAGCTCAGAATCCCGAAAAAACGCTTCTAAAGGCCAGAAATCGAATTTTAAAGTTGTGATCCCAAATTAAGCTCAGAATCCCGAAAAAACGCTTCTAAAGGCCAGAAATCGAATTTTAAAGTTGTGATCCCAAATTAAGCTCAGAATCCCGAAAAACGGCTTCTAAAGGCCAGAAATCGCAGTTTAAAGTTGTGATCCCAAATTAAGCTCAGAATCAAGAAATACGGCTTCTTAAGGCCAGAAATCGCAATTTAAAGTTGTGATCCCAAATTAAGCTCAGAATCCCGAAAAAACGCTTCTAAAGGCCAGAAATCGCATTTTAAAGTTGTGATCCCAAATTAAGCTCAGAATCCCGAAAAAACGCTTCTAAAGGCCAGAAATCGCATTTTAAAGTTGTGATCCCAAATTAAGCTCAGAATCCCGAAAAAACGCTTCTAAAGGCCAGAAATCGCATTTTAAAGTTGTGATCCCAAATTAAGCTCAGAATCCCGAAAAACGGCTTCTAAAGGCCAGAAATCGAATTTTAAAGTTGTGATCCCAAATTAAGCTCAGAATCCCGAAATACGGCTTCTAAAGGCCAGAAATCGCATTTTAAAGTTGTGATCCCAAATTAAGCTCAGAATCCCGAAAAAACGCTTCTAAAGGCCAGAAATCGCATTTTAAAGTTGTGATCCCAAATTAAGCTCAGAATCCCGAAAAACGGCTTCTAAAGGCCAGAAATCGCATTTTAAAGTTGTAATTAAGCTCAGAATCCCGAAAAACGGCTTCTAAAGGCCAGAAATCGCATTTTAAAGTTGTGATCCCAAATTTAGCTTAGTATCCCGAAAAAACGCTTCTAAAGGCCAGATATCGCATTTTAAAGTTGTGATCCCAAATTAAGCTCAGAATCCCGAAAAACGGCTTCTAAAGGCCAGAAATCGCAGTTTAAAGTTGTGATCCCAAATTAAGCTCAGAATCAAGAAATACGGCTTCTTAAGGCCAGAAATCGCATTTTAAAGTTGTGATCCCAAATTAAGCTCAGAATCCCGAAAAAACGCTTCTAAAGGCCAGAAATCGCATTTTAAAGTTGTGATCCCAAATTAAGCTCAGAATCCCGAAAAAACGCTTCTAAAGGCCAGAAATCGCATTTAAAAGTTGTGATCCCAAATTAAGCTCAGAATCTCGAAATACGGCTTCTAAAGGCCAGAAATCGCATTTAAAAGTTGTGATCCCAAATTAAGCTCGGAATCCCGAAAAAACGTTTCTAAAGGACAGAAATCGCATTTTAAAGTTGTGATCCCAAATTAAGCTCAGAATCCCGAAAAAACGCTTCTAAAGGCCAGAAATCGCATTTAAAAGTTGTGATCCCAAATTAAGCTCAGAATCCCGAAATACGGCTTCTAAAGGCCAGAAATCGCATTTTAAAGTTGTGATCCCAAATTAAGCTCAGAATCCCGAAAAAACGCTTCTAAAGGCCAGAAATCGCATTTTAAAGTTGTGATCCCAAATTAAGCTCAGAATCCCGAAAAACGGCTTCTAAAGGCCAGAAATCGCATTTTAAAGTTGTGATCCCAAATTAAGCTCAGAATCCCGAAAAAACGGTTCTAAAGGCCAGAAATCGCATTTTAAAGTTGTGATCCCAAATTAAGCTCAGAATCCCGAAAAAACGCTTCTAAAGGCCAGAAATCGCATTTTAAAGTTGTGATCCCAAATTAAGCTCAGAATCCCGAAAAAACGGTTCTTAAGGCCAGAAATCGCATTTTAAAGTTGTGATCCCAAAATAAGCTCAGAAACCCGAAAAACGGCTTCTAAAGGCCAGAAATCGCATTTTAAAGTTGTGATCCCAAATTAAGCTCAGAATCCCGAAAAACAGCTTCTTAAGGCCAGAAATCGCATTTTAAAGTTGTGATTCCAAATTAAGATCAGAATCCCGAAAAAACGCTTCTAAAGGCCAGAAATCGCATTTTAAAGTTGTGATCCCAAATTAAGCTCAGAATCCCGAAAAACGGCTTCTAAAGGCCAGAAATCGCATTTTAAAGTTGTGATTCCAAATTAAGATCAGAATCCCGAAAAAACGCTTCTAAAGGCCAGAAATCGCATTTTAAAGTTGTGATCCCAAATTAAGCTCAGAATCCCGAAAAAACGCTTCTAAAGGCCAGAAATCGCATTTTAAAGTTGTGATCCCAAATTAAGCTCAGAATCCCGAAAAACGGCTTCTAAAGGCCAGAAATCGCATTTTAAAGTTGTGATCCCAAATTAAGCTCAGAATCCCGAAAAACGGCTTCTAAAGGCCAGAAATCGCATTTTAAAGTTGTGATCCCAAATTAAGCTCAGAATCCCGAAAAACGGCTTCTAAAGGCCAGAAATCGCATTTTAAAGTTGTGATCCCAAATTAAGCTCAGAATCCCGAAAAAACGCTTCTTAAGGCCAGAAATCGCATTTTAAAGTTGTGATCCCAAATTAAGCTCAGAATCCCGAAAAACGGCTTCTAAAGGCCAGAAATCGCATTTTAAAGTTGTGATCCCAAATTAAGCTCAGAATCCCGAAAAACGGCTTCTAAAGGCCAGAAATCGCATTTTAAAGTTGTGATCCCAAATTAAGCTCAGAATCCCGAAAAAACGCTTCTTAAGGCCAGAAATCGCATTTTAAAGTTGTGATCCCAAATTAAGCTCAGAATCCCGAAAAACGGCTTCTAAAGGCCAGAAATCGCATTTTAAAGTTGTGATCCCAAATTAAGCTCAGAATCCCGAAAAACGGCTTCTTAAGGCCAGAAATCGCATTTTAAAGTTGTGATTCCAAATTAAGATCAGAATCCCGAAAAACGGCTTCTAAAGGCCAGAAATCGCATTTTAAAGTTGTGATCCCAAATTAAGCTCAGAATCCCGAAAAACGGCTTCTAAAGGCCAGAAATCGCATTTTAAAGTTGTGATCCCAAATTAAGCTCAGAATCCCGAAAAACGGCTTCTAAAGGCCAGAAATCGCATTTTAAAGTTGTGATCCCAAATTAAGCTCAGAATCCCGAAAAAACGCTTCTAGAGGCCAGAAATCGCATTTTAAAGTTGTGATCCCAAATTAAGCTCAGAATCCCGAAAAACGGCTTCTAAAGGCCAGAAATCGCATTTCAAAGTTGTGATCCCAAATTAAGCTCAGAATCCCGAAAAACGGCTTCTAAAGGCCAGAAATCGCATTTTAAAGTTGTGATCCCAAATTAAGCTCAGAATCCCGAAAAAACGCTTCTAAAGGCCAGAAATCGCATTTTAAAGTTGTGATCCCAAATTAAGCTCAGAATCCCGAAAAACGGCTTCTAAAGGCCAGAAATCGCATTTTAAAGTTGTGATCCCAAATTAAGCTCAGAATCCCGAAAAACGGCTTCTAAAGGCCAGAAATCGCATTTTAAAGTTGTGATCCCAAATTAAGCTCAGAATCCCGAAAAACGGCTTCTAAAGGCCAAAAATCGCATTTTAAAGTTGTGATCCCAAATTAAGCTCAGAATCCCGAAAAACGGCTTCTAAAGGCCAGAAATCGCATTTTAAAGTTGTGATCCCAAATTAAGCTCAGAATCCCGAAAACCGGCTTCTAAAGGCCAGAAATCGCATTTTAAAGTTGTGATCCCAAATTAAGCTCAGAATCCCGAAAAAACGCTTCTAAAGGCCAGAAATCGCATTTTAAAGTTGTGATCCCAAATTAAGCTCAGAATCCCGAAAAACGGCTTCTAAAGGCCAGAAATCGCATTTTAAAGTTGTAATTAAGCTCAGAATCCCGAAAAACGGCTTCTAAAGGCCAGAAATCGCATTTTAAAGTTGTGATCCCAAATTTAGCTTAGTATCCCGAAAAAACGCTTCTAAAGGCCAGATATCGCATTTTAAAGTTGTGATCCCAAATTAAGCTCAGAATCCCGAAAAACGGCTTCTAAAGGCCAGAAATCGCAGTTTAAAGTTGTGATCCCAAATTAAGCTCAGAATCAAGAAATACGGCTTCTTAAGGCCAGAAATCGCATTTTAAAGTTGTGATCCCAAATTAAGCTCAGAATCCCGAAAAAACGCTTCTAAAGGCCAGAAATCGCATTTTAAAGTTGTGATCCCAAATTAAGCTCAGAATCCCGAAAAAACGCTTCTAAAGGCCAGAAATCGCATTTAAAAGTTGTGATCCCAAATTAAGCTCAGAATCTCGAAATACGGCTTCTAAAGGCCAGAAATCGCATTTAAAAGTTGTGATCCCAAATTAAGCTCGGAATCCCGAAAAAACGTTTCTAAAGGACAGAAATCGCATTTTAAAGTTGTGATCCCAAATTAAGCTCAGAATCCCGAAAAAACGCTTCTAAAGGCCAGAAATCGCATTTAAAAGTTGTGATCCCAAATTAAGCTCAGAATCCCGAAATACGGCTTCTAAAGGCCAGAAATCGCATTTTAAAGTTGTGATCCCAAATTAAGCTCAGAATCCCGAAAAAACGCTTCTAAAGGCCAGAAATCGCATTTTAAAGTTGTGATCCCAAATTAAGCTCAGAATCCCGAAAAACGGCTTCTAAAGGCCAGAAATCGCATTTTAAAGTTGTGATCCCAAATTAAGCTCAGAATCCCGAAAAAACGGTTCTAAAGGCCAGAAATCGCATTTTAAAGTTGTGATCCCAAATTAAGCTCAGAATCCCGAAAAAACGCTTCTAAAGGCCAGAAATCGCATTTTAAAGTTGTGATCCCAAATTAAGCTCAGAATCCCGAAAAAACGGTTCTTAAGGCCAGAAATCGCATTTTAAAGTTGTGATCCCAAAATAAGCTCAGAAACCCGAAAAACGGCTTCTAAAGGCCAGAAATCGCATTTTAAAGTTGTGATCCCAAATTAAGCTCAGAATCCCGAAAAACAGCTTCTTAAGGCCAGAAATCGCATTTTAAAGTTGTGATTCCAAATTAAGATCAGAATCCCGAAAAAACGCTTCTAAAGGCCAGAAATCGCATTTTAAAGTTGTGATCCCAAATTAAGCTCAGAATCCCGAAAAACGGCTTCTAAAGGCCAGAAATCGCATTTTAAAGTTGTGATTCCAAATTAAGATCAGAATCCCGAAAAAACGCTTCTAAAGGCCAGAAATCGCATTTTAAAGTTGTGATCCCAAATTAAGCTCAGAATCCCGAAAAAACGCTTCTAAAGGCCAGAAATCGCATTTTAAAGTTGTGATCCCAAATTAAGCTCAGAATCCCGAAAAACGGCTTCTAAAGGCCAGAAATCGCATTTTAAAGTTGTGATCCCAAATTAAGCTCAGAATCCCGAAAAACGGCTTCTAAAGGCCAGAAATCGCATTTTAAAGTTGTGATCCCAAATTAAGCTCAGAATCCCGAAAAACGGCTTCTAAAGGCCAGAAATCGCATTTTAAAGTTGTGATCCCAAATTAAGCTCAGAATCCCGAAAAAACGCTTCTTAAGGCCAGAAATCGCATTTTAAAGTTGTGATCCCAAATTAAGCTCAGAATCCCGAAAAACGGCTTCTAA
The DNA here is from genome assembly GCF_029784155.1 of Uranotaenia lowii. Taxonomy (NCBI): domain Eukaryota; kingdom Metazoa; phylum Arthropoda; class Insecta; order Diptera; family Culicidae; genus Uranotaenia; species Uranotaenia lowii. The sequence goes on from NC_073691.1 coordinate 115,400, forward strand.
AGGCCAGAAATCGCATTTTAAAGTTGTGATCCCAAATTAAGCTCAGAATCCCGAAAAACGGCTTCTTAAGGCCAGAAATCGCATTTTAAAGTTGTGATTCCAAATTAAGATCAGAATCCCGAAAAACGGCTTCTAAAGGCCAGAAATCGCATTTTAAAGTTGTGATCCCAAATTAAGCTCAGAATCCCGAAAAACGGCTTCTAAAGGCCAGAAATCGCATTTTAAAGTTGTGATCCCAAATTAAGCTCAGAATCCCGAAAAACGGCTTCTAAAGGCCAGAAATCGCATTTTAAAGTTGTGATCCCAAATTAAGCTCAGAATCCCGAAAAAACGCTTCTAGAGGCCAGAAATCGCATTTTAAAGTTGTGATCCCAAATTAAGCTCAGAATCCCGAAAAACGGCTTCTAAAGGCCAGAAATCGCATTTCAAAGTTGTGATCCCAAATTAAGCTCAGAATCCCGAAAAACGGCTTCTAAAGGCCAGAAATCGCATTTTAAAGTTGTGATCCCAAATTAAGCTCAGAATCCCGAAAAAACGCTTCTAAAGGCCAGAAATCGCATTTTAAAGTTGTGATCCCAAATTAAGCTCAGAATCCCGAAAAACGGCTTCTAAAGGCCAGAAATCGCATTTTAAAGTTGTGATCCCAAATTAAGCTCAGAATCCCGAAAAACGGCTTCTAAAGGCCAGAAATCGCATTTTAAAGTTGTGATCCCAAATTAAGCTCAGAATCCCGAAAAACGGCTTCTAAAGGCCAAAAATCGCATTTTAAAGTTGTGATCCCAAATTAAGCTCAGAATCCCGAAAAACGGCTTCTAAAGGCCAGAAATCGCATTTTAAAGTTGTGATCCCAAATTAAGCTCAGAATCCCGAAAACCGGCTTCTAAAGGCCAGAAATCGCATTTTAAAGTTGTGATCCCAAATTTAGCTCAGAATCCCGAAAAAACGCTTCTAAAGGCCAGAAATCGCATTTTAAAGTTGTGATTCCAAATTAAGCTCAGAATCCCGAAAAACGGCTTCTAAAGGCCAGAAATCGCATTTTAAAGTTGTGATCCCAAATTAAGCTCAGAATCCCGAAAAACGGCTTCTAAAGGCCATAAATCGCATTTTAAAGTTGTGGTCCCAAATTAAGCTCAGAATCCCGAAAAAACGCTTCTAAAGGCCAGAAATCGCATTTTAAAGTTGTGATCCCAAATTAAGCTCAGAATCCCGAAAAAACGCTTCTAAAGGCCAGAAATCGCATTTTAAAGTTGTGATACCAAATTAAGCTCAGAATCCCGAAAAACGGCTTCTAAAGGCCAGAAATCGCATTTTAAAGTTGTGATCCCAAATTAAGCTCAGAATCCCGAAAAACGGCTTCTAAAGGCCAAAAATCGCATTTTAAAGTTGTGATCCCAAATTAAGCTCAGAATCCCGAAAAACGGCTTCTAAAGGCCAGAAATCGCATTTTAAAGTTGTGATCCCAAATTAAGCTCAGAATCCCGAAAAAACGCTTCTAAAGGCCAGAAATCGCATTTTAAAGTTGTGATCCCAAATTAAGCTCAGAATCCCGAAAAACGGCTTCTAAAGGCCAGAAATCGCATTTCAAAGTTGTGATCCCAAATTAAGCTCAGAATCCCGAAAAACGGCTTCTAAAGGCCAGAAATCGCATTTTAAAGTTGTGATCCCAAATTAAGCTCAGAATCCCGAAAAAACGCTTCTAAAGGCCAGAAATCGCATTTTAAAGTTGTGATCCCAAATTAAGCTCAGAATCCCGAAAAACGGCTTCTAAAGGCCAAAAATCGCATTTTAAAGTTGTGATCCCAAATTAAGCTCAGAATCCCGAAAAACGGCTTCTAAAGGCCAAAAATCGCATTTTAAAGTTGTGATCCCAAATTAAGCTCAGAATCCCGAAAAAACGCTTCTAAAGGCCAGAAATCGCATTTTAAAGTTGTGATCCCAAATTAAGCTCAGAATCCCGAAAAAACGCTTCTAAAGGCCAGAAATCGCATTTTAAAGTTGTGATCCCAAATTAAACTCAGAATCCCGAAAAACGGCTTCTAAAGGCCAGAAATCGCATTTTAAAGTTGTGATCCCAAATTAAGCTCAGAATCCCGAAAACCGGCTTCTAAAGGCCAAAAATCGCATTTTAAAGTTGTGATCCCAAATTAAGCTCAGAATCCCGAAAAACGGCTTCTAAAGGCCAGAAATCGCATTTTAAAGTTGTGATACCAAATTTAGCTCAGAATCCCGAAAAAACGCTTCTAAAGGCCAGAAATCGCATTTTAAAATTGTGATTCCAAATTAAGCTCAGAATCCCGAAAAACGGCTTCTAAAGGCCAGAAATCGCATTTTAAAGTTGTGATCCCAAATTAAGCTCAGAATCCCGAAAAACGGCTTCCAAAGGCCAGAAATCGCATTTTAAAGTTGTGATCCCAAATTAAGCTCAGAATCCCGAAAAAACGCTTCTAAAGGCCAGAAATCGCATTTTAAAGTTGTGATCCCAAATTAAGCTCAGAATCCCGAAAAACGGCTTCTAAAGGCCAAAAATCGCATTTTAAAGTTGTGATCCCAAATTAAGCTCAGAATCCCGAAAAACGGCTTCTAAAGGCCAAAAATCGCATTTTAAAGTTGTGATCCCAAATTAAGCTCAGAATCCCGAAAAACGGCTTCTAAAGGCCAGAAATCGCATTTTAAAGTTGTGATCCCAAATTAAGCTCAAAATCCCGAAAAACGGCTTCTTAAGGCCAGAAATCGCATTTTAAAGTTGTGATCCCAAATTAAGCTCAGAATCCCGAAAAGCGGCTTCTAAAGGCCAAAAATCGCATTTTAAAGTTGTGATCCCAAATTAAGCTCAGAATCCCGAAAAACGTCTTCTAAAGGCCAGAAATCGCATTTTAAAGTTGTGATCCCAAATTAAGCTCAGAATCCTTAAAAACGCTTCTAAAGGCCAGAAATCGCATTTTAAAGTTGTGATCCCAAATTAAGCTCAGAATCCCGAAAAACGGCTTCTTAAGAACAGAAATAGCATTTTAAAGTTGTGATCCCAAATTAAGCTCAGAATCCCGAAAAAACGCTTCTAAAGGCCAGAAATCGCATTTTAAAGTTGTGATCCCAAATTCAGCTCAGAATCAAGAAAAACGGCTTCTAAAGGCCAGAAATCGCATTTTAAAGTTGTGATCCCAAATTAAGCTCAGAATCCCGAAAAACGGCTTCTTAAGGCCAAAAATCGCATTTTAAAGTTGTGATCCCAAATTAAGCTCAGAATCCCGAAAAAACGCTTCTGAAGGCCAGAAATCGCATTTTAAAGTTGTGATCCCAAATTAAGCTCAGAATCCCGAAAAACGGCTTCTTAAGGCCAGAAATCGCATGTTAAAGTTGTGATCCCAAATTAAGCTCAGAATCCCGAAAAAACGCTTCTGAAGGCCAGAAATCGCATTTTAAAGTTGTGATCCCAAATTAAGCTCAGAATCCCGAAAAAACGCTTCTAAAGGCCAGAAATCGCAATTTACAGTTGTGATCCCAAATTAAGCTCAGAATCCCGAAAAAACGCTTCTAAAGGCCAGAAATCGCATTTTAAAGTTGTGATCCCAAATTAAGCTCAGAATCCCGAAAAACGGCTTCTAAAGGCCAGAAATCGCATTTTAAAGTTGTGATCCCAAATTAAGCTCAGAATCCCGAAAAAACGCTTCTAAGGGCCAGAAATCGCATTTTAAAGTTGTGATCCCAAATTAAGCTCAGAATCCCGAAAAAACGCTTCTAAAAGCCAGAAATCGCATTTTAAAGTTGTGATCCCAAATTAAGCTCAGAATCCCGAAAAACGGCTTCTAAAGGCCATGAATCGCATTTTAAAGTTGTGATCACAAATTAAGCTCAGAATCCCGAAAAAACGCTTCTAAAGGCCAGAAATCGCATTTTAAAGTTGTGATCCCAAATTAAGCTCAGAATCCCGAAAAACGGCTTCTAAAGGCCAGAAATCGCATTTTAAAGTTGTGATCCCAAATTAAGCTCAGAATCCCGAAAAAACGCTTATAAAGGCCAGAAATCGCATTTTAAAGTTGTGATCCCAAATTAAGCTCAGAATCCCGAAAAAACGCTTCTAAAGGCCAGAAATCGCATTTTAAAGTTGTGATCCCAAATTAAGCTCAGAATCCCGAAAAAACGCTTCTAAAGGCCAGAAATCCCATTTTAAAGTTGTGATCCCAAATTAAGCTCAGAATCCCGAAAAACGGCTTCTAAAGGCCAAAAATCGCATTTTAAAGTTGTGATCCCAAATTAAGCTCAGAATCCCGAAAAAACGCTTCTAAAGGCCAGAAATCGCATTTTAAAGTTGTGATCCCAAATTAAGCTCAGAATCCCGAAAAACGGCTTCTAAAGGCCAGAAATAGCATTTTAAAGTTGTGATCCCAAATTAAGCTCAGAATCCCGAAAAAACGCTTCTAAAGGCCAGAAATCGCATTTTAAAGTTGTGATCCCAAATTAAGCTCAGAATCCCGAAAAACGGCTTCTAAAGGCCAAAAATCGCATTTTAAAGTTGTGATCCCAAATTAAGCTCAGAATCCCGAAAAAACGCTTCTAAAGGCCAGAAATCGCATTTTAAAGTTGTGATCCCAAATTAAGCTCAGAATCCCGAAAAACGGCTTCTAAAGGCCAGAAATCGCATTTTAAAGTTGTGATCCCAAATTAAGCTCAGAATCCCGAAAAACGGCTTCTAAAGGCCAGAAATAGCATTTTAAAGTTGTGATCCCAAATTAAGCTCAGAATCCCGAAAAAACGCTTCTAAAGGCCAGAAATCGCATTTTAAAGTTGTGATCCCAAATTAAGCTCAGAATCCCGAAAAACGGCTTCTAAAGGCCAAAAATCGCATTTTAAAGTTGTGATCCCAAATTAAGCTCAGAATCCCGAAAAAACGCTTCTAAAGGCCAGAAATCGCATTTTAAAGTTGTGATCCCAAATTAAGCTCAGAATCCCGAAAAAACGCTTCTAAAGGCCAGAAATCGCATTTTAAAGTTGTGATCCCAAATTAAGCTCAGAATCCCGAAAAACGGCTCCTAAAGGCCAGAAATCGCATTTTAAAGTTGTGATCCCAAATTAAGCTCAGAATCCCGAAAAACGGCTTCTAAAGGCCAGAAATCGCATTTTAAAGTTGTGATCCCAAATTAAGCTCAGAATCCCGAAAAACAGCTTCTTAAGGCCAGAAATCGCATTTTAAAGTTGTGATTCCAAATTAAGATCAGAATCCCGAAAAAACGCTTCTAAAGGCCAGAAATCGCATTTTAAAGTTGTGATCCCAAATTAAGCTCAGAATCCCGAAAAACGGCTTCTTAAGGCCAGAAATCGCATTTTAAAGTTGTGATTCCAAATTAAGATCAGAATCCCGAAAAAACGCTTCTAAAGGCCAGAAATCGCATTTTAAAGTTGTGATCCCAAATTAAGCTCAGAATCCCGAAAAAACGCTTCTAAAGGTCAGAAATCGCATTTTAAAGTTGTGATCCCAAATTAAGCTCAGAATCCCGAAAAACGGCTTCTAAAGGCCAGAAATCGCATTTTAAAGTTGTGATCCCAAATTAAGCTCAGAATCCCGAAAAAACGCTTCTAAAGGCCAGAAATCGCATTTTAAAGTTGTGATCCCAAATTAAGCTCAGAATCCCGAAAAAACGCTTCTAAAGGCCAGAAATCGCATTTTAAAGTTGTGATCCCAAATTAAGCTCAGAATCCCGAAAAAACGCTTCTAAAGGCCAGAAATCGCATTTTAAAGTTGTGATCCCAAATTAAGCTCAGAATCCCGAAAAAACGCTTCTAAAGGCCAGAAATCGCATTTAAAAGTTGTGATCCCAAATTAAGCTCAGAATCCCGAAAAACGGCTTCTAAAGGCCAGAAATCGAATTTTAAAGTTGTGATCCCAAATTAAGCTCAGAATCCCGAAATACGGCTTCTAAAGGCCAGAAATCGCATTTTAAAGTTGTGATCCCAAATTAAGCTCAGAATCCCGAAAAAACGCTTCTAAAGGCCAGAAATCGCATTTTAAAGTTGTGATCCCAAATTAAGCTCAGAATCCCGAAAAACGGCTTCTAAAGGCCAGAAATCGCAGTTTAAAGTTGTGATCCCAAATTAAGCTCAGAATCCCGAAAAACGGCTTCTAAAGGCCAGAAATCGCAGTTTAAAGTTGTGATCCCAAATTAAGCTCAGAATCAAGAAATACGGCTTCTTAAGGCCAGAAATCGCATTTTAAAGTTGTGATCCCAAATTAAGCTCAGAATCCCGAAAAAACGCTTCTAAAGGCCAGAAATCGAATTTTAAAGTTGTGATCCCAAATTAAGCTCAGAATCCCGAAAAAACGCTTCTAAAGGCCAGAAATCGAATTTTAAAGTTGTGATCCCAAATTAAGCTCAGAATCCCGAAAAACGGCTTCTAAAGGCCAGAAATCGCAGTTTAAAGTTGTGATCCCAAATTAAGCTCAGAATCAAGAAATACGGCTTCTTAAGGCCAGAAATCGCATTTTAAAGTTGTGATCTCAAATTAAGCTCAGAATCCCGAAAAAACGCTTCTAAAGGCCAGAAATCGCATTTTAAAGTTGTGATCCCAAATTAAGCTCAGAATCCCGAAAAAACGCTTCTAAAGGCCAGAAATCGCATTTTAAAGTTGTGATCTCAAATTAAGCTCAGAATCCCGAAAAAACGCTTCTAAAGGCCAGAAATCGCATTTTAAAGTTGTGATCCCAAATTAAGCTCAGAATCCCGAAAAACGGCTTCAAAAGGCCAGAAATCGAATTTTAAAGTTGTGATCCCAAATTAAGCTCAGAATCCCGAAATACGGCTTCTAAAGGCCAGAAATCGCATTTTAAAGTTGTGATCCCAAATTAAGCTCAGAATCCCGAAAAAACGCTTCTAAAGGCCAGAAATCGCATTTTAAAGTTGTGATCCCAAATTAAGCTCAGAATCCCGAAAAACGGCTTCTAAAGGCCAGAAATCGCATTTTAAAGTTGTAATTAAGCTCAGAATCCCGAAAAACGGCTTCTAAAGGCCAGAAATCGCATTTTAAAGTTGTGATCCCAAATTTAGCTTAGTATCCCGAAAAAACGCTTCTAAAGGCCAGATATCGCATTTTAAAGTTGTGATCCCAAATTAAGCTCAGAATCCCGAAAAACGGCTTCTAAAGGCCAGAAATCGCAGTTTAAAGTTGTGATCCCAAATTAAGCTCAGAATCAAGAAATACGGCTTCTTAAGGCCAGAAATCGCATTTTAAAGTTGTGATCCCAAATTAAGCTCAGAATCCCGAAAAAACGCTTCTAAAGGCCAGAAATCGCATTTTAAAGTTGTGATCCCAAATTAAGCTCAGAATCCCGAAAAAACGCTTCTAAAGGCCAGAAATCGCATTTAAAAGTTGTGATCCCAAATTAAGCTCAGAATCCCGAAATACGGCTTCTAAAGGCCAGAAATCGCATTTTAAAGTTGTGATCCCAAATTAAGCTCGGAATCCCGAAAAAACGTTTCTAAAGGACAGAAATCGCATTTTAAAGTTGTGATCCCAAATTAAGCTCAGAATCCCGAAAAAACGCTTCTAAAGGCCAGAAATCGCATTTAAAAGTTGTGATCCCAAATTAAGCTCAGAATCCCGAAATACGGCTTCTAAAGGCCAGAAATCGCATTTTAAAGTTGTGATCCCAAATTAAGCTCAGAATCCCGAAAAAACGCTTCTAAAGGCCAGAAATCGCATTTTAAAGTTGTGATCCCAAATTAAGCTCAGAATCCCGAAAAACGGCTTCTAAAGGCCAGAAATCGCATTTTAAAGTTGTGATCCCAAATTAAGCTCAGAATCCCGAAAAAACGGTTCTAAAGGCCAGAAATCGCATTTTAAAGTTGTGATCCCAAATTAAGCTCAGAATCCCGAAAAAACGCTTCTAAAGGCCAGAAATCGCATTTTAAAGTTGTGATCCCAAATTAAGCTCAGAATCCCGAAAAAACGGTTCTTAAGGCCAGAAATCGCATTTTAAAGTTGTGATCCCAAAATAAGCTCAGAAACCCGAAAAACGGCTTCTAAAGGCCAGAAATCGCATTTTAAAGTTGTGATCCCAAATTAAGCTCAGAATCCCGAAAAACAGCTTCTTAAGGCCAGAAATCGCATTTTAAAGTTGTGATTCCAAATTAAGATCAGAATCCCGAAAAAACGCTTCTAAAGGCCAGAAATCGCATTTTAAAGTTGTGATCCCAAATTAAGCTCAGAATCCCGAAAAACGGCTTCTAAAGGCCAGAAATCGCATTTTAAAGTTGTGATTCCAAATTAAGCTCAGAATCCCGAAAAAACGCTTCTAAAGGCCAGAAATCGCATTTTAAAGTTGTGATTAAGCTCAGAATCCCGAAAAACGGCATCTAAAGACCAGAAATCGCATTTTAAAGTTGTGATCCCAAATTAAGCTCAGAATCCCGAAAAACGGCTCCTAAAGGCCAGAAATCGCATTTTAAAGTTGTGATCCCAAATTAAGCTCAGAATCCCGAAAAACGGCTTCTAAAGGCCATGAATCGCATTTTAAAGTTGTGATCCCAAATTAAGCTCAGAATCCCGAAAAACGGCTTCTAAAGGCCAGAAATCGCATTTTAAAGTTGTGATCCCAAATTAAGCTCAGAATCCCGAAAAAACGCTTCTTAAGGCCAGAAATCGCATTTTAAAGTTGTGATCCCAAATTAAGCTCAGAATCCCGAAAAACGGCTTCTAAAGGCCAGAAATCGCATTTTAAAGTTGTGATCCCAAATTAAGCTCAGAATCCCGAAAAACGGCTTCTTAAGGCCAGAAATCGCATTTTAAAGTTGTGATTCCAAATTAAGATCAGAATCCCGAAAAACGGCTTCTAAAGGCCAGAAATCGCATTTTAAAGTTGTGATCCCAAATTAAGCTCAGAATCCCGAAAAACGGCTTCTAAAGGCCAGAAATCGCATTTTAAAGTTGTGATCCCAAATTAAGCTCAGAATCCCGAAAAACGGCTTCTAAAGGCCAGAAATCGCATTTTAAAGTTGTGATCCCAAATTAAGCTCAGAATCCCGAAAAAACGCTTCTAGAGGCCAGAAATCGCATTTTAAAGTTGTGATCCCAAATTAAGCTCAGAATCCCGAAAAACGGCTTCTAAAGGCCAGAAATCGCATTTTAAAGTTGTGATCCCAAATTAAGCTCAGAATCCCGAAAAACGGCTTCTTAAGGCCAGAAATCGCATTTTAAAGTTGTGATCCCAAATTAAGCTCAGAATCCCGAAAAAACGCTTCTTAAGGCCAGAAATCGCATTTTAAAGTTGTGATCCCAAATTAAGCTCAGAATCCCGAAAAACGGCTTCTAAAGGCCAGAAATCGCATTTTAAAGTTGTGATCCCAAATTAAGCTCAGAATCCCGAAAAACGGCTTCTTAAGGCCAGAAATCGCATTTTAAAGTTGTGATTCCAAATTAAGATCAGAATCCCGAAAAACGGCTTCTAAAGGCCAGAAATCGCATTTTAAAGTTGTGATCCCAAATTAAGCTCAGAATCCCGAAAAACGGCTTCTAAAGGCCAGAAATCGCATTTTAAAGTTGTGATCCCAAATTAAGCTCAGAATCCCGAAAAACGGCTTCTAAAGGCCAGAAATCGCATTTTAAAGTTGTGATCCCAAATTAAGCTCAGAATCCCGAAAAAACGCTTCTAGAGGCCAGAAATCGCATTTTAAAGTTGTGATCCCAAATTAAGCTCAGAATCCCGAAAAACGGCTTCTAAAGGCCAGAAATCGCATTTCAAAGTTGTGATCCCAAATTAAGCTCAGAATCCCGAAAAACGGCTTCTAAAGGCCAGAAATCGCATTTTAAAGTTGTGATCCCAAATTAAGCTCAGAATCCCGAAAAAACGCTTCTAAAGGCCAGAAATCGCATTTTAAAGTTGTGATCCCAAATTAAGCTCAGAATCCCGAAAAACGGCTTCTAAAGGCCAGAAATCGCATTTTAAAGTTGTGATCCCAAATTAAGCTCAGAATCCCGAAAAACGGCTTCTAAAGGCCAGAAATCGCATTTTAAAGTTGTGATCCCAAATTAAGCTCAGAATCCCGAAAAACGGCTTCTAAAGGCCAAAAATCGCATTTTAAAGTTGTGATCCCAAATTAAGCTCAGAATCCCGAAAAACGGCTTCTAAAGGCCAGAAATCGCATTTTAAAGTTGTGATCCCAAATTAAGCTCAGAATCCCGAAAACCGGCTTCTAAAGGCCAGAAATCGCATTTTAAAGTTGTGATCCCAAATTTAGCTCAGAATCCCGAAAAAACGCTTCTAAAGGCCAGAAATCGCATTTTAAAGTTGTGATTCCAAATTAAGCTCAGAATCCCGAAAAACGGCTTCTAAAGGCCAGAAATCGCATTTTAAAGTTGTGATCCCAAATTAAGCTCAGAATCCCGAAAAACGGCTTCTAAAGGCCATAAATCGCATTTTAAAGTTGTGGTCCCAAATTAAGCTCAGAATCCCGAAAAAACGCTTCTAAAGGCCAGAAATCGCATTTTAAAGTTGTGATCCCAAATTAAGCTCAGAATCCCGAAAAAACGCTTCTAAAGGCCAGAAATCGCATTTTAAAGTTGTGATACCAAATTAAGCTCAGAATCCCGAAAAACGGCTTCTAAAGGCCAGAAATCGCATTTTAAAGTTGTGATCCCAAATTAAGCTCAGAATCCCGAAAAACGGCTTCTAAAGGCCAAAAATCGCATTTTAAAGTTGTGATCCCAAATTAAGCTCAGAATCCCGAAAAACGGCTTCTAAAGGCCAGAAATCGCATTTTAAAGTTGTGATCCCAAATTAAGCTCAGAATCCCGAAAAAACGCTTCTAAAGGCCAGAAATCGCATTTTAAAGTTGTGATCCCAAATTAAGCTCAGAATCCCGAAAAACGGCTTCTAAAGGCCAGAAATCGCATTTCAAAGTTGTGATCCCAAATTAAGCTCAGAATCCCGAAAAACGGCTTCTAAAGGCCAGAAATCGCATTTTAAAGTTGTGATCCCAAATTAAGCTCAGAATCCCGAAAAAACGCTTCTAAAGGCCAGAAATCGCATTTTAAAGTTGTGATCCCAAATTAAGCTCAGAATCCCGAAAAACGGCTTCTAAAGGCCAAAAATCGCATTTTAAAGTTGTGATCCCAAATTAAGCTCAGAATCCCGAAAAACGGCTTCTAAAGGCCAAAAATCGCATTTTAAAGTTGTGATCCCAAATTAAGCTCAGAATCCCGAAAAAACGCTTCTAAAGGCCAGAAATCGCATTTTAAAGTTGTGATCCCAAATTAAGCTCAGAATCCCGGAAAAACGCTTCTAAAGGCCAGAAATCGCATTTTAAAGTTGTGATCCTAAATTAAGCTCAGAATCCCGAAAAACGGCTTCTAAAGGACAGAAATCGCATTTTAAAGTTGTGATCCCAAATTAAGCTCAGAATCCCGAAAACTGCTTCTAAAGGCCAGAAATCGCATTTTAAAGTTGTGATCCCAAATTAAGCTCAGAATCCCGAAAACGGCTTCTAAAGGCCAGAAATCGCATTTTAAAGTTGTGATCCCAAATTAAGCTCAGAATCCCGAAAAAAACGCTTCTAAAGGCCAGAAATCGCATTTTAAAGTTGTGATCCCAAATTAAGTTCAGAATCCCAAAAAAAGGCCAAAAATCGCATTTTAAAGTTGTGATCCCAAATTAAGCTCAGAATCCCGAAAAAACGCTTCTAAAGGCCAGAAATCGCATTTTAAAGTTGTGATCCCAAATTAAGCTCAGAATCCCGAAAAAACGCTTCTAAAGGCCAGAAATCGCATTTTAAAGTTGTGATCCCAAATTAAGCTCAGAATCCCGAAAAACGGCTTCTAAAGGCCAGAAATCGCATTTTAAAGTTGTGATCCCAAATTAAGCTCAGAATCCCGAAAAAACGCTTCTAAGGGCCAGAAATCGCATTTTAAAGTTGTGATCCCAAATTAAGCTCAGAATCCCGAGAAAACGCTTCTAAAGGCCAGAAATCGCATTTTAAAGTTATGATCCCAAATTAAGCTGAGAATCCCGAAAAAACGCTTCTAAAGGCCAGAAATCGCATTTTAAAGTTGTGATCCCAAATTAAGCTCAGAATCCCGAAAAACGGCTTCTAAAGGCCAGAAATCGCATTTTAAAGTTGTGATCCCAAATTAAGCTCAGAATCCCGAAAAAAACGCTTCCAGAAATCCAGAAAGGCCAGAAATCGCATTTTAAAGTTGTGATCCCAAATTAAGCTCAGAATCCCGAAAAAACGCTTCTAAAGGCCAGAAATCGCATTTTAAAGTTGTGATTAAGCTCAGAATCCCGAAAAACGGCATCTAAAGACCAGAAATCGCATTTTAAAGTTGTGATCCCAAATTAAGCTCAGAATCCCGAAAAACGGCTCCTAAAGGCCAGAAATCGCATTTTAAAGTTGTGATCCCAAATTAAGCTCAGAATCCCGAAAAACGGCTTCTAAAGGCCAAAAATCGCATTTTAAAGTTGTGATCCCAAATTAAGCTCAGAATCCCGAAAAACGGCTTCTTAAGGCCAGAAATCGCATTTTAAAGTTGTGATCCCAAATTAAGCTCAGAATCCCGAAAAACGGCTCCTAAACGCCAGAAATCGCATTTTAAAGTTGTGATCCCAAATTAAGCTCAGAATCCCGAAAAACGGCATCTAAAGGCCAAAAATCGCATTTTAAAGTTGTGATCCCAAATTAAGCTCAGAATCGCATTTTAAAGTTGTGATCCCAAATTAAGCTCAGAATCCCGAAAAACGGCTCCTAAACGCCAGAAATCGCATTTTAAAGTTGTGATCCCAAATTAAGCTCAGAATCCCGAAAAACGGCATCTAAAGGCCAAAAATCGCATTTTAAAGTTGTGATCCCAAATTAAGCTCAGAATCCCGAAAAACGGCTTCTAAAGGCCAAAAATCGCATTTTAAAGTTGTGATCCCAAATTAAGCTCAGAATCCCGAAAAACGGCTTCTAAAGGCCAGAAATCGCATTTTAAAGTTGTGATCCCAAATTAAGCTCAGAATCCCGAAAAACGGCTTCTAAAGGCCAGAAATCGCATTTTAAAGTTGTGATCCCAAATTAAGCTCAGAATCCCGAAAAAACGCTTCTAAATGCCAGAAATCGCATTTTAAAGTTGTGGTCCCAAATTAAGCTCAGAATCTCGAAAAACGGCTTCTAAAGGCCAGAAATCGCATTTTAAAGTTGTGATCCCAAATTAAGCTCAGAATCCCGAAAAAACGCTTCTAAAGGCCAGAAATCGCATTTTAAAGTTGTGATCCCAAATTAAGCTCAGAATCCCGAAAAACGGCTTCTAAAGGCCAGAAATCGCATTTTAAAGTTGTGATCCCAAATTAAGCTCAGAATCCCGAAAAAACGCTTCTAAAGGCCAGAAATCGCATTTTAAAGTTGTGATCCCAAATTAAGCTCAGAATCCCGAAAAAACGCTTCTAAAGGCCAGAAATCGCATTTTAAAGTTGTGATCCCAAATTAAGCTCAGAATCCCGAAAAACGCTTCTAAAGGCCAGAAATCGCTTTTTAAAGTTGTGATCCCAAATTAAGCTCAGAATCCCGAAAAACGGCTTCTAAAGGCCAGAAATCGCATTTTAAAGTTGTGATCCCAAATTAAGCTCAGAATCCCGAAAAAACGCTTCTAAAGGCCAGAAATCGCATTTTAAAGTTGTGATCCCAAATTAAGCTCAGAATCCCAAAAAACGGCTTCTAAAGGCCAGAAATCGCATTTTAAAGTTGTGATCCCAAATTAAGCTCAGAATCCCGAAAAAACGCTTATAAAGGCCAGAAATCGCATTTTAAAGTTGTGATCCCAAATTAAGCTCAGAATCCCGAAAAACGGCTTCTTAAGGCCAGAAATCGCATTTTAAAGTTGTGATCCCAAATTAAGCTCAGAATCCCGAAAAAACGCTTCTAAAGGCCAGAAATCGCATTTTAAAGTTGTGATCCCAAATTAAGCTCAGAATCCCGAAAAAACGCTTCTAAGGGCCAGAAATCGCATTTTAAAGTTGTGATCCCAAATTAAGCTCAGAATCCCGAAAAAACGCTTCTAAAGGCCAGAAATCGCATTTTAAAGTTATGATCCCAAATTAAGCTGAGAATCCCGAAAAAACGCTTCTAAAGGCCAGAAATCGCATTTTAAAGTTGTGATCCCAAATTAAGCTCAGAATCCCGAAAAACGGCTTCTAAAGGCCAGAAATTAAGCTCAGAATCTCGAAAAACGGCTTCTAAAGGCCAGAAATCGCATTTTAAAGTTGTGATCCCAAATTAAGCTCAGAATCCCGAAAAAACGCTTCTAAAGGCCAGAAATCGCATTTTAAAGTTGTGATCCCAAATTAAGCTCAGAATCCCGAAAAACGGCTTCTAAAGGCCAGAAATCGCATTTTAAAGTTGTGATCCCAAATTAAGCTCAGAATCCCGAAAAAACGCTTCTAAAGGCCAGAAATCGCATTTTAAAGTTGTGATCCCAAATTAAGCTCAGAATCCCGAAAAAACGCTTCTAAAGGCCAGAAATCGCATTTTAAAGTTGTGATCCCAAATTAAGCTCAGAATCCCGAAAAACGCTTCTAAAGGCCAGAAATCGCTTTTTAAAGTTGTGATCCCAAATTAAGCTCAGAATCCCGAAAAACGGCTTCTAAAGGCCAGAAATCGCATTTTAAAGTTGTGATCCCAAATTAAGCTCAGAATCCCGAAAAAACGCTTCTAAAGGCCAGAAATCGCATTTTAAAGTTGTGATCCCAAATTAAGCTCAGAATCCCAAAAAACGGCTTCTAAAGGCCAGAAATCGCATTTTAAAGTTGTGATCCCAAATTAAGCTCAGAATCCCGAAAAAACGCTTATAAAGGCCAGAAATCGCATTTTAAAGTTGTGATCCCAAATTAAGCTCAGAATCCCGAAAAACGGCTTCTTAAGGCCAGAAATCGCATTTTAAAGTTGTGATCCCAAATTAAGCTCAGAATCCCGAAAAAACGCTTCTAAAGGCCAGAAATCGCATTTTAAAGTTGTGATCCCAAATTAAGCTCAGAATCCCGAAAAAACGCTTCTAAGGGCCAGAAATCGCATTTTAAAGTTGTGATCCCAAATTAAGCTCAGAATCCCGAAAAAACGCTTCTAAAGGCCAGAAATCGCATTTTAAAGTTATGATCCCAAATTAAGCTGAGAATCCCGAAAAAACGCTTCTAAAGGCCAGAAATCGCATTTTAAAGTTGTGATCCCAAATTAAGCTCAGAATCCCGAAAAACGGCTTCTAAAGGCCAGAAATCGCATTTTAAAGTTGTGATCCCAAATTAAGCTCAGAATCCCGAAAAAAACGCTTCCAGAAATCCAGAAAGGCCAGAAATCGCATTTTAAAGTTGTGATCCCAAATTAAGCTCAGAATCCCGAAAAAACGCTTCTAAAGGCCAGAAATCGCATTTTAAAGTTGTGATTAAGCTCAGAATCCCGAAAAACGGCATCTAAAGACCAGAAATCGCATTTTAAAGTTGTGATCCCAAATTAAGCTCAGAATCCCGAAAAACGGCTCCTAAAGGCCAGAAATTCTAAAGTTGTGATCCATTGTGTGCATTTTAAAGTTGTGATCCCAAATTAAGCTCAGAATCCCGAAAAACGGCTTCTAAAGGCCAAAAATCGCATTTTAAAGTTGTGATCCCAAATTAAGCTCAGAATCCCGAAAAACGGCTTCTTAAGGCCAGAAATCGCATTTTAAAGTTGTGATCCCAAATTAAGCTCAGAATCCCGAAAAACGGCTCCTAAACGCCAGAAATCGCATTTTAAAGTTGTGATCCCAAATTAAGCTCAGAATCCCGAAAAACGGCATCTAAAGGCCAAAAATCGCATTTTAAAGTTGTGATCCCAAATTAAGCTCAGAATCCCGAAAAACGGCTTCTAAAGGCCAAAAATCGCATTTTAAAGTTGTGATCCCAAATTAAGCTCAGAATCCCGAAAAACGGCTTCTAAAGGCCAGAAATCGCATTTTAAAGTTGTGATCCCAAATTAAGCTCAGAATCCCGAAAAAACGCTTCTAAAGGCCAGAAATCGCATTTTAAAGTTGTGGTCCCAAATTAAGCTCAGAATCTCGAAAAACGGCTTCTAAAGGCCAGAAATCGCATTTTAAAGTTGTGATCCCAAATTAAGCTCAGAATCCCGAAAAAACGCTTCTAAAGGAAAGAAATCGCATTTTAAAGTTGTGATCCCAAATTAAGCTCAGAATCCCGAAAAACGGCTTCTAAAGGCCAGAAATCGCATTTTAAAGTTGTGATCCCAAATTAAGCTCAGAATCCCGAAAAAACGCTTCTAAAGGCCAGAAATCGCATTTTAAAGTTGAGGTCCCAAATTAAGCTCAGAATCTCGAAAAACGGCTTCTAAAGGCCAGAAATTGCATTTTAAAGATGTGATCCCAAATTAAGCTCAGAATCCCGAAAAACGGCTTCTAAAGGCCAAAAATCGCATTTTAAAGTTGTGATCTCAAATTAAGCTCAGAATCCCGAAAAACGGCTTCTAAAGGCCAGACATCGCATTTTAAAGTTGTGATCCCAAATTAAGCTCAGAATCCCGAAAAACGGCTTCTAAAGGCCAAAAATCGCATTTTAAAGTTGTGATCCCAAATTAAGCTCAGAATCCCGAAAAACGGCTTCTTAAGGCCAGAAATCGCATTTTAAAGTTGTGATCCCAAATTAAGCTCAGAATCCCGAAAAACGGCTCCTAAACGCCAGAAATCGCATTTTAAAGTTGTGATCCCAAATTAAGCTCAGAATCCCGAAAAACGGCATCTAAAGGCCAAAAATCGCATTTTAAAGTTGTGATCCCAAATTAAGCTCAGAATCCCGAAAAACGCTTCTAAAGGCCAGAAATCGCATTTTAAAGTTGTGATCCCAAATTAAGCTCAGAATCCCGAAAAACGGCTTCTAAAGGCCAGAAATCGCATTTTAAAGTTGTGATCCCAAATTAAACTCAGAATCCCGAAAAAACGCTTCTAAAGGCCAGAAATCGCATTTTAAAGTTGTGATCCCAAATTAAGCTCAGAATCCCAAAAAACGGCTTCTAAAGGCCAGAAATCGCATTTTAAAGTTGTTATCCCAAATTAAGCTCAGAATCCCGAAAAAACGCTTATAAAGGCCAGAAATCGCATTTTAAAGTTGTGATCCCAAATTAAGCTCAGAATCCCGAAAAACGGCTTCTTAAGGCCAGAAATCGCATTTTAAAGTTGTGATCCCAAATTAAGCTCAGAATCCCGAAAAAACGCTTCTAAAGGCCAGAAATCGCATTTTAAAGTTGTGATCCCAAATTAAGCTCAGAATCCCGAAAAACGGCTTCTAAAGGCCAAAAATCGCATTTTAAAGTTGTGATCCCAAATTAAGCTCAGAATCCCGAAAAAACGCTTCTAAAGGCCAGAAATCGCATTTTAAAGTTGTGATCCCAAATTAAGCTCAGAATCCCGAAAAACGGCTTCTAAAGGCCAAAAATCGCATTTTAAAGTTGTGATCCCAAATTAAGCTCAGAATCCCGAAAAAACGCTTCTAAAGGCCAGAAATCGCATTTTAAAGTTGTGATCCCAAATTAAGCTCAGAATCCCGAAAAACGGCTTCTAAAGGCCAGAAATCGCATTTTAAAGTTGTTATCCCAAATTAAGCTCAGAATCCCGAAAAAACGCTTATAAAGGCCAGAAATCGCATTTTAAAGTTGTGATCCCAAATTAAGCTCAGAATCCCGAAAAACGGCTTCTTAAGGCCAGAAATCGCATTTTAAAGTTGTGATCCCAAATTAAGCTCAGAATCCCAAAAAACGGCTTCTAAAGGCCAGAAATCGCATTTTAAAGTTGTGATCCCAAATTAAGCTCAGAATCCCGAAAAACGGCTTCTAAAGGCCATGAATCGCATTTTAAAGTTGTGATCACAAATTAAGCTCAGAATCCCGAAAAAACGC
Source organism: Uranotaenia lowii (assembly GCF_029784155.1). NCBI lineage: Eukaryota > Metazoa > Arthropoda > Insecta > Diptera > Culicidae > Uranotaenia > Uranotaenia lowii. The sequence continues at coordinate 133,291 of NC_073691.1, forward strand.
TTCTAAAGGCCAGAAATCGCATTTTAAAGTTGTGATCCCAAATTAAGCTCAGAATCCCGAAAAACGGCTTCTAAAGGCCAGAAATCGCATTTTAAAGTTGTGATCCCAAATTAAGCTCAGAATCCCGAAAAAACGCTTATAAAGGCCAGAAATCGCATTTTAAAGTTGTGATCCCAAATTAAGCTCAGAATCCCGAAAAAACGCTTCTAAAGGCCAGAAATCGCATTTTAAAGTTGTGATCCCAAATTAAGCTCAGAATCCCGAAAAAACGCTTCTAAAGGCCAGAAATCCCATTTTAAAGTTGTGATCCCAAATTAAGCTCAGAATCCCGAAAAACGGCTTCTAAAGGCCAAAAATCGCATTTTAAAGTTGTGATCCCAAATTAAGCTCAGAATCCCGAAAAAACGCTTCTAAAGGCCAGAAATCGCATTTTAAAGTTGTGATCCCAAATTAAGCTCAGAATCCCGAAAAACGGCTTCTAAAGGCCAGAAATAGCATTTTAAAGTTGTGATCCCAAATTAAGCTCAGAATCCCGAAAAAACGCTTCTAAAGGCCAGAAATCGCATTTTAAAGTTGTGATCCCAAATTAAGCTCAGAATCCCGAAAAACGGCTTCTAAAGGCCAAAAATCGCATTTTAAAGTTGTGATCCCAAATTAAGCTCAGAATCCCGAAAAAACGCTTCTAAAGGCCAGAAATCGCATTTTAAAGTTGTGATCCCAAATTAAGCTCAGAATCCCGAAAAACGGCTTCTAAAGGCCAGAAATCGCATTTTAAAGTTGTGATCCCAAATTAAGCTCAGAATCCCGAAAAACGGCTTCTAAAGGCCAGAAATAGCATTTTAAAGTTGTGATCCCAAATTAAGCTCAGAATCCCGAAAAAACGCTTCTAAAGGCCAGAAATCGCATTTTAAAGTTGTGATCCCAAATTAAGCTCAGAATCCCGAAAAACGGCTTCTAAAGGCCAAAAATCGCATTTTAAAGTTGTGATCCCAAATTAAGCTCAGAATCCCGAAAAAACGCTTCTAAAGGCCAGAAATCGCATTTTAAAGTTGTGATCCCAAATTAAGCTCAGAATCCCGAAAAAACGCTTCTAAAGGCCAGAAATCGCATTTTAAAGTTGTGATCCCAAATTAAGCTCAGAATCCCGAAAAACGGCTCCTAAAGGCCAGAAATCGCATTTTAAAGTTGTGATCCCAAATTAAGCTCAGAATCCCGAAAAACGGCTTCTAAAGGCCAGAAATCGCATTTTAAAGTTGTGATCCCAAATTAAGCTCAGAATCCCGAAAAACAGCTTCTTAAGGCCAGAAATCGCATTTTAAAGTTGTGATTCCAAATTAAGATCAGAATCCCGAAAAAACGCTTCTAAAGGCCAGAAATCGCATTTTAAAGTTGTGATCCCAAATTAAGCTCAGAATCCCGAAAAACGGCTTCTTAAGGCCAGAAATCGCATTTTAAAGTTGTGATTCCAAATTAAGATCAGAATCCCGAAAAAACGCTTCTAAAGGCCAGAAATCGCATTTTAAAGTTGTGATCCCAAATTAAGCTCAGAATCCCGAAAAAACGCTTCTAAAGGTCAGAAATCGCATTTTAAAGTTGTGATCCCAAATTAAGCTCAGAATCCCGAAAAACGGCTTCTAAAGGCCAGAAATCGCATTTTAAAGTTGTGATCCCAAATTAAGCTCAGAATCCCGAAAAAACGCTTCTAAAGGCCAGAAATCGCATTTTAAAGTTGTGATCCCAAATTAAGCTCAGAATCCCGAAAAAACGCTTCTAAAGGCCAGAAATCGCATTTTAAAGTTGTGATCCCAAATTAAGCTCAGAATCCCGAAAAAACGCTTCTAAAGGCCAGAAATCGCATTTTAAAGTTGTGATCCCAAATTAAGCTCAGAATCCCGAAAAAACGCTTCTAAAGGCCAGAAATCGCATTTAAAAGTTGTGATCCCAAATTAAGCTCAGAATCCCGAAAAACGGCTTCTAAAGGCCAGAAATCGAATTTTAAAGTTGTGATCCCAAATTAAGCTCAGAATCCCGAAATACGGCTTCTAAAGGCCAGAAATCGCATTTTAAAGTTGTGATCCCAAATTAAGCTCAGAATCCCGAAAAAACGCTTCTAAAGGCCAGAAATCGCATTTTAAAGTTGTGATCCCAAATTAAGCTCAGAATCCCGAAAAACGGCTTCTAAAGGCCAGAAATCGCAGTTTAAAGTTGTGATCCCAAATTAAGCTCAGAATCCCGAAAAACGGCTTCTAAAGGCCAGAAATCGCAGTTTAAAGTTGTGATCCCAAATTAAGCTCAGAATCAAGAAATACGGCTTCTTAAGGCCAGAAATCGCATTTTAAAGTTGTGATCCCAAATTAAGCTCAGAATCCCGAAAAAACGCTTCTAAAGGCCAGAAATCGAATTTTAAAGTTGTGATCCCAAATTAAGCTCAGAATCCCGAAAAAACGCTTCTAAAGGCCAGAAATCGAATTTTAAAGTTGTGATCCCAAATTAAGCTCAGAATCCCGAAAAACGGCTTCTAAAGGCCAGAAATCGCAGTTTAAAGTTGTGATCCCAAATTAAGCTCAGAATCAAGAAATACGGCTTCTTAAGGCCAGAAATCGCATTTTAAAGTTGTGATCCCAAATTAAGCTCAGAATCCCGAAAAAACGCTTCTAAAGGCCAGAAATCGCATTTTAAAGTTGTGATCCCAAATTAAGCTCAGAATCCCGAAAAAACGCTTCTAAAGGCCAGAAATCGCATTTTAAAGTTGTGATCCCAAATTAAGCTCAGAATCCCGAAAAAACGCTTCTAAAGGCCAGAAATCGCATTTTAAAGTTGTGATCCCAAATTAAGCTCAGAATCCCGAAAAACGGCTTCAAAAGGCCAGAAATCGAATTTTAAAGTTGTGATCCCAAATTAAGCTCAGAATCCCGAAATACGGCTTCTAAAGGCCAGAAATCGCATTTTAAAGTTGTGATCCCAAATTAAGCTCAGAATCCCGAAAAAACGCTTCTAAAGGCCAGAAATCGCATTTTAAAGTTGTGATCCCAAATTAAGCTCAGAATCCCGAAAAACGGCTTCTAAAGGCCAGAAATCGCATTTTAAAGTTGTAATTAAGCTCAGAATCCCGAAAAACGGCTTCTAAAGGCCAGAAATCGCATTTTAAAGTTGTGATCCCAAATTTAGCTTAGTATCCCGAAAAAACGCTTCTAAAGGCCAGATATCGCATTTTAAAGTTGTGATCCCAAATTAAGCTCAGAATCCCGAAAAACGGCTTCTAAAGGCCAGAAATCGCAGTTTAAAGTTGTGATCCCAAATTAAGCTCAGAATCAAGAAATACGGCTTCTTAAGGCCAGAAATCGCATTTTAAAGTTGTGATCCCAAATTAAGCTCAGAATCCCGAAAAAACGCTTCTAAAGGCCAGAAATCGCATTTTAAAGTTGTGATCCCAAATTAAGCTCAGAATCCCGAAAAAACGCTTCTAAAGGCCAGAAATCGCATTTAAAAGTTGTGATCCCAAATTAAGCTCAGAATCCCGAAATACGGCTTCTAAAGGCCAGAAATCGCATTTTAAAGTTGTGATCCCAAATTAAGCTCGGAATCCCGAAAAAACGTTTCTAAAGGACAGAAATCGCATTTTAAAGTTGTGATCCCAAATTAAGCTCAGAATCCCGAAAAAACGCTTCTAAAGGCCAGAAATCGCATTTAAAAGTTGTGATCCCAAATTAAGCTCAGAATCCCGAAATACGGCTTCTAAAGGCCAGAAATCGCATTTTAAAGTTGTGATCCCAAATTAAGCTCAGAATCCCGAAAAAACGCTTCTAAAGGCCAGAAATCGCATTTTAAAGTTGTGATCCCAAATTAAGCTCAGAATCCCGAAAAACGGCTTCTAAAGGCCAGAAATCGCATTTTAAAGTTGTGATCCCAAATTAAGCTCAGAATCCCGAAAAAACGGTTCTAAAGGCCAGAAATCGCATTTTAAAGTTGTGATCCCAAATTAAGCTCAGAATCCCGAAAAAACGCTTCTAAAGGCCAGAAATCGCATTTTAAAGTTGTGATCCCAAATTAAGCTCAGAATCCCGAAAAAACGGTTCTTAAGGCCAGAAATCGCATTTTAAAGTTGTGATCCCAAAATAAGCTCAGAAACCCGAAAAACGGCTTCTAAAGGCCAGAAATCGCATTTTAAAGTTGTGATCCCAAATTAAGCTCAGAATCCCGAAAAACAGCTTCTTAAGGCCAGAAATCGCATTTTAAAGTTGTGATTCCAAATTAAGATCAGAATCCCGAAAAAACGCTTCTAAAGGCCAGAAATCGCATTTTAAAGTTGTGATCCCAAATTAAGCTCAGAATCCCGAAAAACGGCTTCTAAAGGCCAGAAATCGCATTTTAAAGTTGTGATTCCAAATTAAGATCAGAATCCCGAAAAAACGCTTCTAAAGGCCAGAAATCGCATTTTAAAGTTGTGATCCCAAATTAAGCTCAGAATCCCGAAAAAACGCTTCTAAAGGCCAGAAATCGCATTTTAAAGTTGTGATCCCAAATTAAGCTCAGAATCCCGAAAAACGGCTTCTAAAGGCCAGAAATCGCATTTTAAAGTTGTGATCCCAAATTAAGCTCAGAATCCCGAAAAACGGCTTCTAAAGGCCAGAAATCGCATTTTAAAGTTGTGATCCCAAATTAAGCTCAGAATCCCGAAAAACGGCTTCTAAAGGCCAGAAATCGCATTTTAAAGTTGTGATCCCAAATTAAGCTCAGAATCCCGAAAAAACGCTTCTTAAGGCCAGAAATCGCATTTTAAAGTTGTGATCCCAAATTAAGCTCAGAATCCCGAAAAACGGCTTCTAAAGGCCAGAAATCGCATTTTAAAGTTGTGATCCCAAATTAAGCTCAGAATCCCGAAAAACGGCTTCTTAAGGCCAGAAATCGCATTTTAAAGTTGTGATTCCAAATTAAGATCAGAATCCCGAAAAACGGCTTCTAAAGGCCAGAAATCGCATTTTAAAGTTGTGATCCCAAATTAAGCTCAGAATCCCGAAAAACGGCTTCTAAAGGCCAGAAATCGCATTTTAAAGTTGTGATCCCAAATTAAGCTCAGAATCCCGAAAAACGGCTTCTAAAGGCCAGAAATCGCATTTTAAAGTTGTGATCCCAAATTAAGCTCAGAATCCCGAAAAAACGCTTCTAGAGGCCAGAAATCGCATTTTAAAGTTGTGATCCCAAATTAAGCTCAGAATCCCGAAAAACGGCTTCTAAAGGCCAGAAATCGCATTTCAAAGTTGTGATCCCAAATTAAGCTCAGAATCCCGAAAAACGGCTTCTAAAGGCCAGAAATCGCATTTTAAAGTTGTGATCCCAAATTAAGCTCAGAATCCCGAAAAAACGCTTCTAAAGGCCAGAAATCGCATTTTAAAGTTGTGATCCCAAATTAAGCTCAGAATCCCGAAAAACGGCTTCTAAAGGCCAGAAATCGCATTTTAAAGTTGTGATCCCAAATTAAGCTCAGAATCCCGAAAAACGGCTTCTAAAGGCCAGAAATCGCATTTTAAAGTTGTGATCCCAAATTAAGCTCAGAATCCCGAAAAACGGCTTCTAAAGGCCAAAAATCGCATTTTAAAGTTGTGATCCCAAATTAAGCTCAGAATCCCGAAAAACGGCTTCTAAAGGCCAGAAATCGCATTTTAAAGTTGTGATCCCAAATTAAGCTCAGAATCCCGAAAACCGGCTTCTAAAGGCCAGAAATCGCATTTTAAAGTTGTGATCCCAAATTTAGCTCAGAATCCCGAAAAAACGCTTCTAAAGGCCAGAAATCGCATTTTAAAGTTGTGATTCCAAATTAAGCTCAGAATCCCGAAAAACGGCTTCTAAAGGCCAGAAATCGCATTTTAAAGTTGTGATCCCAAATTAAGCTCAGAATCCCGAAAAACGGCTTCTAAAGGCCATAAATCGCATTTTAAAGTTGTGGTCCCAAATTAAGCTCAGAATCCCGAAAAAACGCTTCTAAAGGCCAGAAATCGCATTTTAAAGTTGTGATCCCAAATTAAGCTCAGAATCCCGAAAAAACGCTTCTAAAGGCCAGAAATCGCATTTTAAAGTTGTGATACCAAATTAAGCTCAGAATCCCGAAAAACGGCTTCTAAAGGCCAGAAATCGCATTTTAAAGTTGTGATCCCAAATTAAGCTCAGAATCCCGAAAAACGGCTTCTAAAGGCCAAAAATCGCATTTTAAAGTTGTGATCCCAAATTAAGCTCAGAATCCCGAAAAACGGCTTCTAAAGGCCAGAAATCGCATTTTAAAGTTGTGATCCCAAATTAAGCTCAGAATCCCGAAAAAACGCTTCTAAAGGCCAGAAATCGCATTTTAAAGTTGTGATCCCAAATTAAGCTCAGAATCCCGAAAAACGGCTTCTAAAGGCCAGAAATCGCATTTCAAAGTTGTGATCCCAAATTAAGCTCAGAATCCCGAAAAACGGCTTCTAAAGGCCAGAAATCGCATTTTAAAGTTGTGATCCCAAATTAAGCTCAGAATCCCGAAAAAACGCTTCTAAAGGCCAGAAATCGCATTTTAAAGTTGTGATCCCAAATTAAGCTCAGAATCCCGAAAAACGGCTTCTAAAGGCCAAAAATCGCATTTTAAAGTTGTGATCCCAAATTAAGCTCAGAATCCCGAAAAACGGCTTCTAAAGGCCAAAAATCGCATTTTAAAGTTGTGATCCCAAATTAAGCTCAGAATCCCGAAAAAACGCTTCTAAAGGCCAGAAATCGCATTTTAAAGTTGTGATCCCAAATTAAGCTCAGAATCCCGGAAAAACGCTTCTAAAGGCCAGAAATCGCATTTTAAAGTTGTGATCCTAAATTAAGCTCAGAATCCCGAAAAACGGCTTCTAAAGGACAGAAATCGCATTTTAAAGTTGTGATCCCAAATTAAGCTCAGAATCCCGAAAAGACGCTTCTAAAGGCTAGAAATCGCATTTTAAAATTGTGATCCCAAATTAAGCTCAGAATCCCGAAAAATACGCTTCTAAAGGCCAGAAATCGCATTTTAAAGTTGTGATCCCAAATTAAGCTCAGAATCCCGAAAAAACGCTTCTAAAGGCCAGAAATCGCATTTTAAAGTTGTGATCCCAAATTAAGCTCAGAATCCCGAAAAAACGCTTCTAAAGGCCAGAAATCGCATTTTAAAGTTGTGATCCCAAATTAAGCTCAGAATCCCGAAAAACGGCTTCTAAAGGCCAGAAATCGCATTTTAAAGTTGTGATCCCAAATTAAGCTCAGAATCCCGAAAACGGCTTCTAAAGGCCAGAAATCGCATTTTAAAGTTGTGATCCCAAATTAAGCTCAGAATCCCGAAAAAACGCTTCTAAAGGCCAGAAATCGCATTTTAAAGTTGTGATCCCAAATTAAGTTCAGAATCCCAAAAAAAGGCCAAAAATCGCATTTTAAAGTTGTGATCCCAAATTAAGCTCAGAATCCCGAAAAAACGCTTCTAAAGGCCAGAAATCGCATTTTAAAGTTGTGATCCCAAATTAAGCTCAGAATCCCGAAAAAACGCTTCTAAAGGCCAGAAATCGCATTTTAAAGTTGTGATCCCAAATTAAGCTCAGAATCCCGAAAAACGGCTTCTAAAGGCCAGAAATCGCATTTTAAAGTTGTGATCCCAAATTAAGCTCAGAATCCCGAAAAAACGCTTCTAAGGGCCAGAAATCGCATTTTAAAGTTGTGATCCCAAATTAAGCTCAGAATCCCGAAAAAACGCTTCTAAAGGCCAGAAATCGCATTTTAAAGTTATGATCCCAAATTAAGCTGAGAATCCCGAAAAAACGCTTCTAAAGGCCAGAAATCGCATTTTAAAGTTGTGATCCCAAATTAAGCTCAGAATCCCGAAAAACGGCTTCTAAAGGCCAGAAATCGCATTTTAAAGTTGTGATCCCAAATTAAGCTCAGAATCCCGAAAAAAACGCTTCCAGAAATCCAGAAAGGCCAGAAATCGCATTTTAAAGTTGTGATCCCAAATTAAGCTCAGAATCCCGAAAAAACGCTTCTAAAGGCCAGAAATCGCATTTTAAAGTTGTGATTAAGCTCAGAATCCCGAAAAACGGCATCTAAAGACCAGAAATCGCATTTTAAAGTTGTGATCCCAAATTAAGCTCAGAATCCCGAAAAACGGCTCCTAAAGGCCAGAAATCGCATTTTAAAGTTGTGATCCCAAATTAAGCTCAGAATCCCGAAAAACGGCTTCTAAAGGCCAAAAATCGCATTTTAAAGTTGTGATCCCAAATTAAGCTCAGAATCCCGAAAAACGGCTTCTTAAGGCCAGAAATCGCATTTTAAAGTTGTGATCCCAAATTAAGCTCAGAATCCCGAAAAACGGCTCCTAAACGCCAGAAATCGCATTTTAAAGTTGTGATCCCAAATTAAGCTCAGAATCCCGAAAAACGGCATCTAAAGGCCAAAAATCGCATTTTAAAGTTGTGATCCCAAATTAAGCTCAGAATCGCATTTTAAAGTTGTGATCCCAAATTAAGCTCAGAATCCCGAAAAACGGCTCCTAAACGCCAGAAATCGCATTTTAAAGTTGTGATCCCAAATTAAGCTCAGAATCCCGAAAAACGGCATCTAAAGGCCAAAAATCGCATTTTAAAGTTGTGATCCCAAATTAAGCTCAGAATCCCGAAAAACGGCTTCTAAAGGCCAAAAATCGCATTTTAAAGTTGTGATCCCAAATTAAGCTCAGAATCCCGAAAAACGGCTTCTAAAGGCCAGAAATCGCATTTTAAAGTTGTGATCCCAAATTAAGCTCAGAATCCCGAAAAACGGCTTCTAAAGGCCAGAAATCGCATTTTAAAGTTGTGATCCCAAATTAAGCTCAGAATCCCGAAAAAACGCTTCTAAATGCCAGAAATCGCATTTTAAAGTTGTGGTCCCAAATTAAGCTCAGAATCTCGAAAAACGGCTTCTAAAGGCCAGAAATCGCATTTTAAAGTTGTGATCCCAAATTAAGCTCAGAATCCCGAAAAAACGCTTCTAAAGGCCAGAAATCGCATTTTAAAGTTGTGATCCCAAATTAAGCTCAGAATCCCGAAAAACGGCTTCTAAAGGCCAGAAATCGCATTTTAAAGTTGTGATCCCAAATTAAGCTCAGAATCCCGAAAAAACGCTTCTAAAGGCCAGAAATCGCATTTTAAAGTTGTGATCCCAAATTAAGCTCAGAATCCCGAAAAAACGCTTCTAAAGGCCAGAAATCGCATTTTAAAGTTGTGATCCCAAATTAAGCTCAGAATCCCGAAAAACGCTTCTAAAGGCCAGAAATCGCTTTTTAAAGTTGTGATCCCAAATTAAGCTCAGAATCCCGAAAAACGGCTTCTAAAGGCCAGAAATCGCATTTTAAAGTTGTGATCCCAAATTAAGCTCAGAATCCCGAAAAAACGCTTCTAAAGGCCAGAAATCGCATTTTAAAGTTGTGATCCCAAATTAAGCTCAGAATCCCAAAAAACGGCTTCTAAAGGCCAGAAATCGCATTTTAAAGTTGTGATCCCAAATTAAGCTCAGAATCCCGAAAAAACGCTTATAAAGGCCAGAAATCGCATTTTAAAGTTGTGATCCCAAATTAAGCTCAGAATCCCGAAAAACGGCTTCTTAAGGCCAGAAATCGCATTTTAAAGTTGTGATCCCAAATTAAGCTCAGAATCCCGAAAAAACGCTTCTAAAGGCCAGAAATCGCATTTTAAAGTTGTGATCCCAAATTAAGCTCAGAATCCCGAAAAAACGCTTCTAAGGGCCAGAAATCGCATTTTAAAGTTGTGATCCCAAATTAAGCTCAGAATCCCGAAAAAACGCTTCTAAAGGCCAGAAATCGCATTTTAAAGTTATGATCCCAAATTAAGCTGAGAATCCCGAAAAAACGCTTCTAAAGGCCAGAAATCGCATTTTAAAGTTGTGATCCCAAATTAAGCTCAGAATCCCGAAAAACGGCTTCTAAAGGCCAGAAATCGCATTTTAAAGTTGTGATCCCAAATTAAGCTCAGAATCCCGAAAAAAACGCTTCCAGAAATCCAGAAAGGCCAGAAATCGCATTTTAAAGTTGTGATCCCAAATTAAGCTCAGAATCCCGAAAAAACGCTTCTAAAGGCCAGAAATCGCATTTTAAAGTTGTGATTAAGCTCAGAATCCCGAAAAACGGCATCTAAAGACCAGAAATCGCATTTTAAAGTTGTGATCCCAAATTAAGCTCAGAATCCCGAAAAACGGCTCCTAAAGGCCAGAAATTCTAAAGTTGTGATCCATTGTGTGCATTTTAAAGTTGTGATCCCAAATTAAGCTCAGAATCCCGAAAAACGGCTTCTAAAGGCCAAAAATCGCATTTTAAAGTTGTGATCCCAAATTAAGCTCAGAATCCCGAAAAACGGCTTCTTAAGGCCAGAAATCGCATTTTAAAGTTGTGATCCCAAATTAAGCTCAGAATCCCGAAAAACGGCTCCTAAACGCCAGAAATCGCATTTTAAAGTTGTGATCCCAAATTAAGCTCAGAATCCCGAAAAACGGCATCTAAAGGCCAAAAATCGCATTTTAAAGTTGTGATCCCAAATTAAGCTCAGAATCCCGAAAAACGGCTTCTAAAGGCCAAAAATCGCATTTTAAAGTTGTGATCCCAAATTAAGCTCAGAATCCCGAAAAACGGCTTCTAAAGGCCAGAAATCGCATTTTAAAGTTGTGATCCCAAATTAAGCTCAGAATCCCGAAAAAACGCTTCTAAAGGCCAGAAATCGCATTTTAAAGTTGTGGTCCCAAATTAAGCTCAGAATCTCGAAAAACGGCTTCTAAAGGCCAGAAATCGCATTTTAAAGTTGTGATCCCAAATTAAGCTCAGAATCCCGAAAAAACGCTTCTAAAGGAAAGAAATCGCATTTTAAAGTTGTGATCCCAAATTAAGCTCAGAATCCCGAAAAACGGCTTCTAAAGGCCAGAAATCGCATTTTAAAGTTGTGATCCCAAATTAAGCTCAGAATCCCGAAAAAACGCTTCTAAAGGCCAGAAATCGCATTTTAAAGTTGAGGTCCCAAATTAAGCTCAGAATCTCGAAAAACGGCTTCTAAAGGCCAGAAATTGCATTTTAAAGATGTGATCCCAAATTAAGCTCAGAATCCCGAAAAACGGCTTCTAAAGGCCAAAAATCGCATTTTAAAGTTGTGATCTCAAATTAAGCTCAGAATCCCGAAAAACGGCTTCTAAAGGCCAGACATCGCATTTTAAAGTTGTGATCCCAAATTAAGCTCAGAATCCCGAAAAACGGCTTCTAAAGGCCAAAAATCGCATTTTAAAGTTGTGATCCCAAATTAAGCTCAGAATCCCGAAAAACGGCTTCTTAAGGCCAGAAATCGCATTTTAAAGTTGTGATCCCAAATTAAGCTCAGAATCCCGAAAAACGGCTCCTAAACGCCAGAAATCGCATTTTAAAGTTGTGATCCCAAATTAAGCTCAGAATCCCGAAAAACGGCATCTAAAGGCCAAAAATCGCATTTTAAAGTTGTGATCCCAAATTAAGCTCAGAATCCCGAAAAACGCTTCTAAAGGCCAGAAATCGCATTTTAAAGTTGTGATCCCAAATTAAGCTCAGAATCCCGAAAAACGGCTTCTAAAGGCCAGAAATCGCATTTTAAAGTTGTGATCCCAAATTAAACTCAGAATCCCGAAAAAACGCTTCTAAAGGCCAGAAATCGCATTTTAAAGTTGTGATCCCAAATTAAGCTCAGAATCCCAAAAAACGGCTTCTAAAGGCCAGAAATCGCATTTTAAAGTTGTTATCCCAAATTAAGCTCAGAATCCCGAAAAAACGCTTATAAAGGCCAGAAATCGCATTTTAAAGTTGTGATCCCAAATTAAGCTCAGAATCCCGAAAAACGGCTTCTTAAGGCCAGAAATCGCATTTTAAAGTTGTGATCCCAAATTAAGCTCAGAATCCCGAAAAAACGCTTCTAAAGGCCAGAAATCGCATTTTAAAGTTGTGATCCCAAATTAAGCTCAGAATCCCGAAAAACGGCTTCTAAAGGCCAAAAATCGCATTTTAAAGTTGTGATCCCAAATTAAGCTCAGAATCCCGAAAAAACGCTTCTAAAGGCCAGAAATCGCATTTTAAAGTTGTGATCCCAAATTAAGCTCAGAATCCCGAAAAACGGCTTCTAAAGGCCAAAAATCGCATTTTAAAGTTGTGATCCCAAATTAAGCTCAGAATCCCGAAAAAACGCTTCTAAAGGCCAGAAATCGCATTTTAAAGTTGTGATCCCAAATTAAGCTCAGAATCCCGAAAAACGGCTTCTAAAGGCCAGAAATCGCATTTTAAAGTTGTTATCCCAAATTAAGCTCAGAATCCCGAAAAAACGCTTATAAAGGCCAGAAATCGCATTTTAAAGTTGTGATCCCAAATTAAGCTCAGAATCCCGAAAAACGGCTTCTTAAGGCCAGAAATCGCATTTTAAAGTTGTGATCCCAAATTAAGCTCAGAATCCCAAAAAACGGCTTCTAAAGGCCAGAAATCGCATTTTAAAGTTGTGATCCCAAATTAAGCTCAGAATCCCGAAAAACGGCTTCTTAAGGCCAGAAATCGCATTTTAAAGTTGTGATCCCAAATTAAGCTCAGAATCCCGAAAAAACGCTTCTAAAGGCCAGAAATCGCATTTTAAAGTTGTGATCCCAAATTAAGCTCAGAATCCCGAAAAACGGCTTCTAAAGGCCAAAAATCGCATTTTAAAGTTGTTATCCCAAATTAAGCTCAGAATCCCGAAAAAACGCTTCTAAAGGCCAGAAATCGCATTTTAAAGTTGTGATCCCAAATTAAGCTCAGAATCCCGAAAAACGGCTTCTAAAGGCCAAAAATCGCATTTTAAAGTTGTGATCCCAAATTAAGCTCAGAATCCCGAAAAACGGCTTCTAAAGGCCAGAAATCGCATTTTAAAGTTGTGATCCCAAATTAAGCTCGTAATCCCGAAAAACGGCTTTTAAAGGCCAAAAATCGCATTTTAAAGTTGTTATCCCAAATTAAGCTCAGAATCCCGAAAAAACGCTTATAAAGGCCATAAATCGCATTTTAAAGTTGTGATCCCAAATTAAGCTCGGAATCCCGAAAAACGGCTTCTAAAGGCCAGAAATCGCATTTTAAAGTTGTTATCCCAAATTAAGCTCAGAATCCCGAAAAAACGCTTATAAAGGCCAGAAATCGCATTTTAAAGTTGTGATCCCAAATTAAGCTCAGAATCCCGAAAAACGGCTTCTTAAGGCCAGAAATCGCATTTTAAAGTTGTGATCCCAAATTAAGCTCAGAATCCCGAAAAAACGCTTCTAAAGGCCAGAAATCGCATTTTAAAGTTGTGATCCCAAATTAAGCTCAGAATCCCGAAAAACGGCTTCTTAAGGCCAGAAATCGCATTTTAAAGTTGTGATCCCAAATTAAGCTCAGAATCCCGAAAAAACGCTTCTAAAGGCCAGAAATCGCATTTTAAAGTTGTGATCCCAAATTAAGCTCAGAATCCCGAAAAACGGCTTCTAAAGGCCAAAAATCGCATTTTAAAGTTGTTATCCCAAATTAAGCTCAGAATCCCGAAAAAACGCTTCTAAAGGCCAGAAATCGCATTTTAAAGTTGTGATCCCAAATTAAGCTCAGAATCCCGAAAAACGGCTTCTAAAGGCCAAAAATCGCATTTTAAAGTTGTGATCCCAAATTAAGCTCAGAATCCCGAAAAACGGCTTCTAAAGGCCAGAAATCGCATTTTAAAGTTGTGATCCCAAATTAAGCTCGGAATCCCGAAAAACGGCTTTTAAAGGCCAAAAATCGCATTTTAAAGTTGTGATCCCAAATTAAGCTCAGAATCCCGAAAAAACGCTTCTAAAGGCCAGAAATCGCATTTTAAAGTTGTGATCCCAAATTAAGCTCAGAATCCCGAAAAACGGCTTCTAAAGGCCAGAAATCGCATTTTAAAGTTGTGATCCCAAATTAAGCTCAGAATCCCGAAAAAACGCTTCTAAAGGCCAGAAATCGCATTTTAAAGTTGTGATCCCAAATTAAGCTCAGAATCTCGAAAAACGGCTTCTAAAGGCCAGAAATCGCATTTTAAAGTTGTGATCCGAAATCAAGCTCAGAATCCCGAAAAACGGCTTCTATAGGCCAAAAATCGCATTTTGAAGTTGTGATCTCAAATTAAGCTCAGAATCCCGAAAAACGGCTTCTAAAGGCCAGAAATCGCATTTTAAAGTTGTGATCCCAAATTAAGCTCAGAATACCGAAAACGGCTTCTAAAGGCCAGAAATCGCATTTTAAAGTTGTGATCTCAAATTAAGCTCAGAATCCCGAAAAAACGCTTCTAAAGGCCAGAAATCGCATTTTAAAGTTGTGATCCCAAATTAAGCTCAAAATCCCGAAAAACGGATTCTCGAGGCCAGAAATCGCATTTTAAAGTTGTGATCCCAAATTAAGCTCAGAATCCCGAAAAACGGCTTCTAAAGGCCAAAAATCGCATTTTGAAGTTGTGATCCCAAATTAAGCTCAGAATCCCGAAAAACGGCTTCTAAAGGCCAAAAATCGCATTTTAAAGTTGTGATCCCAAATTAAGCTCAGAATCCCGAAAAACGGCTTCTAAAGGCCAAAAATCGCATTTTAAAGTTGTGATCCCAAATTAAGCTCAGAATCCCGAAAAACGGCTTCTAAAGGCCAGAAATCGCATTTTAAAGTTGTGATCCCAAATTAAGCTCAGAATCCCGAAAAACGGATTCTAAAGGCCAAAAATCGCATTTTAAAGTTGTGATCCAAAATTAAGCTCAGAATCCCGAAAAACGGCTTCTAAAGGCCAGAAATCGCATTTTAAAGTTGTGATCCCAAATTAAGCTCAGAATCCCAAAAAAACGCCTCTAAAGGCCAGAAATCGCATTTTAAAGTTGTGATCCCAAATTAAGCTCAGAATCCCGAAAAACGGCTTCTAAAGGCCAGAAATCGCATTTCAAAGTTGTGATCCCAAATTAAGCTCAGAATCCCGAAAAAACGCTTCTAAAGGCCAGAAATCGCATTTTAAAGTTGTGATCCCAAATTAAGCTCAGAATCCCGAAAAACGGCTTCTAAAGGCCAGAAATCGCATTTTAAAGTTGTGATCCCAAATTAAGCTCGGAATCCCGAAAAACGGCTTCTAAAGGCCAGAAATCGCATTTTAAAGTTGTGATCAAAAATTAAGCTCAGAATCCCGAAAAACGGCTTCTAAAGGCCAGAAATCGCATTTTAAAGTTGTGATCCCAAATTAAGCTCAGAATCCCGAAAAACGGCTTCTAAAGGCCAGAAATCGCATTTTAAAGTTGTGATCCCAAATTAAGCTCAGAATCCCGAAAAAACGCTTCTAAAGGCCAGAAATCGCATTTTAAAGTTGTGATCCCAAATTAAGCTCAGAATCCCAAAAACGGCTTCTAAAGGCCAGAAATCGCATTTTAAAGTTGTGATCCCAAATTAAGCTCAGAATCCCGAAAAAACGCTTCTAAAGGCCAGAAATCGCATTTTAAAGTTGTGATCCCAAATTAAGCTCAGAATCCCGAAAAACGGCTTCTAAAGGCCAGAAATCGCATTTTAAAGTTGTGATCCCAAATTAAGCTCAGAATCCCGAAAAAACGCTTCTAAAGGCCAGAAATCCCATTTTATAGTTGTGATCCCAAATTAAGCTCAGAATCCCGAAAAACGGCTTCTTAAGGCCAGAAATCGCATTTTAAAGTTGTGATCCCAAATTAAGCTCAGAATCCCGAAAAACGGCTTCTAAAGGCCAAAAATCGCATTTTAAAGTTGTGATCCCAAATTAAGCTCAGAATCCCGAAAAACGGCTTCTAAAGGCCAGAAATCGCATTTTAAAGTTGTGATCCCAAATTAAGCTCAGAATCCCGAAAAACGGCTTCTAAAGGCCAGAAATCGCATTTTAAAGTTGTAATCCCAAATTAAGCTCAGAATCCCGAAAAACGGCTTCTTAAGGCCAAAAATCGCATTTTAAAGTTGTGATCCCAAATTAAGCTCAGAATCCCGAAAAAACGCTTCTAAATGCCAGAAACCGCATTTTAAAGTTGTGATCCCAAATTAAGCTCAGAATCCCGAAAAACGGCTTCTAAAGGCCAGAAATCGCATTTTGAAGTTGTGATCCCAAATTAAGCTCAGAATCCCGAAAAAACGCTTCTAAAGGCCGGAAAATGCATTTTAATGTTGTGATCCCAAATTAAGCTCAGAATCCCGAAAAACGGCTTCTAAAGGCCAGAAATCGCATTTTAAAGTTGTGATCCCAAATTAAGCTCAGAATCCCGAAAACACGCTTGAAAAGGCCGGAAAATGCATATTAAAGTTGTGATCCCAAATTAAGCTCAGAATCCCGAAAAACGGCTTCTAAAGGCCAGAAATCGCATTTTAAAGTTGTGATCCCAAATTAAGCTCAGAATCCCGAAAAACGGCTTCTAAAGGCCAGAAATCGCATTTCAAAGTTGTGATCCCAAATTAAGCTCAGAATCTCGAAAAACGGCTTCTAAAGGCCAGAAATCGCATTTTAAAGTTGTGATCCCAAATTAAGCTCAGAATCCCGAAAAACGGCTTCTAAAGGCCAGAAATCGCATTTTAAAGTTGTGATCCCAAATTAAGCTCCAAATCCCGAAAAAACGCTTATAAAGGCCAGAAATCGCATTTTAAAGTTGTGATCCCAAATTAAGCTCAGAATCCCGAAAAACGGCTTCTAAAGGCCAGAAATCGCATTTTAAAGTTGTGATCCCAAATTAAGCTCAGAATCCCGAAAAAACGCCTCTAAAGGCCAGAAATCGCATTTTAAAGTTGTGATCCCAAATTAAGCTCAGAATCCCGAAAAAACGCTTCTAAAGGCCAGAAATCCCATTTTAAAGTTGTGATCCCAAATTAAGCTCAGAATCTCGAAAAACGGCTTCTAAAGGCCAAAAATCGCATTTTAAAGTTGTGATCACAAATTAAGCTCAGAATCACGAAAAACGGCTTCTAAAGGCCAGAAATCGCATTTTAAAGTTGTGATCCCAAATTAAGCTCAGAATCCCGAAAAAACGCTTCTAAAGGCCAGAAATCGCATTTTAAAGTTGTGATCCCAAATTAAGCTCAGAATTCCGAAAAACGGTTTCTAAAGGCCAAAAATCGCATTTTAAAGTTGTGATCCCAAATTAAGCTCAGAATCCCGAAAAACGGCTTCTAAAGGCCAGAAATCGCATTTTAAAGTTGTGATCCCAAATTAAGCTCAGAATCCCAAAAAAACGCCTCTAAAGGCCAGAAATCCCATTTTAAAGTTGTGATCCCAAATTAAGCTCAGAATCCCGAAAAACGGCTTCTAAAGGCCAGAAATCGCATTTTAAAGTTGTGATCCCAAATTAAGCTCAGAATCCCGAAAAAACGCTTCTAAAGGCCAGAAATCGCATTTTAAAGTTGTGATCCCAAATTAAGCTCAGAATCCCGAAAAACGGCTTCTAAAGGCCAGACATCGCATTTTAAAGTTGTGATCCCAAATTAAGCTCAGAATCCCGAAAAAACGCTTATAAAGGCCAGAAATCGCATTTTAAAGTTGTGATCCCAAATTAAGCTCAGAATCCCGAAAAACGGCTTCTAAAGGCCAGAAATCGCATTTTAAAGTTGTGATCCCAAATTAAGCTCAGAATCCCGAAAAAACGCTTATAAAGGCCAGAAATCGCATTTTAAAGTTGTGATCCCAAATTAAGCTCAGAATCCCAAAAAAACGCCTCTAAAGGCCAGAAATCCCATTTTAAAGTTGTGATCCCAAATTAAGCTCAGAATCCCGAAAAACGGCTTCTAAAGGCCAGAAATCGCATTTTAAAGTTGTGATCCCAAATTAAGCTCAGAATCCCGAAAAAACGCTTCTAAAGGCCAGAAATCGCATTTTAAAGTTGTGATCCCAAATTAAGCTCAGAATCCCGAAAAACGGCTTCTAAAGGCCAGACATCGCATTTTAAAGTTGTGATCCCAAATTAAGCTCAGAATCCCGAAAAAACGCTTATAAAGGCCAGAAATCGCATTTTAAAGTTGTGATCCCAAATTAAGCTCAGAATCCCGAAAAACGGCTTCTAAAGGCCAGAAATCGCATTTTAAAGTTGTGATCCCAAATTAAGCTCAGAATCCCGAAAAAACGCTTATAAAGGCCAGAAATCGCATTTTAAAGTTGTGATCCCAAATTAAGCTCAGAATCCCGAAAAACGGCTTCTAAAGGTCAGAAATCGCATTTTAAAGTTGTGATCCCAAATTAAGCTCAGAATCCCGAAAAACGGCTTCTAAAGGCCAGAAATCGCATTTTAAAGTTGTGATCCCAAATTAAGCTCAGAATCCCGAAAAAAACGCTTCAAAAGGCCAGAAATCGCATTTTAAAGTTGTGATCCCAAATTAAGCTCAGAATCCCGAAAAACGGCTTCTAAAGGCCAGAAATCGCATTTTAAAGTTGTGATCCCAAATTAAGCTCAGAATCCCGAAAAACGGCTTTTAAAGGCCAGAAATCGCATTTTAAAGTTGTGATCCCAAATTAAGCTCAGAATCCCGAAAAAACGCTTCTAAAGGCCAGAAATCGCATTTTAAAGTTGTGATCCCAAATTAAGCTCAGAATCTCGAAAAACGGCTTCTAAAGGCCAGAAATCGCATTTTAAAGTTGTGATCCCAAATTAAGCTAAGAATCCCGAAAAAACGCTTCTAAAGGCCAGAAATCGCATTTTAAAGTTGTGATCCCAAATTAAGCTCAGAATCCCGAAAAACGGCTTCTAAAGGCCAGAAATCGCATTTTAAAGTTGTAATCCCAAATTAAGCTCAGAATCCCGAAAAACGCCTTCTTAAGGCCAAAAATCGCATTTTAAAGTTGTGATCCCAAATTAAGCTCAGAATCCCGAAAAAACGCTTCTAAAGGCCAGAAATCGCATTTTAAAGTTGTGATCCCAAATTAAGCTCAGAATCCCGAAAAACGGCTTCTAAAGGCCAGAAATCGCATTTTAAAGTTGTGATCCCAAATTAAGCTCAGAATCCCGAAAAAACGCTTCTAAAGGCCGGAAAATGCATTTTAATGTTGTGATCCCAAATTAAGCTCAGAATCCCGAAAAACGGCTTCTAAAGGCCAGAAATCGCATTTTAAAGTTGTGATCCCAAATTAAGCTCAGAATCCCGAAAAACGGCTTCTAAAGGCCAGAAATCGCATTTTAAAGTTGTGATCCCAAATTAAGCTCAGAATCCCGATTAACGGCTTCTAAAGGCCAGAAATCGCATTTTAAAGTTGTGATCCCAAATTAAGCTCAGAATCCCGAAAAACGGCTTCTAAAGGCCAGAAATCGCATTTTAAAGTTGTGATCCCAAATTAAGCTCAGAATCCCGAAAAACGGCTTCTAAAGGCCAGAAATCGCATTTTAAAGTTGTGATCCCAAATTAAGCTCAGAATCCCGATTAACGGCTTCTAAAGGCCAGAAATCGCATTTTAAAGTTGTGATCCCAAATTAAGCTCAGAATCCCGAAAAACGGCTTCTAAAGGCCAGAAATCGCATTTTAAAGTTGTGATCCCAAATTAAGCTCAGAATCCCGAAAAACGGCTTCTAAAGGCCAGAAATCGCATTTTAAAGTTGTGATCCCAAATTAAGCTCAGAATCCCGATTAACGGCTTCTAAAGGCCAGAAATCGCATTTTAAAGTTGTGATCCCAAATTAAGCTCAGAATCCCGAAAAAACGCCTCTAAAGGCCAGAAATCCCATTTTAAAGTTGTGATCCCAAATTAAGCTCAGAATCCCGAAAAACGGCTTCTAAAGGCCAGAAATCGCATTTTAAAGTTGTGATCCCAAATTAAGCTCAGAATCCCGAAAAACGGCTTCTAAAGGCCAAAAATCGCATTTTAAAGTTGTGATCCCAAATTAAGCTCAGAATCCCGAAAAACGGCTTCTAAAGGCCAGAAATCGCATTTTAAAGTTGTGATCCCAAATTAAGCTCAGAATCCCGAAAAAACGCTTCTAAAGGCCAGAAATCGCATTTTAAAGTTGTGATCCCAAATTAAGCTCAGAATCCCGAAAAACGGTTTCTTAAGGCCAAAAATCGCATTTTAAAGTTGTGATCCCAAATTAAGCTCAGAATCCCGAAAAACGGCTTCTAAAGGCCAGAAATCGCATTTTAAAGTTGTGATCC
The DNA here is from genome assembly GCF_029784155.1 of Uranotaenia lowii. Classification (NCBI taxonomy): domain Eukaryota; kingdom Metazoa; phylum Arthropoda; class Insecta; order Diptera; family Culicidae; genus Uranotaenia; species Uranotaenia lowii. The sequence goes on from NC_073691.1 coordinate 153,437, forward strand.
CAAATTAAGCTCAGAATCCCGAAAAAACGCCTCTAAAGGCCAGAAATCCCATTTTAAAGTTGTGATCCCAAATTAAGCTCAGAATCCCGAAAAACGGCTTCTAAAGGCCAGAAATCGCATTTTAAAGTTGTGATCCCAAATTAAGCTCAGAATCCCGAAAAACGGCTTCTAAATGCCAAAAATCGCATTTTAAAGTTGTGATCCCAAATTAAGCTCAGAATCCCGAAAAACGGCTTCTAAAGGCCAGAAATCGCATTTTAAAGTTGTGATCCCAAATTAAGCTCAGAATCCCGAAAAAACGCTTCTAAAGGCCAGAAATCGCATTTTAAAGTTGTGATCCCAAATTAAGCTCAGAATCCCGAAAAACGGCTTCTAAAGGCCAAAAATCGCATTTTAAAGTTGTGATCCCAAATTAAGCTCAGAATCCCGAAAAACGGCTTCTAAAGGCCAGAAATCGCATTTTAAAGTTGTGATCCCAAATTAAGCTCAGAATCCCGAAAAAACGCTTCTAAAGGCCAGAAATCGCATTTTAAAGTTGTGATCCCAAATTAAGCTCAGAATCCCGAAAAACGGTTTCTTAAGGCCAAAAATCGCATTTTAAAGTTGTGATCCCAAATTAAGCTCAGAATCCCGAAAAACGGCTTCTAAAGGCCAGAAATCGCATTTTAAAGCTGTGATCCCAAATTAAGCTCAGAATCCCGAAAAAACGCCTCTAAAGGCCAGAAATCCCATTTTAAAGTTGTGATCCCAAATTAAGCTCAGAATCCCGAAAAACGGCTTCTAAAGGCCAGAAATCGCATTTTAAAGTTGTGATCCCAAATTAAGCTCAGAATCCCGATTAACGGCTTCTAAAGGCCAGAAATCGCATTTTAAAGTTGTGATCCCAAATTAAGCTCAGAATCCCGAAAAAACGCCTCTAAAGGCCAGAAATCCCATTTTAAAGTTGTGATCCCAAATTAAGCTCAGAATCCCGAAAAACGGCTTCTAAAGGCCAGAAATCGCATTTTAAAGTTGTGATCCCAAATTAAGCTCAGAATCCCGAAAAACGGCTTCTAAAGGCCAAAAATCGCATTTTAAAGTTGTGATCCCAAATTAAGCTCAGAATCCCGAAAAACGGCTTCTAAAGGCCAGAAATCGCATTTTAAAGTTGTGATCCCAAATTAAGCTCAGAATCCCGAAAAAACGCTTCTAAAGGCCAGAAATCGCATTTTAAAGTTGTGATCCCAAATTAAGCTCAGAATCCCGAAAAACGGTTTCTTAAGGCCAAAAATCGCATTTTAAAGTTGTGATCCCAAATTAAGCTCAGAATCCCGAAAAACGGCTTCTAAAGGCCAGAAATCGCATTTTAAAGTTGTGATCCCAAATTAAGCTCAGAATCCCGAAAAAACGCCTCTAAAGGCCAGAAATCCCATTTTAAAGTTGTGATCCCAAATTAAGCTCAGAATCCCGAAAAACGGCTTCTAAAGGCCAGAAATCGCATTTTAAAGTTGTGATCCCAAATTAAGCTCAGAATCCCGAAAAAACGCCTCTAAAGGCCAGAAATCGCATTTTAAAGTTGTGATCCCAAATTAAGCTCAGAATCTCGAAAAACGGCTTCTAAAGGCCAAAAATCGCATTTTGAAGTTGTGATCCCAAATTAAGCTCAGAATCCCGAAAAACGGCTTCTTAAGGCCAGAAATCGCATTTTAAAGTTGTGATCCCAAATTAAGCTCAGAATCCCGAAAAAACGCCTCTAAAGGCCAGAAATCCCATTTTAAAGTTGTGATCCCAAATTAAGCTCAGAATCCCGAAAAACGGCTTCATAAGACCAGAAATCGCATTTTAAAGTTGTGATCCCAAATTAAGCTCAGAATCCCGAAAAACGGCCTCTAAAGGCCAGAAATCGCATTTTAAAGTTGTGATCCCAAATTAAGCTCAGAATCCCGAAAAAACGCTTCTAAAGGCCAGAAATCGCATTTTAAAGTTGTGATCCCAAATTAAGCTCAGAATCCCGAAAAACGGCTTCTAAAGGCCAGAAATCGCATTTTAACCCTTCGTTTCATAAAGTTACAAATTTGCAACAATTAATTAAAACTGTTCTAAACTTCACATTTAGCTAAAAAGTCATTTTTTTTTATGGGAATAATATTTCTTATTTCAAGATCACGTTCAATTAAAAAAAAAATTTTTGATGTTTAAAGGAACAAAAAAAACCCACTTGAATCTGAAAAATATGGAATGTGGAAAAAGCCTAATTTTTCAAATTTTTGGCTTAGTGTAATTCATATTGAGAATTTTTTTTCGACTCAAAAAAAATATTTTCGTATTCCCACTAAAGTAATTTACATAATAAACAAAATTTGAGATTTTTTTTTGTTTTTTTTCTCTGATATAATGGATTTTCAATAACTGTTGCAAATTTGCAACACCATGCAACGGTAGTACCCTAGCTGTTATATGGGTTCCATAGTGTGTTTTCGAAACTTGCATCGTTAAACAGTGTATTTGTTTCCCGATGACAGTGTTTTCGTTATTAATGATTTATTATCATGTTAAGGCCGTATTAAGAGAGGGGGGGATGAGAAAAATTGCGCCCCCCCCCCTGAATAAAGAGGGCCCCGAGGTGAAAAAAATAAAAGTTTTGCTCTAAACCGTTATCAAAACTAGAAAAATATTATTAAAAGTTCAAAATTTATCAAATTTTAAACAAGGACGGGTCCGAATAATTAACTTAATTAGGATTTGTAATTCAGCGTATGTAAAACACACTATTTTGATTTTTTTTCCACGGCCCATTGGTATAACAAATACATATTTTGAATAAAAAAAATTGTCGGATGCCTTCATAACTTGCAAAATAAGCATAGAGTAAGGTGGGGTAAAAGTACGAGTCGGGTAAAAGTACGTTTTAGGATTATCACAAACCGAGAACAGTAAAATTCAAAACTCTGGCATGGATTGATAGTGATTTGAACTGCCAACAACCAGCCATAATTTTTTTTCGTAGAAGTTGGAAATACCCCGAAAAATGAGGTAAAGTAGCTTTTTTGCTTGAATGATGTAATTTTTCGAAAAACGGCAAACATGTTTATGTAATCAAAAGTCTGGCTTTCAATGAAAGTTTCATTGTGTCTTTTTAGTTGTTTTTAATCACTATCAAATGCCGAAGAAAGAATTGAATTACTATTTCTCTATTCGTCACAATAAACTGTGAATCATAAGAAACCTTGAAGGGGCAAAAGTACGAACTGCAAATGGGGCAAAAGTACGAAGGGTCTTCTGAAGTAAATCTGAACGGAAAATTTTAACTTCTTTTTTAAATGCTCTGGAAACATCAGTGCATATTTTTGTTTCTTCAAGACTTGCTTGCGCGAAAAATTGCTCAAATACGATGAGAACTGGATTTCGAAAACCTGCTGAATATGGACAATTAGTGGAGAACTCCAAATTCTCTCAGGTTTTTTGCCCATGTATAGGATTTGTATCAGAAGCGAACAAAGATGCTGCTGCTGTAAGCAGAGATCAACACAAAATAATTTTCCTGATGACTTCATGCAGAATTGTGGAATTTTTAATGGTCGTACTTTTACCCCACATCATTCGAACTTTTGCCCCAGAGGTGGGGTAAGAGTACGTTTCGATAGCAGTTAAACATTTGAACTACCGCTTTCAAATGCCTCGACCGATTATCTTCGTAATTTTGTAGAAGAGAGATAAAAGTCTAAAGAATCAAATGCTGTTCCTGTTTTTTTGGAAAACAACCGGCAAAATTTTCTAAAAATAGGATAGCACTAAGGTCGTACTTTTACCCCACCATACTCTACACCAATTTTCAAAAGTTCTATATTATTGAACGTGATTCAAACTCAAGTACGGGGCTTTATCCAGAGAGTTTAAAAATCTAAAAACAAACAACGAATACGCTTTTTTATTTTTCCACTTGAAAATTCAGCACTATCTGCCAACATCGATAACCGAGGTTTGAAGTTTTGTTTTGCTTTTTTTTCTTAGAGATGAATGAATGATTTAATTGAAAATTACAATGCTCATTATTTTTTACAAAAGTATGAGCCGTTTCTTATTATCAATCGTTGAAAAATGCTCTTCATTTATACTATTCAACCTTTTCCTGGAAGCTCTGGAAGTGGATTTTAACTTGAAATTTTTTGTTCATGAATTTAGTTTTATTTTTATTTCTTTTTTATTCTTAAACTGATTTCAAGTTTGAATTCTAATTTTAGAATCATGTTCCAAATCCTAATGCTCATTCCGAAGAAATCTTTATTGTTCTTTTTATTTTGCCAACAAATGATATTTAATAGTTTAATGTAATTTGTAATTGGATCATTCCTTCAAAACTAAATTGAGACTTTGCTCTTCAATACTCAAGTTTGTTTATTAAAACTGGCATATAGTTATGGTATGATTTAAGATTTAGAATCTTTCTCAGAACCAATTTAAATACGTTTTCGGAATTGATTAGTGTTGATTTGTTCAAGGTTATATACAGAAAAGTTATACAGGTAAGAAGCTTTCGATTTTGCACCTTCAAGCAAACGTAAGGAATAATTTCCTCAGTAGGAGGTATAATATCCCATAACTACTCCTAGCTAATTTCTCAAGAGTCTTTGTAGTCTAGTGGATAAGCTGGTGCGAGTCTGATTCCGATGTGCCAGGCTGGGTTTGATTCCCGGTATCGGCGAGACAACTTTTGGGTTGGAATCCCATAAGATGTGTTTCCTCTTATAACTGATTACTCTATAACTCTAAGTAACCTGATTGACTCGTTCTTCCAAAATATACCTACATACGAAGCCATGGGGTCGGTCCAAGAATGCATGTGAGCACATACTTAGGCAGAAACAGCGGTGAATTCGTGCACCCATGGTGGAAAACCAACATACATAACTACTCCCAGCTAAATTCTTAACTTTCCGGTGTCCAGAAATCTAGATTTGCGAAGTTCCTGTACGAAAACTATAATTAGTGCAAAAGAAATTAGGAATAAGCATTTATTTCCAGTTGTCGAGTGTGAAGAAAAAAAGGTGTAACCGTTTCATGTTGTTGCAAATTTGCAACAATTAATATTTTTGCTAAATAACCGAAATATGTGAAAATAATATTTTTTCCTTATTTCATGTATTCATCATTGCGCACTATTGAGAATTTTTTCGAGAAAAAAAAAATCATGAAATGAAGGGTTAAAGTTGTGGTCCGCTTCTAAGGCCAGAAATCCCATTTTAAAGTTGTGATCCCAAATTAAGCTCAGAATCCCGAAAAAACGCATCTAAAGGCCAGAAATCGCATTTTAAAGTTGTAATCCCAAATTAAGTTCAGAATCCCGAAAAACGGCTTCTAAAGACCAGAAATCGCATTTTAAAGTTGTGATCCCAAATTAAGCTCAGAATCCCGAAAAACGGCTTCTAAAGGCCAGAAATCGCATTTTAAAGTTGTGATCCCAAATTAAGCTCAGAATCCCGAAAAAACGCTTCTAAAGGCCAGAAATCGCATTTTAAAGTTGTGATCCCAAATTAAGCTCAGAATCCCGAAAAAACGCTTCGAAAGACCAGAAATCGCATTTTAAAGTTGTGATCCCAAATTAAGCTCAGAATCCCGAAAAACGGCTTCTAAAGGCCAGAAATCGCATTTTAAAGTTGTGATCCCAAATTAAGCTCAGAATCACGAAAAACGCTTCTAAAGGCCAGAAATCGCATTTTAAAGTTGTGATCCCAAATTAAGCTCAGAATCCCGAAAAACGGCTTCTAAAGGCCAAAAATCGCATTTTAAAGTTGTGATCCCAAATTAAGCTCAGAATCCCGAAAAACGGCTTCTAAAGGCCAGAAATCGCATTTTAAAGTTGTGATCCCAAATTAAGCTCAGAATCCCGAAAAACGGCTTCTTAAGGCCAGAAATCGCATTTTAAAGTTGTAATCCCAAATTAAGCTCAGAATCCCGAAAAACGGCTTCTAAAGGCCAGAAATCGCATTTTAAAGTTGTGATCCCAAATTAAGCTCAGAATCCCGAAAAACGGCTTCTAAAGGCCAGAAATCGCATTTTAAAGTTGTGATCCCAAATTAAGCTCCGAGTCTCGAAAAAACGCTTCTAAAGGCCAGAAATCGCATTTTAAAGTTGTGATCCCAAATTAAGCTCAGAATCCCGAAAAACGGCTTCTAAAGGCCAGAAATCGCATTTTAAAGTTGTGATCCCAAATTAAGCTCAGAATCCCGAAAAACGGCTTCTAAAGGCCAGAAATCGCATTTTAAAGTTGTGATCCCAAATTAAGCTCAGAATCCCGAAAAAACGCTTCAAAAGGCCAGAAATCGCATTTTAAAGTTGTGATCCCAAATTAAGCTCAGAATCCCGAAAAACGGCTTCTAAAGGCCAGAAAACGCATTTTAAAGTTGTGATCCCAAATTAAGCTCAGAATCCCGAAAAAAACGCTTCTAGAGGCCAGAAAATGCATTTTAAAGTTGTGATCCCAAATTAAGCTCAGAATTGCGAAAAAACGCTTTTAAAGGCCAGAAAACGCATTTTAAATTTGTGATCCCAAATTAAGCTCAGAATCCCGAAAAAAGCTTCTAGAGGCCAGAAAACGCATTTTAAAGTTGTGATCCCAAATAAAGCTCAGAATCCCGAAAAAAAACGCTTCTAGAGTCCAGAAAACGAATTTTTATGTTTTGATCTCAAATTAAGCTCAGAATCCCTAAAGGAAAGCTTCTAGAGGCCGAAAACGCATTTTAAAGTTGTGAATTAAGCTCAGAATCCCGAAAACCGCTTCTAGAAGCCAGAAAACGTATTTTAAAGTTTAACTAATTAAGCTCAGAATCCCGAAAAAACGCTTCTAGAGGCCAGAAAATGCATTTTAAAGTTGTGATCCCAAATTAAGCTCAGAATCCTGAAAAAACGCATCTTAAGGCCCGAAAACGCATTTTAAAGTTGTAATACCATATTGAGCTCAGAATCCCGAAAAAACGCTTCTAAAGGCCAGAAAACGCATTTTAAAGTTGTGATCCCAAATTAAGCTCAGAATCCTGAAAAAAACCTTCTTAAGGAAACGCATTTTAAAGTTGGGATCTCTTATTAAGCTCAGAATCCCGAAAAAACGCTTCTTAAAGCCAGAAAACGCATTTTAAAGTTGAGATCCCAAATTAAGCTGAAAATCTAGAGAAAAAAAAACGCTTCTTAAAGCCAGAAAACGCATTTTAAAGTTGTGATCTCTAATTAAGCTTAGAATCCCGAAAAAACGATTTCAATTTTTTTTTCCGACAATTGTCGTTTGTTTTGTTTAACTAAATCTTTTCTTACATATAAGAGGAAGAAATACCAAGTTAGATAAAATCCTTTATAAATAAACAAAACCGAATTGCATATAGCGAATAGCATTCTTACCTTAAGTATTACGAAGAAAGGGTCCATTTCCTTACTTTCCATCCAGTCATTATCATTTCACAGAACAAATATTTAACGATTTAAGGGATTCTTTTGACAGCTCCTGTGTGATTGTATCAAGTAGAGGGTAGGTAACTCTTCTTATTCTGGTATTGACGATAGAAGGAAAAGAGAACGCGGATTTATCTACACACATTACGTCAGAGAAGAACACAGAAACCAAGCCGCTGCCGATCTTCGATGATAGAATATGGCCAGAATTACAATGCAGCACTGCACTATCAGCAAGTTCCGGCAAAGACTGGAGGTTGTTTGGAGGTTTGACGTTTGCACTGCATCGGACTTGGCATGTGCTAAGGAACCTGTTGATGGCTCCGGAGACGTCAAATCGTTATGTTCGATGTCAACTGAAAAGATATTAAGTTCAATTCTTAGTGTTTTTGAATTCTTGTAAACTTTTTAGAGAAGTAACTCTACAATCTAACATTAGTGCATTAAGGAAATTTTCCTTTAACGTTGAGTTTTCTTTTCTATGATTCGTCTAATATGATGATAGCAGATGTTTTTTTTTTGTTAAATGCGAATAATGACATGTAGTTACATACGTTAATAAAAATGTAGCATGTACAATGGCCAAAAAACAAATACTGAAAAATATCGCTACTTATAAGTTCATTGAATAAACCGGAAGTTTTTCATGCCGAAGCCTCTTGTGCTTCACTCTTATTAGCAATAGAATTAATGTTGCTGTTGTGACAGAATTAGTGACCTAATACTTGTAAAGAAACAAAAACGGTAATTGGGAAAAATACAGTGAAAGCATTGAAAATAAGTCATACTGTAATAGAATGTCCTTGTACACAAAAAAGGCCAAATTCAAGCAACATAGATTGTTACGATATTTAAGCTTCCCATGGAGATTTTTTCAGATCAAGTAATGAATGTACCGTAGTACAAAATAAGTGTTAAACAAACGTGTCAGAGAATTGGCTCATCTCCGGCGGTTTTTAATCAGTCATTACTTTTGGCCTAACCAATTTTAAATTGTTAATTTCGCTTTATAATCCAATGAAACATCTATATTGAAACTCAACTCTTGACACACAAAGAAACCAACCTCGTCTTAAGATTGGGTTTTTGTTAAGAAGTTTTTTTTTTATTTACAAAAGCTTTTATTAGGCATTTTACTTATAAAGTTTTTATGTGCCGGGAGTATTTTTCCTAACTTTGGGTTAGTAAGAGGGGGGCCGTAATCGTCGCGGCTACTCAACTTTTTTTTTTTTGTTTCGATTATAGTCGTTTTACCATCATTATGACATTCGCGACTTTATCAACGTTACAGTTGGCGGATCGTTATTGAAAAACTTATCCGGTAACATCTGCTCAGGAGACAACGGACTTGCCAACTGAGCTATATAACAAGCCCCTATTGCTACTCAACTGTTAATTCAACTATGTATAGGAAAGGAAAGGGGATTAACTGGGGTCACTTCCAAGAACAGTTTCCGTTAGGGTCCGGTGGTGGCTTCCTGTAGCTGTGGTTTCGATAGCTACCTCAGGGTTTTCGACTTCCTGGCCAGCCTTGTTAAGAAGTTTTTATCAACAAGGGTTTTATCAATAAGTTAGTAGCCATGTGACAGGTGTTTACTATTACTGAAATCAGCAAAAAAATTAAACCTAGTATCCATTACTAACAAATCACATTGAGTATAAAAAATGGTTTATGTCATTACAAATTTTATGTATGCTGATCTTAGCCACGACATATTGTTTTGTTTTGGTTACTTACGAGTTCTGTTTTTTATATCGCGATTTCTCGTTGAAACGTATTCCGAAATTCGTCGTCGTGCCGTTATATCAAGGAACCTTCACCAGAGAAGCTGTGGACATTGGAGATTCTACTGGAAACACTTGTCCGTCGTGAATATTTCGACCGAAGTTTCCGTGATATTCGATACCCATTGTTTTCGGGTTGTTTTTGTTTGCATTTTACTTTGCCCAGTGAACCGCAAGTTGCTGTATTTGCAACAGGGTTTTCAATACGAAGTTGTCTAAGCATTGATAGTTTCTAAATCGTGCAAAGTTTTTGCGAAGTTTTCGAGTTTGTTTAATTTGTTGCTTACCCATAAAATGGCAAACACGAAGGAGAAAAAGCAATGTGGAGAGTGCCAACTAGTGATAAATGACCTAGAGCCTATCGTATGCGGATTTTGTGATAACTTTTTCCACATCAGTCAGCAGTGCTGAGGTTTTAACATTCGTCTCAATAGAGAATTGTTTACACAGGGAAAGGCGATTTTTGTTTGCACTCCCTGCCGCACTGAGCTTAATGGTAGAAGCATTCGAAGTTACATTGATGATGTTATGGTGAAGAATAGTGATGCTTCAAGAAGTGATTTGCCGGAGATCGTTCTAGATAAACTGGATTTACTGTCTAGAAAAGTCGATGACTTGGCATCAAAGCAAAATGTTCCGATAATGACAAACTCACTTTCATCAATAAAAGGAGCTCAACAAACATATCCTTCACCAAATATTAAGCGACGTCGTGGTAACGATGGTTTGTCGCTAGTGGCTTCTGCAATGACTGGGACAAAATCAGTTGATCTTAGCGATCTCTCAGTCCCGTTTATTGTGCCACCACCTCCGCCACCAAAGTTTTGGTTGTATTTGGCTGGACTACAGCCACGCATTACGGATGACGATGTCAAAAAAATAGTGTCTCGCTGCCTGGATTCGGATATGCCGGTGGAAGTGAAACGCTTACTTCCGAAAGGTGTTGACGTTTCCACTAGAACATATGTTTCGTTTAAAATTGGGCTCGATCCTGTCTACAAAGATGTCGCTCTGAGCCCTTTGACATGGCCAACTGGAATGCTTTTCCGTGAGTTTGTGGACCAACCAAAAAACTTAAACCGACGGCCTTTGACCCCCGTTCCCTCAGTGCAATTACGTCAGTCGACTGTGGATGCTACAACCCCGAGTCTCAGTGCGAGTGTTCGGTCCATAACGGAGGCAGCGTCTTTGAAGTAGACGCATCCGGCGTTTTGCAGGAAGGTGGGAACCATCTGGTTCCCATCTCAGGCAAGTTCAGTTCAAATTTTATGAATACTCATAGACTCATGCACCGTCCATTTCAGTGTTCCTCGAATATGGATTCTTATGATTGTTTTACGATTTATTACCAGAACGTGCGAGGCTTAAGAACAAACGTTGACGAGTGTTTCCTGGCAACAGCTGAATGTGATTATGATGTGATCGTTTTCATTGAAACTGGCTTGGATGAATGCATCAACTCATTGCAATTGTTTGGAACTGCTTACAACGTCTATAGGTGCGACCGCAACTCTAATAACAGCGTTAAAACGAGGTTTGGAGGCGTTCTCATCGCGGTTTCTCAGAAGTTTAACAGTAATTGTATTGTCAGTCATCTGAGCACTCGTCTTGAGCAAGTAGTCGTTCAATGCCATATTGACGGGAAAAAGTTAATAATATGTGCGATTTATTTACCCCCTGACAAGAGCAATGATAGTGAACTTATCGAAGCACATATTTCATCTGTACGGGAAATTTGTGATAAAGAATCTATCGATGTCAACATCTTTGTATGCGGTGATTATAACCAGCGATTCTTGATCTAGCGTTTTGTTCTGCAGAAATTTCAGTATCTACATGTGTTGCCGAAGATCCTTTACTACCGTTAGATGCGCATCATCCAGCATTAATATTTACCGTGCCGCTGGCTTCGACAACGCTTGAATCAAGAAACTATTTCGATAGAGAAGAACCAATTAATTTGAGAAAAATCGATTTTGAAGCTCTGTCAAATTACCTTAGCATCTTTGATTGGAACATCTGCTTAGAGAGCAACAGTGCAAACGATATGGCGGATAGTTTTGTCAACGTTATCTGCGCTTGGATCAATCAAAATGTTCCACGTTGTAAACCTACCAGCTCACCAGCTTGGAGCAGTAATCATTTGCGTAGATTGAAGCGTGAGCGTAACAAGTGCCATCGTAAATATCGTGTCGACAGTTGTGAATCTTCTAAGAGAAACTTTAAACTCGCTAGTAATGCTTACAGATCGCTTAATGCTTCTCTGTATAAATCGTATGTGCTACGTATCCAGTCGAATCTGCGAAGAAATCCCAAACAATTTTGGAAATTTGTTGAATCTAAGCGAAAATCATCCACTGTACCTTCAGTCGTTGTTTTGGATGATGTTGAATCGTCTTCACCAGCTGAAGTTTGTGAACTGTTTGCTGCCCATTTTTCATCTGTTTTTGCAACCAGCTCTGCATCAAAGGAAGAAGCAAATGCTATTACACAAGATGTTTCTACGTGTACAAGTCTTATGGATACTTTTGAAATAACCTCGGAAATGGTAACCAAAGCATCGAAAAAATTAAAATGTTCCTTCTCGCCAGGACCTGATGGTATTCCATCTGTTGTTTATAAAAGATGTGTAGATTGCCTTGCGTTTCCACTCAGTCAAATTTTCAATGCTTCCTTTGCCGATTCATGTTTTCCTGATGTTTGGAAAAAATCGTTTTTATCGCCCATATACAAAAATGGGGACAAGAAAAACGTCAAAAACTACCGTGGTATAACTAACTTATCAGCAGCATCGAAGATTTTTGAAATAATTATTCATGGATACATGTTTAACAGTATGAAAACATTAATTTCTGAAGATCAACACGGTTTCATGCCTGGACGTTCCGTCACAACCAACTTACTTTGTCTTACGAAAACATGTTTCACTGCCCTGGATGAAAGATTACAAGTTGACGTCGTCTATACAGATTTGAAAGCAGCTTTTGATCTGGTGGATCATGAAATACTTTTGTGTAAGCTGAGAAGACTAGGCGCTACTAACAAGTTTTTGCGCTGGCTCCGTTCGTACCTCTGCGATAGAAAACTTCAAGTGAAGCTTGATTCCTGTTTATCAAGGAGTTTTGTAAACAATTCTGGCGTGCCACAAGGATCAAATCTTGGACCGTTATTGTTCACGTTATTTGTCAACGATGGTGTTCAACTGCTTGAAAGCGGATGCAAGCTTGCGTATGCTGATGATCTGAAGTTGTATATGGTTGTTCGTACTCTGGAAGATTGAAAACGTTTGCAATCTTTACTGGATATTTTTGTTGCTTGGTGTACCCGAAATAGAATGACACTGAGTATTCCCAAATGTACTGTTGTGTCGTTCCATCGAATATTGAGACCTGAAATATTCCAGTATTCAATCGACGGAATAGTTTTACAGCGCAGTGATTGTGTGAAGGACTTAGGAGTTTTATTGGATTCTAAATTAACTTTTAACTTACATCGTGATACGGTCATAGCAAAGGCTAACCGACAATTGGGATTTATTTTCAAGATGTCGAAAGATTTTAACGATCCTCACTGTTTGAAAGCACTGTATTGTTCGCTCGTACGGCCTATTCTGGAAAGTTCAGTTTTGGTTTGGTTGCCTTATCAAGTTTCGTGGAATCTAAGAATGGAACGTGTTCAGAAAAAATTTGTTCATCGAGCACTAAGACGTTTACAATGGAGAGAACCTCAAGAAATGACACCGTATCCTGATCGCTGTCAACTATTGCAACTAGAAACACTATCTCGTCGTCGAAGTTTACAACAGGCTACGTTTGTAGTGAAAATTTTGAATGGTGAAATTGATTGCCCTGAGCTGCTGTCATCGCTGGACATTCGCGCAAGTCAAAGGACACTACGAAATAACTCTCTCATACAACCGACATTTCGACGTACTACGTTCGCCTTCTACCAGCCAATAGATTCAATGATAAGAACGTTTACTGCTTCCGAAAGTTTGTTCGAATTTGGCGAGTCCTCCGGATAATTTACCGGAAAACTGAAAAGATCATCATTGTTGTAATATTTTTAATTTTTGTTGTTTCTGTTTTATTATTCATTAAGACACCACAGTCAGATGAAATTTAAATAAATATACAAATATACAAATATAAATTTCAATCCCTGTTTATTTTTTTGTTTCTTGTTCATCTATTTAAATGTTCAACTCCACATTCCAAGGTGTTCTGATAAATTACACAAAGCCAAATTTTCCGAGGTGTAAATAATTTAAGAGCTTCTTTTGATTACTCTGGATGCCCTGAATCCAAATATGCAATCCTTTTTTCAGAGATTCATTTCAGAGAATTTTTAAAAAAAGTTTTAAACCAAATTAAACTTTACATATTTTTTAAGCAAACATCGAATTGATTTACAGGCTTCAACAAAGTTGTTAAAAAAATTAAACCTTTTTTAGCTTTTTCCAGTACGATCAGGAGTATTTGTAATGATATTTCCAAATTTTGAAAAACTGGAAAATTTACTGTTTTTTAGATCATTTATCATAATCATGAAAACATTATTTCTAAATGAAATGAAGTATAATGAACATTTTTTCAATTCTGATTGATTTTTAAACGTATAAACTTCAAATCAACAAAACTGAAGTTGATAGATAAAATCTGATAAAAGATTGAAGTTCAGGACGCCAAAGTCGGTCAAATCAATCATTAAAAAATAAGCACTTTAATGCTGTTCCCTTGAGATATCAATTAAATTCTATAAATTTGTTTTAAATGGTTTAGTCAAAATTTACAGTACAACCTTTTTTTTTCTTGTAATATTATAGATAAGTTTGTCTTTGTTTTTCAATTCTAAATTTTTGTGTTCTGAAAACATAACCTTCTTCCAGCGAACAAATCTTAATATTTAATTAGAAATACATAGGTCTACCTTTTGTCCTTGCCAGGACCTAATTTTTCAACTGAATGTGAAAAAATCTTCAGAGATAAAATTGTTAACTATAAAACCTGCGCTTGATAATTTTATTTAATATTCGCTTTTTCCTTCTTACAATATATTAAATTTTATTATCAATTATGTGTTTGAAAAAAAATCCGTTAAGTTGAACATGCATGATATTACAGTGACATTTTTGAATCAATACTTTTTTTTGTAAATGTAAAATAGAAATGTAAATTAAAATGATTAGAAATTTAAAAATTGATCAGTTTTAAGTAAAATTGATCAAATTATCTGGTAAACTATTGAACCTCCATGAAAACTTAAAGCTGACTTTGAATCAATATCCTTCATTAAATGAAGGATTTTTATTTTTCCGAGATATTCTTGCTCAATGCTTCTAAAAATATAAATTCTCCATAATAATAAAACTATTTATGAAATCATCCAACAAAGTGTTTGAGCATTTCATGTGAAACATTTTAACTCATTTAACAATTTGATAACATTTTGATAACTGCAAAACAATTTGACTCATGTTATAAGAACCATCCGAGATTCAATTAAGTTTGAATCTTTTTTGAAAATTTGTCCAAATTACCGTTTTTGGCAGATTTGGGAAAAATTTATGAAAAGAAAATTTCAATAACTTTTTTCACAAAACGTCATAAAAACTCGTGGTCTTAGAGAAAGTTTATCATTGAGTCAAACATTTATGTTTTCATAATATTTTAATTTTCTACAGTTTTGCCAAAAAAGAGTACAAATTTAAGTTCATTTAAGTTCATTAACTTTATCTATTTTCAAAAGATATTTTGAAAACAAAAACTGATAGATAGAAACTCAGCGCTCCAAAGTTAGTCAAAATAAGCTCTTTAATTCTGTAAACTTCGCAAAAATTTGAATTTGTTGCATTGTGTTATTAAAATTTTGCTAAACCATTTTAACATGGTTAATTTCTGACCTGATCTAATATATTTTTTTAAAATCTGGTGTTAGATTCTATGTGTTCCTTTTAAATGTATTAATTCTTAAGCTCGAAGCTTTACATTCTGGTTTTATTCTAAATTTTCAATTGCATTCATTTGCTGGTTATTCGAAAATATTGATTTCAAATTTGTATACTAGACAGCTTTAAATTAATTTTTAAGCAAATTCTTTGTTCAGAATAAGGAACATATTTTGAATGATTTATCAATGACTTACCGAAAAAAGCATTGATTTGAAACTTTAATATGATTTATTTTGTGTTTTGAGTTTATGTGATGACCATGAGTAAGAAAATAGTTTTAAAAATCAATTTTGTTTGTGCATTTTTTGCATTTTTATTATTTCTAGCTAAATCTGAATTTCGAAATCCCCAGCCCCCCCCCCCCCCCGGACGGGTCCTTCGCACGGGCCTGATGTAATATCAGGCTTCTTTTAGTTGAAACAAGTCTAATGACAGTCTGATTAAATGTGTTTGAGATTAAAAATCATACTCCGGATTAAGAATTCAACAAAATATTTTTAATGCAATCCAAATTCAATAACGTATGGTATATGAAAAAGGAGAAAATCATTATGTTTCCTTTATTATTTAAATTTTCTTCATTTAGTTGGGCGCTCGGTGAATTCTTTTCCCCTCATGAAATATTGCTGTAACGTAGGATGGACTGGACAAAGTACCATCGACTTGAGCGTACGGTCGAACCTTACGTCTGATTTCATACCCTGACTCTCAAAATTGAAAAATGCTTCGAGTTGCTTTGCATAAAATCAACCGAACGAAAAGTCGTTAATCACTCGTTGCTTGAACAAGGCAAGGGGAACATTATCGATGTTTGAGTCGTAGAGTAGATTTTAAAATTACTCTTGTTTGATAAACGACTTAAACGTTACTTTTGAAGAAATATTTTCACAACATCAAAGTCAACACAATTACTTGTCGTGTTCTTGATTTTAAAAAAAATCATAATAGTAGGTACATCTAACAAAAGTATTGCTCGGATGAAGAAATATTCGTTAATTTCCCATGAACAAAAACTAATGTATCACGTAAACAACAATAAATATATTAAGTTGGCTGATTAAAAAACTATGCGATTTCCTGCAGCATCTTGAGAAAGGATCAAATTCATTGCAAAGTTTTAATGCTGGGGTTCTTTTCCGGATCAACGGAAAGTTTTATGATTTAAAAAAAATTATAAAACAAAACGGTGAAGAACACAAAAAAATGAAAACATCGTATCTTTGATAACCATGTTTTCATTGGTGGCAATAATAAGAGAACTAAACAACAAAAAAGGCTATGGACAAGGGGTGAACAAACGGGCCGGAAAAGAATATTTTATAGTAGAATGATGATGATGCAATAGTTGAATAAAAAACGCTCCGTTGAAAAGCACCAGCCTCAACGAGCGAAAAAAATCTGTTGCTGAAGCTGAAATAAAGAAGCATTTCTTTAGAAAAATGTGCCGTCTTTCCTTCTATAACAGTTGCATGGCATGGCATAGGATAAGACTAGCGTGTCTGTGTATATGGCAGATAAGGAAGGATAGAGGACATGGCCATAGTAAGGCTACTGGATGGCTACCGAGCAATGCTCTGGGACAATAGCACTTTAGTAAAAAAGTATGAAAATGATGGCCATAATAACGATCATAATGATGGTGGTTGCAAAAAGTGTACGACAGCAAAGCTCGATTTCATCTTTCGGTATATATTTCATTGTCATATACAGTTTATGGCAGCTGTGATATTTTTCTAGTTTTAAGAATCTACAAAGCTACAACGTAGAACAAATATGTAGGAACTTACGTTTGATAAGGGATGTTTTGTAATCAGCATATTGTTCGCCAGGCTCAACGTGTGCTGGAATCGTCGCCAAACAGGTGATTTCTATCCGACCCAACGTATTCGTCAGGGCATCTGTTATGCGAATAGAAAGTTGACTGTAACTTGCCGATACCTGTCTGTGCATTTTTCTGGGTTCCTGTCCACTTGCGTCATTTATGTGTCTTCTAAATTTGTGGTCGTACAAATTTCTGAAAACATGAAGATTCCGAGTGCAGAAAAGAAATTAATTGAAATTTAAAATATGTTAAACTTCAAAAATGCTCTTATATATGTTGTGAGCCTATTTGATTGAATAATTTTACTGAATCATAGCAATTCTTATACCGTGGTTGAATTATAGGGAATCTTTAATTCAACCACGGTATAAGTAAAGTTCAGATACCGATATTTTGATATCAACCTACTATCTTCTTCTTTCGATTTTTCTTTCGATCAATCGAAAACGCTCACTGAAGAAGACAGTAAATTGCTATGGAAATATCGGTAACTTTTCTATATCGTTGTTGAATTAATGGGAATTTTTCGATTGCTTTGATTCGCTTAAAAATGATGCTTTTACTTATATTCTGATTTTTCAATTTTTGCATTCATGATCTATACTGCCGCTGGAAGCATAATTGTCGCATGTTACATTCTGAAATTTCCTACTTTTTGGTGTCTAGAGGACTTACTTCAAAATTTTTGTTTGCCGTTTTTTATAAAAATATCAAGTTCACTGTAAACAACATGGTTTTATTAAATAAAATCTAAATATTCTTCGCTACGAGGCGGTAGACACCAAAATACCTCACATATAAAAATGTAACATGTGACAATTTATTATGCTTCCAGCGGCAGTATAACGAGATGTATAGTTATTTGTTTTTCGCATGATTCTTACACTTTTAATAGAATAATTCAATAAAAAAAATTTCAAATAATATTCTTCAAAAGCTATCAGGACACTCCGAATTAAATAACAAATTTCCTTCAGTATAAGATTTTTCGCGATCCTTTATGTGTTTATATGGTGTATTCATTCTATCGGTATGAAAATTTTCAACGAGATGTAGCAGTCCAAAACAGAGAAAATGGGTTTACTGGCGTTGTTGGCAGCAAAACATTGCCTATTATTTATTATCAAATGACATGACCAGAATGTTTCTGCTGCAGTTGTGCGTGAGTAAATTATATATGTAGAAGGGTACAAAGTGCTGAATGGCAATGCGCTCTGAGAAGAAGGGTTGATGGACATGATGTGCTTGTGCTTAATTGATTGCATGACTGCTGAAACAAGATCCGAACTCTGTTGTTTAAAATGTCCGTGAAATGAATGTTCAATCTCGTTTAGAATCGAGTCTTAGATCTGTTATTGTTTTAACATCCCGCTCAAAAGGAACTGAATTTCGAAATAAATGTTTAATTATGGAAACGGTGCTTTGTATCTTAAAGTATTCACAATTTTTTCAAAAGAATACATCATTTCGAGATTTTTCCGAATCTTTTGAAAACCAGTTTCTGATTGTAGTTCTAGAGTTTCATGTTTTATCCATATTTCCTGATGTTTTGTATGCGATGCCAATTTTTGGAAATCTTGCAATTTGCTTCTGAATCAAACGATGTAACTCAATGCTGCAACGCTCTTTCGCAAAATAACGCACTAAATTTATGTAGGAGAAAACTGTACAGAACCCACTAGTTAAGCATTAACGCTACTTACAGCGCTAAAAAACATGTAAGAACCCATTCGAACGTTTGCGACGATTCAGGGATTCATTTTACGTTGTACTAGAAAAAAAACGATAAAAACTTAATTTTGATGATATTTTTTTCCAAAACTCAACCAGCTAGAGAACACACCGTGGGGTAGAACGCCGACACTAGTGAACAGAACGCACCATACCGGAAGGGTGGTCAGGAATAGAATAATGATTATATGGAATATAATGATGGTTACGTCAAATGGTAAATACCATGTTCATCGACTTTTTGTAAACTAAGCATACTTTGGTAAAACTCATTTGTTATTCGTAATTTTGGAATCTGCAAATAAAAATAATGACATTTCGCTTTGATATTCGGTTTTTCTCAAAAATTAACAGGATTCTAAATTTGAGCGTGAAACACGTGGTCTACCGCGCATTCTGCTAAAATTTATGCACCTGATTGGTTTTCGTTAAAATGTGTGAAAATCAAAACAAATATAAAAAAATATTTATAGTCATTCGAAGGGGCATACATTTGTAAAAAAGAAAAGCTGATTTTTTTTTCAGTCTGCGCAGTCTGGTTTGCCATAATACCTTGAATGTTTATCATGAAAAATTACACATTTCACGCAGATTCGATTTCTTGGATGGGGTTTCCTGGGTGCCTAGCGAGGTATTGCATGACTTATTTTCATGCAATACTTCACGGGGCACGAGCAGTGATGTCAATTGAATTTTATGTTTATCAATGCGAAAAGACATACCCTAGTTAAACAGCTAATAACTTTTTTGCCTAATAAGTTACGAAGTTACAGTCTTCAACAAAGTTGTTCAGCAGTAAATTTCCTTTAGGAAATTTATAAATTGGCACAGAAGCCATCAGCTGGCTTGGTTCCACAGAAGAAACAAAAATGATGCTGATTTTTCAGTACAAAATATTCAATTTTCCCATACAAACCTAAAAGTTCAAATTTACTCATGTAAACGTTACTTGAAAATTCTGCAAAAAATCATGGATCAGTTTTGGACCAAAACGAAGCTTTTTAGACCCCAGGGTTTGAGAAATTCAAAAATGACCCCAAATCGACTCAGTCTAATGGGTCATCTTACCCCACAGGTGCGTCTTGTTCAGTTTTCCCCTAACCATAATAGTACAATAAAATGTTTAATAAATTTCCACTTTACCAAAGCTTCGTCACAAGAACCTCAAATAATATTCAAAGCAAAGCCCTGAGTTGAATCATCTTCAATAGGGTGTCACAAAAATAAAAAATTATTTTAAAAATAAATTGGATGAGAGTTTTCTTGCATAAAACATTATACAAGTGTGCGTAGTAGTATGCGTATTTTATTGGCAAAGTAAATCTAAAGGCAATTAAAAAATTTTAATAAATTTTAACGCCCTAATGATGAAATCTAACACTCCGGATGGTTTAGTAAGATTCAGGTCTTCTGGGTGTTATGATTGATGATTTTTAGCCAATTAAAGCGGAAAACAAAGGAAAGTGGAAAATGGCGAGGGTGAATGTTTATGAAAATTATCGCTCGTTCACTTATTTTCTTATTAATCTTTTCTTCGATAAGGGTAGCATTGGTATTTATACTTTTTTCTGGAAAGAAACACATTGGAAGGATGAAAAAATCTGGTAAATGAAGATAACGACACGTGAAAACACACTTGGTTATGAATGAAACGCTCTTTCTCTCTGCTCGCGCCGTGTTAGTTACGTTTACTTCATTAATTTATTATTATTTTTTAATACCGGTTGATTCAATTATCCACCAAGCTATCAAGGACATCATCGGATAAAATGTTTAAGCCTTTTGATGTGGCTTTTGTGTGCAGCAGAAATATGATTTCTTTTCTGCTTTTAGAATAATAAAGTTCATCATCCTTGTTGATCTATGTATGTAGATCTGTGGGCAGTAAAATATTCGGTAATGAAGATTGTTAATCCAGCTAATTATGTTCATTAATTATTTTTACTATTTATCGTTTTTCTAGTAATAACATTGTAATGAATAATCTTGCCAAAAGAATATAACTGTCGTCGATAAAGCCTTTAACAATAACTAATGAATACTCGGTACACTATTAATTTTAAATATAATATCGCTACCAGAATAAAACAGAAACATTTTTCAATACCTTCGAGCTTTTTTTTCGGTAATAAATGATTGAAAAAAGGTGAGCGCTTCTAAATTATAAACTTGATTGATCTTACCTATGCTTTCTAAGCCCATTGTCTACATGTTGCTGCAACTGTTTATTGTCGTAGTGAAGATTCGTTTGATAATCATTTTTCACCCACGTAGTCTTTTTATCACTCTCCTCGTATTCGGTGGCTTCATCCCTCATTCGATCGCCGCCAAGGGTGAATACCCCAATACTTCCACTTCGTTCGCGTTCACGATGATGATTCTTCATGCCGAAATTAAAACTGCTATCGAAATTATTGTAGCCTATGTTCGGTTGAATCTGGAATCCTCCTCCATAGCCGGAACTAGGCGAATGAACATTGTAACCATTGAGTGATGCTTTTGCCACTTTTATTCTCTCATCATCAACAACTGTAATGTCAGAAATATTCCATTAATTTAGGTTTTGGCAAGAAAATCTTTGTGACACTACTTTGTCAGAAATTCAACACGGACCTAACAAAAATAAAGGAAAGAGTATTAAACTTTAAATTTGAACACTATTTTAAAATTTGCTCAAGAATTTAATGATATTCATTTGAAATCTGTTTCTGATTGGGATTATTAGATCTGAAATTGAATTCCGATCTGAGGTCTGAATAAAAATGCTGCATGTGAGTTTTGAAATCTGTTGTGGACATTTAATCCGAACATTAAATCATAGTATAAATCTCAAAGCTGAATCCGACATCTGAATCTGAACTTTACAATATCGGAAAAATTTAACAAAAAAATTTCTTTCATTTCACAGTAATTCCTATAATAAAACATTCCAAAAGATTGAAACATCGAATCTTGTAAAATTAATTTGTCATAGCACTGAGGTAGAACACTTGTTTTACGAGCTTATGATCGTAAGTTCGGGTCGGGCCCAAACGTAAACCCAAACCCAAACGGAAAAGGTTTTTCAATGCCTGTCCGCCAATTGTATCGTTAATCAAAGCCACGAAAGACATATAGATTTTAAAACGCCTATAAGTATCATTAAACAATATAAATTTTTAAGACGTGTGAAATTATGGAAAAAAACAATAATATTTCGTCATATAATGGAAAAAATCTGCTGTTTTTTACATGATATTACTGTTACTTTTTTTGTGTGGAGTATTCCAATTCCCAGAAAATCGAATCGCAATTGATGTACACGAAAAAAGTGCAATGAAAAGACTTTTCTTCATTGTTACGGAACAGGTTTCGTCAAAAAAAAAAATTGAATTTGGAATATCTTTAACGAACGTACGTAAATGTTTAGCGTTTGAATAAGGTTTACGAATAATATTTGGTGGTAAGTCCCAGTTTTCTTGCAATGAAGTGAATTTCATCTTACAGACATTATGACTTCTTTGCACACGACAGACGTACATAAAATTGTTCACCTTCAGTTTCCCCCAGTGGCCTTTCTCGTTCCACTCTTTTATTCTCCCTGCAGTGTTTGACATCAGTTAGTGTTTTAATTACCTTTCGTTATGGCCTTGAGATCCTTCAGGCTATTTCCGGTGCTAGATAGAGTTCCTCCGTTGCTGGGCGATCCCGCAAGAACTTTTCCATGGTGGTAAACGCTAGACGTTGAATTTGCCGAATAGGGCATTACCTGCTTCGTTCGATGATTGCCTTTTGAGTTGTGATGAAGCTGCCGAACGTTAGCATCGTCAACCTGCAAATGCAGAATGGATTTCATTACCATTGTCATGTTTTTCAGTAGTTTTAGGAGTCAATGATGTTCTCATAAAAAACATTTACTATTTTTGGATCTTTGAAATAACTCTAAAGAGATTTTTTTTCTTTGTCCGGGTAATAAACGACCCCGGTCAAACTCTCATACCAGTGACGATTGAGGTTACGTTTCGTAAAATCCTCAAGACATTATTATTTCTAGAGTAACCAGAAACAAATAAAAAATTGGATTAATAGACATATAAATCAAATGGTTTGAAATTTTATCAACTAGTTAGTCCAATCACATATCAAAATCTTTGTATACGATTAACAAGCCTGATAAGATTCGATTAATGCGTTAAATATCAAATTAAGTAACTCATTTAACAAACACATTCTCAATTAGACGATAAAGAATTTTACTCTTGTACTTTTATTTCATCCAAATTTCTATGGAATGCTTAATTATCAATTAATTTCTTTTTGAGTAAAACACTATTTCATAGAGAATTTTGGAAAAAAAAACAAACACAATGAATACGAACCTGTTTTCCGTTGATTAACCAAGTAATGTGAGGTGCCGGCCTAGCTCTGGACGTCGTACAATTGGCCACTAGAATGTCGCCATAATAAAGTTGCTTTTTGGCAAATTCGATTGTAGGTGGTCCTTTTTGTGGAACTGTACAATGAAATACATGTGAAACAATGTTAAGTAAATGAATATTTTGCTAAAGAATGTTCATATTTATCAGAATTAGTTTTACATTTTAACTAAAAATAATAAAATTCTAACCCTTTCTGCGTTTTTATTTATGAAAATTGAAATTTCAATGTTGTTCAAAATTAAATAGTATTAAATATAATTCCTTATTTGAAATGTGACTATTCAAAAATCAAAAAAGGTGTTCATAATCAATTGCATACTTACGCATAACATGCATAGGTTCGTCATTGGACGCCTTCGTGTAAATTGGGGTATCAGTTGATACCTCGCAATAGTAAGACCCGGACGCTTCATAATCTAGATTTTTCAATGTTAATGTTGAGGGGTTCACCTTTTTCCACTACAAAAGAAACGATTAAAATAAAAGAAATTATCAAGTTTAAAAGCGATTACATGGATAATGTTTTTTTTTAAATACATTGATTAACTAATTCTGGCTTTTTGCTGTTAAGCCCTTCTTTTCCAAGTGGAACTGATAATGTTATTTTCTGTTGATCTTAAACCATCTTAAAAAATTGTTAAGATCGGTACTATGTTGAGATTTACAAAATTCAATATGATTTAATTTTAATGTTTATCACTTACATCAATCTCTGCTCCTGATATCGAATAATTTCGATACGGTGGATTCCGACCCTTGATGTATTCGAAAATTTTGTTACCACCTTTAAGGAACGTCACCTTTGATGTTTTTTGAGGAAAAAGAAATAAAATGTGTTGAATTGATTTACAAAAAAAAAGTCAAATATTGTTTGCTTTTGTTGTTAGTTGTTAGTTATTGAAGTGAATTGTAAGTTTTAAAAATAATTTGGGCAAATAAACTGTATACGATTGCGTCCTTACCTTGTACAGTATATCCGGAGCCGCATCGTTATCACAATACAGGGCCACGGCGCTCCCCCTTTCAACATATTTTTTCACAATCAACTGAACGTTGAGAACCGATTGTCCATCTGTGAAACAAAAGAGAATCGGGAAAAATACTCAGAAATGATAGAAAAAAGGTGGATTATTGATTGGCTCTGACCAGGCGGTAAGAATCGGAAGGTTCGGGACCATGCTTGACTGAAAAAATTGCGATTACTGGTTAAATAAATAATCGACCCGCTTGAGAGCTAGTCGACACGGTCACAGGAAAGGTAAAGACAGGATTCAATCAAAAGTTAGGTTTTTCGTTCGGATTCAATATTTACTGTGATTCAAAGTTGATTAGGTTCAGCGTCAATATTGACCTGACAAAAATACTGAAGAAAGAGTTGATTTAAGAGAGTATTTTGTAGTCAATTGAAATACGTTTTCATGAATATTGCATTGTAGTTTTAAACTAAAGCTTAGTTCTTTTAGAAATGGGACACTTTCTTCTGCTTCTAGCTCGTTTACTTGTTATCTGATATTCAAAATTTTGACAGCATTTTGTTGCCTGTAAAAAGTACTATTCGACCTACTTTTTTTCAAAATTTTACATTCACGCGTTTTTGAATTATTCACGATGCAAGAGAAAAAGAAAAAAATAGTATTGCACAGTTTTCTTCAAATTCCATCATTATTATATTGATAGCTTACAAAACCGTTGATAATTCACAGAAATACTGTGTGTTAGTGGTGGAAAAGTATGCAAACACTGTTAAAAATGTCCACAAAGTTCAAATCAAGCATTGGAGTGAAGCACATGATCGGCAACTACGGTTAAGAGTCACCAGGGAAGTCAAGTCTCATACCAACATTTTTAATTTTTAATAAGCGAAAAACTAAGTGTAGATCGCTGAAATTTCCGAAAAAAAAATCTCCGATAAACTGAAAGTGTTGCCTAGTGATGAGTCATTAAAACCTAACCTCAAACAACAATGTTTAGGCTAGTTCCAGAGCTCGTAAGCTGTATAGCCGGTACCGAGGCTATGAGATAGATGATTTTTGACGAACGACAAAACTCATGAAATACTCTATTTCAAACAAATTCCAGCATTTGAATCCTATTCCATGTCTGCTCGTCCCAAGGTCCCGATCATATTAAAGTATGTATTTGCTGGTTGCTTTGTTAAAAAAATGAATGATTTTCTAAAATTCTGATCCAGTGGAAAAAACGAAAATTTTCAAAACGAAAACTGTAGTTTTCGTTGTTTTTTAAAGCCTAAAAAGAGTAATCTTGTATGTACTCTTCGCGATCTACGATCATTACTAACGGATTATACTTTAATTTCAATCTCATGATAGTTTTACTTCGTTATTGTCAGATTTTGCCAGCAGAAATTCCATTAAAAAGGCTTTAAAGTGGCTCCAAAATTATCAAGTTTTGGCAATTTCGAAACAGCTGTATCCATTAAATTGGCCTCAGTTTCTTTAAAAAAAAAGAGTTGGACCGAAAAGTAGCAGAAATTGAAGGAGGAGGATGTAGCAACTAAAAATACAGATTAGACGAAATATAAGTTTGAAAATCCGATCAATATCATAACTGAAAAAAGTGTGCGCCGGCCGACGGGAGGTACCAAGAATAAAATAGAAAACGAAAAATATTTTTTTTCAAATTTTTTCATGAATTATCATAAGATTAGCTTCATTTCCTTCAAAAAAAAGTATTTAGATGAAACGAATAGCTTTTGAAATACACGCATTTGTAACTGTCTGATTTCTAAAAGAACTAAGCTTTAAATTAAAAGTTTTCCCAAAAACAACCGAGATAAGAAAATGAGAAAATAACAATAAGGATAATATGTACTACGTAATGTGCATCGTAAAAACAGTCTTTGATGCGTTGGAAAATCGAATCAATGGAGTGGAATGGAAGCAAAATAAAAATCTTTAGTTCTTCCAGTTCTTCTTTGAGATTTCACTTATTTTTAAACTGTTTGAATTAACGAGTTATGTTGATAGAAGCTTTTATGCAGTTATGAACAAATTTATTTTCTGAAAACTTCGTGACTACCTCAAAAAATATCTAACGACTATGATTGTTTCAAGGATAGAAAAAAAAAATATAAATGAGAACCGCCCATAAAACCAATAATGAATTCGAGATAATTCAAATCTGGCCAGGATGCATAGATATTTTTCCTGAGCACTTCCCGAAAATGAACATTAATTTTGTTTTTATCCTTAGATAAAATTTTAACGCTGCTGCTGTGATTGAATGAAAACTTTTAACTCTTGTAGATATGTTTAAGAATACTGCCTAGAGGATACGTGTGGTTGTTATTACAGAAAAATATAATACCTGACATAAAGGAGTAGGCGTTGCCTCGATGACAGCGCACGCGTTTTTTCTTCGTTCATAAAAATTTTGTCAATTTTCAAATTTAAAAATGAAACTTTCGGAAAGTTTTGAAAAAGTAAACAGATAACGGATAACCCGCGGATTTGTGCAACCGTATATAGTAAATCAGAGATTAAAAGTCCTGTCGTATTTCCGGAGGATTCTTTTGCCAAAACAATTATGTGCTTTGGCATGTGCTGTGTGTTGTAAAACTTCTGAATCCCTGGTTTGTAGATGTTTTCAAAAGTTAAAGTTACAATTCGTATCAAGTAGGAGTGATCGTGAGCTCCCAGGAGAGTGGTCGATTTTTTTCCCAACACCCTTGTTCTGCTGAACCGTTGAACGGGCGCGTCCGAAATCGGTTGGCAAAGTGCTATGAAATTGGATATTGGTGAATTGGAAAAAGTGAAATTGAAGTATTTCGGTTGGTGGAGGTGCGTGATATTTCAAATTAGGAAAAAAAAAAACCAGCAGTTCGGACTATAGTGGCAATGTTGTGGAAGTGAGAGGGGAAGGGAAATAGTTGAGAATGGATAACAGTGGCTGTAAAATCTGGAAGCTAGAGGAATGCGCAGAAATGGAAAAGGATTGCTTCGATCAAATTTTCTTAGATTTGTCGGGAAAAGGTTACGGAAACGGCTGGAAAGCTAAGTATATTCTTTCTATTTAATTTAATTCATTGGAGTTTTAAGTTTGACCTTCTTCATTGTGGGATTGGAGCTGTGTTAATTTTTTCATACAGTACCATTCAAACAGATTGGTATCCTAGTGAGAAGGATAGAGCGGCTTAGAAAAAAGAAATGCAGTTGATAAATCATCTAAGCCCTAAATGTTCGGAAAGAGTGAAATAATGAACAATTTTATTATAAGATTGTACTTTTCTAAATAGCGATGCTCCGTGAAAAAAACAGTAGAATTTCTGTTTTTTTCGGTATTTTCGACTTTTTACAGGTTATTAGAAAAGAAACATACAACACCATACAACGAAAAATCGAAATCAACATCTTTATCTTCCACTCAAATAATTAAATATGAATAAATCATAGAAAAGCTGTCATAATAAATAATATTCTACTTTAATACTATGAATACTTTTGAAATATTTTTTTTGAAGGGGAGGGGGGGATGCTTACACTAATTATATTTTTTGTTCTTTCAATGTTTCTTTTCAAGAGCGAGCAAAGGCGCTATATCCAAGGTCAGAGACCAGAAATGATTGTGCATCGAAATCTGAAACTCTAAATTCTTATTAACATTGAAGTTAAATCAATACTGTAAATTTTTTAGTAATGAAAATAAGGAAATTTGTAAAATTATTAACTATACTATGGGGTTTTGGATTTCGGTACAGAAAAACATCATTTCCACCCACAGAAGGACGAAGTCACACGGACCACCATCAAGGAGCACAGAAATTTAGCATATGTGCTCCAACGTTAAAATCTCACTTATAGTCATGGAAACGTATGGTACTGTTGTCCACGTTTCTTCCTCCCTTTGTTCCAGTTGTCTCTGCGTCCAATACTGCACAGTGGGCCCGGCCAAGTTAAGATGAGTAGTTAATGTACTTTTACTACTCACCGGGATGCTGACAAGATCTGGCTGTGAACGTATCATAAGCATAAGCATAAGCATAAGCACTGCCCTATAGGATACGTGTGGTTGAAAGTATGGTATCCTCGCGATTTCACGGAAACCCAATCTCTTCGGTGATAATTGCCGTAGAAACGACAAGTCATCTAATGTCCTTTCAATTATTGGTGACATTTTGAAAAATAGAGAGAACATCTGGTTGAAAATAATCGATTCAAAAACATGAGGGGCATTAAAATGGAAGAAATAGAAGGAAATTGAAATAATGGATTTCGTTTATTTCATTAAAAACTCAATAAAATATTCGACCGAATATTAGTTTTGCCGAATAGGCGGAAAGGTTTTTTTTTTTTATTTTTTTTTTTTTTAAATATGTCTTTATTAGTCTTTTAATCATTACATTTAAGTTACATTATTAAAGTTAAATTAAAGTGTTCAGATCAATTATGATCAGTTCAACTCTTTGATACAGTTAATTTTAAACATTGTTTGTTTGATTTAAATTTGCTTTAGCAATAAATAATTTGATTTAAAGGAGAATATCCTGTTAAGCAAAAAAAAAAAGATGTATAAACTTAATCCTAAATCCTAAAAACTAACTTAATTGTAAAGAGAACGAATCTCTGCGATGGAAGACTGCATCGATTTGCCTCTGAAGTTGGAGATGATTTTGTTGGCCATCTCTTCGATCGATTCTATGCCTGCAATCCGATGAAGATCTTCGGTGCTGTGCCAAGGTGGAAGCCGCAAAATCATTTTCAGAACCTTGTTCTGAATCCTCTGGATGGCTTTCTTCCTCGTCGCGCAGCAGCTAGACCAAATCGGAACTGCATACATTATCGCTGGTCGAAAGACCTGTTTGTAGATTAACATCTTGTTTCGCAGACACAACCTGGATTTCCTGTTGATGAGAGAATAAAGAGATTTAGTGTATTTATTACATTTAGATTGAATATCTTCAATGTGATTTTTAAAAGTAAGATTCCGATCAAGTGTGAGTCCCAAGTACTTCACGTGATCAGACCATTCTAATGAAACCCCATTAAAAGTTATGGAATGATTTTCATTAGGTTTTAAAAAATTTGCTCTTGGCTTATGGGGAAATAAAATAAGTTGAGTTTTGGAAGCGTTAGGAGAAATTTTCCACATTTTCAAGTAATTCAAAAAGGAATTTAAATTTTGTTGCAATCTACTGCGTACCACCCGTAAATTTCGACCTTTGGCTGAAAGCAAAGTATCATCAGCAAATAATCTTCTACCTTTTCCTTCTGGTACATCAGGAAGATCAGAAGTAAAAATATTGTATAAAATTGGCCCAAGTATACTGCCCTGAGGGACCCCAGCTCTAATGGGAGTCCTTTCAGAGCATGAATTTTGATAGCTTACTTGTAAGGTTCGGCTAGTCAAATAATTTTGAATAATTTTGGTGAGATATACAGGAAAATCAAATCGAGCTAATTTAGCTACTAAACCTTTGTGCCAAACACTGTCAAAAGCTTTTTCAATATCAAGAAGAGCAACACCAGTTGAATAACCTTCAGATTTGCTAGCGTTAATCATATTAGTTACACTCAAAAGTTGATGTGTAGTAGAGTGTCCATGACGAAAACCAAATTGTTCATCAGGGAAAATAGAATTCTGATTAATGTGAATCATCATTCTATTCAAAATAACTCTCTCAAATAGTTTACTTAAAGAAGGAAGCAAACTAATTGGTCGATAACTTGAAGGCTCTGAAGCACTTTTTCCAGGTTTCAAAATTGGAGTTACTTTGGCATTTTTCCATTTATTGGGAAAATAAGCCAAGTGAAAACATTTGTTGAAGATTTTAACTAAAAAATTTAAAGTGCTTTCAGGCAACTTTTTAATAAGAATATAGAAAATCCCATCTTCCCCCGGAGCTTTCATATTCTTAAATTTTTTGAAAATCAATTTAAGTTCATCAATATTTATCTCACAAGAAGTTTCAAATACATTTTGTTTAGAAAGAATTTCATCAAATTCAAGGGAAATTTGAGCATCAATTGGACTTACAACGTTTAAATTAAAATCATGAGCAGACTCAAATTGTTGGGCTAATTTTTGAGCTTTTTCTGAATTAGTTAAAAGAAGTTTCTCCCCATCTTTCAAAGTAGGAATTGGCTTCTGGGGCTTTTTCAGAATTTTAGTTAATTTCCAAAAAGGCTTTGAGTAGGGTTTTATGTCCTCTACTGCTTTTGCAAAATTTTCATTACGAATGAAATTTAAACGACGTTTGATCTCTTTTTGAAGGTCGCAATAAATAAATTTTAAAAAAGGATCCCTAGTACGTTGATATTGGCGTCGACGAATGTTTTTCAGTCGTATTAAAAACTGAAGATCATCATCAATTAAAGGTTGATTAAATTTATGTTTAACTTTAGGTATTGAAGCGGCTCTAGCATTGACTATTGAAGTTGTCAAATTTTCTACAGCCAAATCAATATCTTCTATTGAATTCAATGGAACGTTTACATCTAAATTACGTTCAATAAAATTCATATATCGCTCCCAGTTAGCCTTTTGAAAATTAAAAGTTGATTTTAAAGGGTTTTCAATGGGACTTTGGGATAAAGAAAATGTTACTGGAAGGTGGTCTGAATCGAGGTCCGCATGAGTAACTAATTGACTACAATGCTCGCCTAAATCCGTTAGAACCAAATCAATTGTGGAGGGATTTCTAATTGAAGAAAAACAAGTATGCCCATTAGGATATTCAACAGTATAATAACCTGCAGAGCAGTCATTAAACAAAATATTCCCATTTGAATTTGATGAAATGTTATTCCAAGATCGGTGTTTTGCATTAAAGTCACCAATAATAAAAAATTTAGATTTATTTCTGGTGAGTTTTTGTAAATCTCCCTTCAAAAAATTCTTCTGTTCACCGCTACATTGAAAAGGCAAATATGCGGCAACAATTATAATTTTCCCCATAGAAGTTTCTAATTCAATTCCAATTGTTTCTAAGACTTTTGTATTGAAAGAAGGAAGAAGTCTAAATTTGAGACGACTATTGATGACAATAGCTACACCCCCACCTTGTCGATCAAGTCGATCATTCCGTAAAATTTTAAAGAAAGCATTGCTTTTCAAGTTATTGTCTGGCTTTAAAAAAGTTTCAGTGATGGCAGCAATATGTATGTTTTGAGTTTTCAAAAATAAAAAGAATTCATCTTGGTTAGCCAGCAAAGATCTAGCGTTCCAATTCATAATATTTAAACATCTATTTGGATCCATGAGGGAATCGTAAAGTCATAATAATTTTGTTAGCATAATTAAAAGAAGTTTGGAAAGCTTCAAACATTGAATTTGCTTTCAACATAAGTTGCATCATTTCCATTAAATTTTGATGCAAAAATTTTAATTTTTCCTCAGTAATCTCACCCAAATCAACAAAATTGTTAGGATCAGAAAATGAAGGAGAAGAACAAGTATTTGAATTTCGGGGATTTTCCCAAGCCTTCGCATGAACGTTGAGACTTGGTTTTTTCCCATTTTTATTAGTTAAACCTGAAGAGGGAAACCCATTTTCAACCACCTCTGAGAACGATAAACAACGAGTCTGGGGCGCAGAATCAGCCCAGGTAACATTAAAATCACTTCGGGTATTACCCAGCCGTGATTCCAATGTAGGCCGAGGCTGAATGCGAACAGGCAGGTTGTTTGCCGGTCTGACGTGTGAAGACGAAAAAGAGGAAGGAGGAGAAGAAACTTTTCTGGAAACTTTGGGATTTTTCCTAGAAGCAACAATTTTTGCCCTAACGGGACAGTCTAGAGAATTCGAGGAATGATTACCTGCGCAATTCGCACACTTAAAAAATTCTGTTTTTGGCTTATCACCACCAAAAAGGCATTTAGATTTTTCATGATCGAATGAGCCGCAAAACATGCATCTGGCATTCATTCTACAATTTTTAGTGCCGTGACAAAAAGCTTGACAACGACGACATTGCGTAATATTTTGTAAAAAAATTGGTAGTAGATTTACGAAAAGGTTCAAATTTTACTCGACAATGAAACATAAGACGAGCCTTTTCCAGAATTTTTAAATTATTAACCTGATCCTTTTTAAAATGGATCAAATAAAGTTCAGGAGCAAAACCAACACTACTGGTATTATTCGTGTTGGTTCTTTTCCTCATTTGAATTACTTGAATTGGAGAAAAACCTAACAAAGAATTTAATTCAGCTGTGATCTCATCCGGTGTCTGATCGCCAGTGAGACCACGAAGTACAACTTTAAATGGACGATCACTTCTAGTGTCGTACGTAAAAAATTGGTGTTTTTTATTATTCAAATAATTTAAAACCTTTTGAAAATCATTAAAAGATTCCGCCAAAATACGAGCAGTTCCCCTTCGACCGATCTGAAAAGAAATCTTCACATCCTTGACGGAAGTGACGATTTCTTTTCGAAAGGCATTGAAGTCAGAAATCGTGACCGTAATTGGTGGAACCTTTTCATTTTTAAGAGTATAAGAAGAAGAAGGTTTCTTAGTACTCTTATCAGAATTAAATATGAATATTTCCTCATCACCGATGTTATAAAGGACATCGAATGAATTGGAAATTTCAACTTTTTTGGGCGATGGACCCGAATTAGGTTCAGCAATCCGTTTTCTTCCGGCCCTTGACCCGGCCGATGACTTCCCCATGCTGGAAAGAAAAGAGAAAATATGAATAAAAGAAAATGAAAATAATTTTAGCACTGAAAAGTGCTGATTGAAATACAGGTAAGGAAAAAATAAATAATGTAAAAATGTTCCTGCAGGTACACAGCAACGATACGATGCTCCGGCGTACGTGTTGACGGCTCAACGGTACAGATGGAAGTGTGAGGCGGAAAGGTTAATATTCGGCATTCCACTACTACTCGGTACACTGCCGCTCATAGCAAGTCCGTCCCATTTGCGTTTTTGTTGAAATGAGAAAAATGGCATTGAAAAATCGTAAAAAGTCCAACCGTAATTCGGCACTTGTATGCGTTTTTAATCAAAGTAATCAACATAATCTGTCACTGCTACGGCTAATGAAAGATTTTCGCTTTATAAGGATTATTTTTTTGTTTTGATTCTGTTGAAAATCATTTGCTGGGCTCTTATGGCTGTGGACCGACTTGCGATGATTTATGCCATATGGGACCGACTTGCGATCATTCGTTCGATGGGACAAAATTACTTGAGGTATTTTTCAATGTTCAACAGAACAAAGTAATGAAAACAAAGTTTTCTCTTGAAACTACAGATAAAATTAAAGTGTTTCCAGCGATAAACTGAAAAATGATTAAAACGCAAATGGGACGGACTTGCTATTAGCGGCAGTACATCTCTAGTACATACATTTATTAAAAACCGCAATTTATTTTTTTAATGTACCTTCATGTGTAGTTTTATCACCAGATATGTAGATTATCAAATTTAATGCTGTGAATGACCTGACGACTCAGTTGGACCATTCAGCTCACGTTTGTTTCGTTACAGATGTAGCACGCATACATATGTATGTTGGAAACCTTTCGGCAAGACAAGCAGCACATGTAGGCATATATGACATGACAAGTGATGACAACGAAATCCAGTTACGCAAACACCTCGTCAAGGAATGAAGCTGTGCCTAGTGCGTGATTGCAATATGATATGGCGTGAATGAAAAGTGTAATTCATTTCGATTTTAGTTGTTTTTTTTGGTTTTTCTTATTGAATCTCTATGCTTCAGAGTTGAGTTTTGAACTACATATTTATAACTTTTATGAAACCAAAAAAAACCTAGTTCATTGAAAAGTTGATTTTCACTTGATAATGTTGTCATATTCTACTATTTTTATTACTGATAAAACGTAGACTTCTCAACGTGGTTTTCATTGTTTATCGTCTCTATGTTTTTCTAATTATATATTTTTGATAGCATTTGAAATATTCAGAAGAAATAGATGATTTCTCCAAAAAACGCGAATTACTATAAGAATAATACTACTATACCCACTTAAAAATTATGATCGGGTTCATATTTCATGAAATCACAAAAGTCACAGTTCAATGAAACTCATTTAACTAATATAACGTGAAAATACCACAGTATATTTGGTTTTATTTTTTGTTTGTTAATTAATTTTTTTATATTACTGATAACTTTATTGTTATGAGGTATAATTATATAACAACTTATATTTACTAGAGATGTACCGAATAGTGGTATTCGGCGAACGGCCGAATGCCGAATATTGACCTTTGCAACTATTCGGCCAAACGAATATTGACCTTTGCAACTATTCGGCCAAACGAATATTCGGCCGAATATTCGGCCGAATATTCGGTCGAATATTCTATTGAGTTTTCAGTGAAAAAACCTTCAGCGATTATTTCAATGCTTTCTTTTTCTTCCATATTAATGCTCCTCATGTTTTTAGTCGAATATTTTAAACCAGATGATATTATCGGATGATGTATTACAAAATATTTTTTAATTAAGTAGGGGCCTTTCTGATTTTAAAAATGTCACCAATAACTGAAAAGAAATCAGATGACTAGTTGCATCTAGGGCGTTTATCACCAAACAGATTGCGTTCCTGTGAAATCTGGAATAAAATATGTCGAAACAGGTGTCAAGCTATTGGAATTATCTTATCTGATATTGAATTAGATGAAAGTCGAATTTGAGCAAGATATCTTTAAAATAGTTGTTGAAAGAATAGATTATCTTTAACATTAAGGGGGGGGGATGTCTAACACTTTCAAAAAATCGATTTTTTTATTTTTTTATTTTCTTATTGTAAAACATTTCAAGAATGTTGTGTCAAATTTTCAAGTCAATTGAAGCAAAACTGTAGAAATTATAGGCCTTTATCTCCTCCTATCTAATACTGCAAGAAAGCAAGAGCAGAAACTTCAAACGCGATTTTCTCGAAAGCACATTTTTAAAGTCCGTGGACATCGTCATTTGAAAACTACTTATCCGATTCTTTTCAAATTTGGAACATATTTTCCACATATAAAATACCAGACCCCAACGTTTTTCTTTTTTGTTTTCTTTTTACTTTGAGGGGATTTTACAGGTGAAAAATGGCGGATTTTTTCGTGAAAAATCGTAGTTTTTACTTCAAACAGCCACAAAAATTTCATAAATTTTTTTTAAGTTAAATAAAAACGTTGAGGTCCAGAAAAACATCTATTAAAAATATTTTGCTCTGATTTTTTGACTTCAGATGAATCTGTGCTGAGATACAGTGTCCACCGCAAATCTTGTTTTCTAAAAGGCATCCTCGAAAGTACTCCGTCACCGGCTCATTTTTCAATATTTTTCTACGAAAAAATTACTAAATGTTCTTTTAACAATGCTTTGCATAATGCAAAAATTTGAATACATTTGTTTGAACGATAGCTCTAAAAAAAATCTTGAAAATTGTGTTTTTTTATACCCTTTAGACCCACCTTAGATATTTTGGTGAAATTATAAATTTTTAATGATTGTGTAGCTTTTTCAACATTACTATAGGATACTTTATAAATTATCCAAAATTATTCGAATAATTTACAAGTCTGTAGTAGATATTCGGCCAATCGAATATTCGGCTGAATCGGTGAATCGAATATTCGGCTTAACGGTTTTTCGGCGATATTCGGCGCCGAATATTCGGTCCATCTCTAATATTTACCTTCTTCAAAGTGATTGTTACTGAAATATAGTGCAAATAGTTGAATGATTTGAAAACAATATGTTGCGGTGCAATTTCAGGCCTTTCAGCATAAAGCGAAGCAAATTGAATCATGTAAGCGAGAACAAAAAATCATCTCTATGAAAATCAACGACATATGCCGCCCTTAAATCTACATAAGTAAAACTGCCAGAGAAATATAATCATTGATGTAGTAGCACTTGGGTCCAACGTGTTCAGCCACAGGGCAAACAGAAGTGCTTTGCCTAGTCTCTGAAGACATCACTTGACTCGAGCAGCCTCCGTACTCTCTGTTGTATTAGTGCTCATTGGACTGCTACCTTCATTTCTGTTGAATTCGAATTCAACTGAAGGATGCCTGGCAAAACCATTTCCTCCCCGGCAATCAGCTGTGTCGACTCGTCGTCAAATGGTAAATGGTTCTGTTATTATTCCTGCGTTTCCTCTCGTTCAGATTGAAAAAGCCATCGTCTTTTGTCATTGCTTAGGAGAAGAGACGGCATTACATGGAAAATGAAGGAAAACAGGGAAAAGGACGTGGGTGATTCAATTTCTATCAAGCTGTCGCTTGTTTGGCCGATGTTGTTCATTTGCCTTGTGCTGCGATTTCCTTCTGTCAATGGTGTTTTGGTTATTGTTACATGCGTTGCGACTGTCATTCACTCTAGATTAGCATTGAAATCAATATTTGCCAAGTTTGAACATAACGAATTTAACAATAATTCTGAACACATCACATATTTAAACTTATACTTGACTGGGGCATCGAAGCAATGGGGAAGATATAAATAGAATAGATAGAAAGATATAGGTCAAATTTTGGGTTGGTTGACATTTTCATTCAGTTTTTGTTGAATACAGTTTAACACTACTGTTAATGAAAGATTTTGTATGTATGAAGCGAATTTTCTATAACATTTAAAATCTTATAAACCTTAATAATGTTTCTTGTTTATTAAAGGTGAATGTTTCTGGAAACAAACTCTATGTATATTTGTTTAGAAACACCTCTGCCCATCAAAACAAATACGCTCCCTGTGAATAAACATGCCAATTTCAGCAATCGATTTTTAGACCGATTCGGGAATTCTTGAAAAACCCACTTTGAATGCTCATGTATACATGAAAGACGGTACATAACTCGTATAAGATTTTCAATTGTCGAATTTTACCAATTTTACTTTCACTGGATTGCCCGTGGCACCATCAAAGCATCAGGTTCAGTCAACATTCCTGATGGCTTTTCATGTCTGAACCACACTGGGAAAAATGTGTTTTTCAGTTGATATAGCATACGATTGGATTGTTTTTAAAAAATTTCCTCTACTTGGTTTTGCAAAGTAAACGTTTCAGGGTTGTTGTTGCGTTTTATTTCTTTAGTAATGATTGGGACATGTTCCTCAAAGAATATGTGTGCCTCATTGTACAGAAGTTCAAACGTTCAGGAAAAATTACTTTGAACTTATGCAAAATAAAGAAATAAGGCACTCGTAACTATTATCAATGAAATATTGCTACTGACTAACAGAATTGGTCTATTCAACAAAGATGGATTTGAAAAAGGTGAACAGGGCCAAGGAAAATAAACGGAAAGCGTACCGTTGGGAGTTTCCAGTACTCAAGCAACAGCTTCCAAGACAAACAGGCTGCTTTCCCTAAGAAGATTCTCACAGTGAACATAATGCTGCTTACAAAAGGATCTTAGTTGCGTTCTTTTACCAAGGGAACCCATGTGGGAATTAAAGCGAAATATTTATAGATGTAACATAAAAATGGTTGTTGTTTACTTTTTCATCACATGGATATGTATAGATAAAACTTAATTCTTTTTCAGAAATTTGGAATTGTATGATTAGTTATTAAAAAATCGCTTATAAGAGCAAGTTCTCTGGTGTTGGGAAAAAGTGGTAGAGATTTTGACATTTTTTAAAATTTTACCATGCAAAAATGTTTTCAAGATCTCTGGGCGTTGTATTTTTTACAGCACTGTTTCTATTTCAGCCGTATGTGATAGAAATATTGCTATTTTTGCATAACAGCATGCGAAAATACAACACGTGTTGTAGAAAAACTTGAAGGCCACAGATCTTGAAAATGTTTTTGTATGGCAAAATTTTCAAAATGTGCAAAAAGTGACAAAATTTCTACCACTTTTTCCCAACACCAGTGAACTTGCTCTAAGTATTATATTCAAGGAGAAAATAGGCCTGATTGATGCCCACTTTTTTATTGATTTGAGTTAAAAAAAATGATACATGTATCAATGTATCTCATTTAGGGTTATCTACAACTATGGAACTGACATATAAAAGCCGTCCGTTCGGCACATGTGCACTCACATGGCCGTCGAACCATCTATAGTTAACTGCATTGAAGGATGTAGTGCTTCCTCTATTGGGTACTACTTCTTCAATTCAATAATTTACGAGAAACAATGAATTTAGAATGTGGTCAAACTTCTATTTCAAATGCGTCAACCTTCAACGGAAAAGACAAAAAATACCTAGTTCTAAAAAGACGAATTGTTTAGTAAGAGAGCGTCTTCTTCAAGGTGCTTGTTATGCGACTTCTTCCCTTATACATAAAGATTCTGTTCAGAACAGTCTGTAAGAATTTTTTCAAATTATAGTAAAATTATCTATGTTAATAAGATTGATAATCGACTCAGCAATGAAGCGACGGCTGAAACAAATTAAGGAAGCATAAATTTATTAAGAGATCGCTATCATGAATAATTTTCCAATAGGGGCTTTAATTAACCGTGGTATCGATAGCTACAATGGATTATGGTTTTTTACGGTTTTACATATGGAAAATTGTAAAATGTAAAGTTATTCAAGTTACGAGACACGAATGTCAAAAACAAAATAAATTTTATTAAAGTAACACAAAGTTTAAATTTGGAATATTCATGATAAAAATTAAACTTAATGTCTCGAATTCGAACTTCAGGCAGTTTTATTTCGTGCTACATGATACCAGATAACTCGAAATTCCCTCAACAATGTTGCTCAATGGCTTAATTTAGTGAATAGAAATGTAAAGTATGTATTTTCACTAAATTGATGTTTATTTACATTCAAAATAGAAAAACAAAAATACAGAAATATGTTTGGATTACAATTTTCAACGAGAAGGACTGAATATTCAAAAACCAGAATAGTAAGATATTGTTATGTTGATCGAATATTATTTGAAATTCAGCTGCTTTTCATTTGAACTACAATTTTTTAATTATCTGTTATATATCACAGTGTCAATGATAGAACAATTTTATTTATCGAAAATAACCATCGCTAATTTTTGCACAATTCTAAAGCTGGTACTATCCCCTTTCATTAGAGCCTAAATTTAAAATAATCCATCGGGGGGTCTAGAACATTTTATTTTTTTTGAAGGTTTTTTTTACCTTTTCAATTGTTTATCACTCAGTATGCGACATTACAATCCTTTTCCTCAATATGTATCACTTTGATGTCCTCTACAAAGTTATAGCCAAGGAATTTTCCTATTAAATCATGCTATTAACATAAAGAGTTAGAATAACGCTAAAGGAAAAACAAGTGTTTTAACAGTGATTAGTATGATTTTGCCTTTGAATAAATCATTGAAAAGGTTAAAAAAATCTTCAGAAAAAAAATGTTCTTGACCCCCCGATGGATGAATTATTTTAAATGTGGGCTCAAATGAAACGGGAAAGTCCCAGCTTTCGAATGGTGCAAAAAGTAGCGATGATAATTTTCGTAAAATAAAGTTTTCTCCCAAAGACACCGTGATATATGCATTAATCGCCCAACCCACTTATAGTCTTATTGTTCCCGCTTAGGTAAAGTGGAACAAATACTGCCTTATTGTCGTTTTTGGTATCGTTCGCCACAAAAAGTTTGACGCCATCTTAGTGGGTAGTCCGACCCGAGGAAAATGAGATTTTCTATTGAACTTCTTTTGGACATTTCCTGCCAGACGAAAGAAAGAAAGACTGCCCTTTCCATAAGCTTGCATTCATGTGGCAATGCATCTCACCTGGCGTTCTCTCGTACCTACCAAGCAGTGATAATGAAAGGTCAGCCCTACAATACACCTGTCTTTATGTGTGTTTGGTCACATACGTGTGGCTTTTACCGGTAATAAAAATCCATTAACTGAGCATTAAATATTTTATTACGGTGATATTCTGCTAGGTACTTTCATTAGCCACCTGTCCATGTGTTCCCGAGTGAAATTGACGAAAATTGGCCACCGAGTATTACATCTGTGCAGTGTGCTGTGGAACTCAATTTCCCAAAAACTAATTATCATGAAAATTGCCACTTGAGAACGTTCTATTTGGAGTAGGTAATTATCTATGTACATAGGTGTTACATGTTGGATTGTACACAGTAAACGAAAATTACCGAGTTCGGTTCACTTCCATCTGTACCGTTGAGCCGTCAACACGTACGCCGGAGCATCGTATCGTTGCTGTGTACCTGCAGGAACATTTTACATTATTTATTTTTTCCTTACCTGTATTTCAATCAGCACTTTTCAGTGCTAAGATTATTTTCATTTTCTTTTATTCATATTTTCTCTTTTCTTTCCAGCATGGGGAAGTCATCGGCTGGCTCAAGGGCCGGTAGGAAACGAATTGCTGAGCCTAATTCAGGTCCATCGCCCAAAAAAGTTGAAATTTCCAACTCATTCGATGTCCTTCATAACATCGGTGATGAGGAAATATTCATATTTAATTCTGATAAGAGTACTAAGAAACCTTCTTCTTCTTATACTCTTAAAAACGAAAAGATTCCACCAATAACGGTCACGATTCCTGACTTCAATGCCTTTCGAAAAGAAATCGTCACTTCCGTCAAGGATGTGAAGATTTCTTTTCAGATCGGTCGAAGGGGAACTGCTCGTATATTGGCGGAATCTTTTAATGATTTTCAAAAGGTTTTAAATTATTTGAATAATAAAAAACACCAATTTTTTACGTACGACACTAGAAGTGATCGTCCATTTAAAGTTGTACTTCGTGGTCTCACTGGCGATCAGACACCGGATGAGATCACAGCTGAATTAAATTCTTTGTTAGGTTTTTCTCCAATTCAAGTAATTCAAATGAGGAAAAGAACCAACACGAATAATACCAGTAGTGTTGGTTTTGCTCCTGAACTTTATTTGATCCATTTTAAAAAGGATCAGGTTAATAATTTGCAAATTCTTGAAAAGGCTCGTCTTATGTTTCATTGTCGAGTCAAATTCGAACCTTTTCGAAAATCTTCTACCAATTTTCTTCAAAATATTACGCAATGTCGTCGTTGTCAAGCTTTTTGTCATGGCACTAAAAATTGTAGAATGAATGCCAGATGCATGTTTTGCGGCTCATTCGATCATGAAAAATCTAAATGCCTTTTTGGTGGTGATAAGCCAAAAACAGAATTTTTTAAGTGTGCGAATTGCGCAGGTAATCATTCCTCGAATTCTCTAGACTGTCCCGTTAGGGCAAAAATTGTTGCTTCTAGGAAAAATCCCAAAGTTTCCAGAAAAGTTTCTTCTCCTCCTTCCTCTTTTTCGTCTTCACACGTCAGACCGGCAAACAACCTGCCTGTTCGCAGTCAGCCTCGGCCTACATTGGAATCACGGCTGGGTAATACCCGAAGTGATTTTAATGTTACCTGGGCTGATTCTGCGCCACAGACTCGTTGTTTATCGTTCTCAGAGGTGGTTGAAAATGGGTTTCCCTCTTCAGGTTTAACTAATAAAAATGGGAAAAAACCAAGTCTCAACGTTCATGCGAAGGCTTGGGAAAATCCCCGAAATTCAAATACTTGTTCTTCTCCTTCATTTTCTGATCCTAACAATTTTGTTGATTTGGGTGAGATTACTGAGGAAAAATTAAAATTTTTGCATCAAAATTTAATGGAAATGATGCAACTTATGTTGAAAGCAAATTCAATGTTTGAAGCTTTCCAAACTTCTTTTAATTATGCTAACAAAATTATTATGACTCTACGATTCCCTCATGGATCCAAATAGATGTTTAAATATTATGAATTGGAACGCTAGATCTTTGCTGGCTAACCAAGATGAATTCTTTTTATTTTTGAAAACTCAAAACATACATATTGCTGCCATCACTGAAACTTTTTTAAAGCCAGACAATAACTTGAAAAGCAATGCTTTCTTTAAAATTTTACGAAATGATCGACTTGATCGACAAGGTGGGGGTGTAGCTATTGTCATCAATAGTCGTCTCAAATTTAGACTTCTTCCTTCTTTCAATACAAAAGTCTTAGAAACAATTGGAATTGAATTAGAAACTTCTATGGGGAAAATTATAATTGTTGCCGCA
Source organism: Uranotaenia lowii (assembly GCF_029784155.1). Classification (NCBI taxonomy): domain Eukaryota; kingdom Metazoa; phylum Arthropoda; class Insecta; order Diptera; family Culicidae; genus Uranotaenia; species Uranotaenia lowii. Next base: position 195,545 of record NC_073691.1, read on the forward strand.
TACTTGCCTTTTCAATGCAGCGGTGAACAGAAAAATTTTTTGAAGGGAGATTTACAAAAACTCACCAGAAATAAATCTAAATTTTTTATTATTGGTGACTTTAATGCAAAACACCGATCTTGGAATAATATTTCATCAAATTCTAATGGGAATATTTTGTTTAATGATTGCTCTGCAGGTTATTATACTGTTGAATATCCTAATGGGCATACTTGTTTTTCTTCAATTAGAAATCCCTCCACAATTGATTTGGTTCTAACGGATTTAGGCGAGCATTGTAGTCAATTAGTTACTCATGCGGACCTCGATTCAGACCACCTTCCAGTAACATTTTCTTTATCCCAAAGTCCCATTGAAAACCCTTTAAAATCAACTTTTAACTTTCAAAAGGCTAACTGGGAGCGATATATGAATTTTATTGAACGTAATTTAGATGTAAACGTTCCACTGAATTCAATAGAAGATATTGATTTGGCTGTAGAAAATTTGACAACTTCAATAGTCAATGCTAAAGCCGCTTCAATACCTAAAGTTAAACATAAATTTAATCAACCTTTAATTGATGATGATCTTCAGTTTTTGATACGACTGAAAAACATTCGTCGACGCCAATATCAACGTACTAGGGATCCTTTTTTAAAATTTATTTATTGCGACCTTCAAAAAGAGATCAAACGTCGTTTAAATTTCATTCGTAATGAAAATTTTGCTAAAGCAGTAGAGGACATAAAACCCTACTCAAAGCCATTTTGGAAATTAACTAAAATTCTGAAAAAGCCCCAGAAGCCAATTCCTACTTTGAAAGATGGGGATAAACTTCTTTTAACTAATTCAGAAAAAGCTCAAAAATTAGCCCAACAATTTGAGTCTGCTCATGATTTTAATTTAAACGTTGTTAGTCCTATTGACGCTCAAATTTCCCTAGAATTTGATGATATTCTTTCAAAGCAAAATGTGTTTGAAAGTTCTTGTGAGACAAATATTGATGAACTTAAATTGATTTTCACAAAATTTAAAAATATGAAAGCTCCGGGGGAAGATGGGATTTTTTATATTCTTATTAAAAAGTTGCCTGAAAGCACTTTAAATTTTTTAGTTAAAATCTTCAACAAATGTTTTCACTTGGCTTATTTTCCCAATAAATGGAAAAATGCCAAAGTAACTCCAATTTTGAAACCTGGAAAAAGTGCTTCAGAGCCTTCAAGTTATCGACCAATTAGTTTGCTTCCTTCTTTAAGTAAACTATTTGAGAGAGTTATTTTGAATAGAATGATGATTCACATTAATCAGAACTCTGTTTTCCCTGATGAACAATTTGGTTTTCGTCATGGACATTCTACTACACATCAACTTTTGAGTGTAACTAATATGATTAACGCTAGCAAATCTGAAGGTTATTCAACTGGTGTTGCTCTTCTTGATATTGAAAAAGCTTTTGACAGTGTTTGGCACAAAGGTTTAGTAGCTAAATTAGCTCGATTTGATTTTCCTGTATATCTCACCAAAATTATTCAAAATTATTTGACTAGCCGAACCTTACAAGTAAGCTATCAAAATTCATGCTCTGAAAGGACACCCATTAGAGCTGGTGTCCCTCAGGGTAGTATACTTGGGCCAATCTTATACAATATTTTTACTTCTGATCTTCCTGATGTACCAGAAGGAAAAGGTAGAAGATTATTTGCTGATGATACTTTGCTTTCAGCCAAAGGTCGAAATTTACGGGTGGTACGCAGTAGATTGCAACAAAATTTAAATTCCTTTTTGAATTACTTGAAAATGTGGAAAATTTCTCCTAACGCTTCCAAAACTCAACTTATTTTATTTCCCCATAAGCCAAGAGCAAATTTTTTAAAACCTAATGAAAATCATTCCATAACTTTTAATGGGGTTTCTTTAGAATGGTCTGATCACGTGAAGTACTTGGGACTCACACTTGATCGGAATCTTACTTTTGAAAATCACATTGAAGATATTCAATCTAAATGTAATAAATACACTAAATCTCTTTATTCTCTCATCAACAGGAAATCCAGGTTGTGTCTGCGAAATAAGATGTTAATCTACAAACAGGTCTTTCGACCAGCGATAATGTATGCAGTTCCGATTTGGTCTAGCTGCTGCGCGACGAGGAAGAAAGCCATCCAGAGGATTCAGAACAAGGTTCTGAAAATGATTTTGCGGCTTCCACCTTGGCACAGCACCGAAGATCTTCATCGGATTGCAGGCATAGAATCGATCGGAGAGATGGCCAACAAAATCATCTCCAACTTCAGAGGCAAATCGATGCAGTCTTCCATCGCAGAGATTCGTTCTCTTTACAATTAAGTTAGTTTTTAGGATTTAGGATAAAGTTTATACATTTTTTTTTTGCTCAACAGGATATTCTCCTATAAATCAAATTATTTATTGCTTAAGCAAATTTAAATCAAATAAACAATGTTTAAAATTAACTGTATCAAAGAGTTGAACTGATCATAATTGATCTGAACACTTTAATTTAACTTTAATAATGTAACTTAAATGTAATGATTAAAAGACTAATAAAGACATATTTAAAAAAAAAAACCGAGTTCGGTAATTTTTTTACCGAAATCCTAACATGTGTAAATCGTTAAACTGTTCGGTAATTTTTTCGGTAAAAAATAAACGAACATCGGTAAATGAAGAATCGATTTACCGATGTTCGTTTATTTTTTACCGAAAAAATTACCGAACAGTTTAACGATTTACACATGTTAGGATTTCGGTAAAAAAATTACCGAACTCGGTAATTTTCGTTTACTGTGTAGCTTGGGTTATTGGGAGCAGAAATTCTTATACCATATCGATTGTAAATAATAAGTTTGCTAAATTTAGAGAATGTATTTATAAAATGTAAAAATTGAAATTTGAGTATCTTATAATTGCAAAATGATATTCATAAAAGTTAAATACTTATGCATCATATATTATCACTTCACACAAAAGGCTAAATATTGAAAAAGTTTGTATACACCAGATATTCGTCTCTCAAAACACCAATACCTATGACGTTTCGATGATTGATGCCCAGATTTTTTAATTAAAAGTTTTTATTAAAATCAAGATGGAAGAAAATAAATTGAAAAAAAAATAGCAAAACACCCTAACATTCCAACTCCAATGAATTGAAGAGCAACACATAGACAACCTTAAACACTTGACTTCCGTTCGGGTAATGGAAGATGGCTGATTTCGTTCTATTCCTGAAGAATCCGTGTTCTGCCTGTTTATCGTAGGGGAGGTTTATCTGTCCAACTTGCTTAAGAGCTGTAGCTTCAAAGTTCTGCCATCATCCTGACTGTTTTCCCGTTCCGCTCGAAAAACCACATTTCACCTGCGTGTCGCGTATATCAGCTTCATCAGCACCTTTTTATGATGAAGATAAAAGTTTTTTCTTCTGTGCCTTCTTCTTATTATTTTCCATTTGCTGACTTCGTGAGGGCGCATTTCGGGTGAAATGTGTTTCATTTGAAATATGTCGCCGGAAATTGAAGGTGATGACTTGAGCTGAGATATTTGTCGTTTATTTAGAAACGAAAACATTGCAACAAAAAATTAATCAAGTTGGGAGAATTTTGAAGCAGTAGTAGTTCAATTGTTTAAGAAGGTTTAGTCAGTAAGATTCAAGTTGTTTTTTTTATAAATAGAAATAACCGATCATTATTATTCTTGGAGTTTTTCATATCGGCTAAATCGATCAGAAATATTATTAATCGAAGCATGAAATTCATTGATCCTTTAAGAAATGAAAATTCCAAAATAAGAGAAATATTTAGAGAGTTTTTGAGGAATCAGCAGTTTAAGATGAATATTGGTAGGAAAATTTGAAAACCTTAACATTAACATTTTAAGTTTAAAGAAAGACAGATCTAAAAAGATTCAAGTTGAAAAATGGACTGGATTCAACTCCACAATCCCCGATTCTATGTTAACATTAGTGTATTATTTATCATCAGATGCAGTGATGAATTGTAAGAAAAGAGAAAGGCAAAGTTTCGTTGTTTTCAATGTAACTTGTTTTTTTTTAAGTTTTTTTTTCTAAACTTAGATTGTCAACACATGTGTACCTACATGAGATGATTGAAGCAATATTATTTCAAAAAATCTGAACTAAATTTAAAATCGATTTAAGAAGCGTTGGTTCGGGAGACCCACCATAAATTTTCTTAACATATTACTACCATGAACGGTTTATGGATCCCACAAATGGGATTTTCGCACTTTGCCACTGTCGGAAAATCCATTGAAAATTGCGCTCATAACCTCCCCTAAGGATATTCCCACCAGAGGGTTTGAGAGATCCTTTCCTGAAATATTTCGAATTGTTGTTGGATTCCTCGCTTCCCATCACAGCATGCCGATACTGGCTTGCTACTATCGTTATTAACCACCCGACCATGTCTCTTCCAAAATGATGAGCATAGCATGCTAAGAATAGCTACGCATATATGTTTAATGAAGGAAATGACTTTCGGAACAACAAAAAGGAAACCCCTCCTACCCATGGGGATTGTTTCCGCCTTCGACTGTTGCGTCTTTGGAAGAGCAAACATCAACATGACTTCCTCACATCAAGGCATTTGTTGTGGTTTTTGCTTGTTTATATGCTTTTCTCCGTACTGATTTGGGGAGTTGAAACAAACAACAAGCCAATGTCGAACGTTAAACTTAAGTTGCTGCTGTGAAATATCATCTTTTTTGCGAATGACTGCTGATGCGTATAAGAAGCAACAGTGCCTTTGGATTTCTCATGGCGACTCATTTCAGCAAAATGTTATTTTGCGATAGCACTAACTGGAATCCAATTATCTGGGACACGCTTGGATATTTTTAAAACATACATTTGTAAATTTAAAAAATTGGTCAAGGTTAATTCCCAAAACTTGAAGTTGAGTGGTAATTAAAAAAGTTATTTTTTTTAAAGCACAACAGAATTCAATAAATGTTTAAAATTTTAAAGTTTTAGTGACAAAAATGACAAAAATGACAAAAATGACAAAAATGACAAAAATGACAAAAATGACAAAAATGACAAAAATGACAAAAATGACAAAAATGACAAAAATGACAAAAATGACAAAAATGACAAAAATGACAAAAATGACAAAAATGACAAAAATGACAAAAATGACAAAAATGACAAAAATGACAAAAATGACAAAAATGACAAAAATGACAAAAATGACAAAAATGACAAAAATGACAAAAATGACAAAAATGACAAAAATGACAAAAATGACAAAAATGACAAAAATGACAAAAATGACAAAAATGACAAAAATGACAAAAATGACAAAAATGACAAAAATGACAAAAATGACAAAAATGACAAAAATGACAAAAATGACAAAAATGACAAAAATGACAAAAATGACAAAAATGACAAAAATGACAAAAATGACAAAAATGACAAAAATGACAAAAATGACAAAAATGACAAAAATGACAAAAATGACAAAAATGACAAAAATGACAAAAATGACAAAAATGACAAAAATGACAAAAATGACAAAAATGACAAAAATGACAAAAATGACAAAAATGACAAAAATGACAAAAATGACAAAAATGACAAAAATGACAAAAATGACAAAAATGACAAAAATGACAAAAATGACAAAAATGACAAAAATGACAAAAATGACAAAAATGACAAAAATGACAAAAATGACAAAAATGACAAAAATGACAAAAATGACAAAAATGACAAAAATGACAAAAATGACAAAAATGACAAAAATGACAAAAATGACAAAAATGACAAAAATGACAAAAATGACAAAAATGACAAAAATGACAAAAATGACAAAAATGACAAAAATGACAAAAATGACAAAAATGACAAAAATGACAAAAATGACAAAAATGACAAAAATGACAAAAATGACAAAAATGACAAAAATGACAAAAATGACAAAAATGACAAAAATGACAAAAATGACAAAAATGACAAAAATGACAAAAATGACAAAAATGACAAAAATGACAAAAATGACAAAAATGACAAAAATGACAAAAAATGACAAAAATGACAAAAAATGACAAAAATGACAAAAAATGACAAAAATGACAAAAATGACAAAAATGACAAAAATGACAAAAATGACAAAAATGACAAAAATGACAAAAATGACAAAAATGACAAAAATGACAAAAATGACAAAAATGACAAAAATGACAAAAATGACAAAAATGACAAAAATGACAAAAATGACAAAAATGACAAAAATGACAAAAATGACAAAAATGACAAAAATGACAAAAATGACAAAAATGACAAAAATGACAAAAATGACAAAAATGACAAAAATGACAAAAATGACAAAAATGACAAAAATGACAAAAATGACAAAAATGACAAAAATGACAAAAATGACAAAAATGACAAAAATGACAAAAATGACAAAAATGACAAAAATGACAAAAATGACAAAAATGACAAAAATGACAAAAATGACAAAAATGACAAAAATGACAAAAATGACAAAAATGACAAAAATGACAAAAATGACAAAAATGACAAAAATGACAAAAATGACAAAAATGACAAAAATGACAAAAATGACAAAAATGACAAAAATGACAAAAATGACAAAAATGACAAAAATGACAAAAATGACAAAAATGACAAAAATGACAAAAATGACAAAAATGACAAAAATGACAAAAATGACAAAAATGACAAAAATGACAAAAATGACAAAAATGACAAAAATGACAAAAATGACAAAAATGACAAAAATGACAAAAATGACAAAAATGACAAAAATGACAAAAATGACAAAAATGACAAAAATGACAAAAATGCAAATTATTCTAGTACATAATTAAATTCTGACTCTAATTGATTGGAAACATAATAATGACTCTACCTGAACTCTGATATCCCAAGTAACATTTTAGGTCTTATAGCAGGCTACTAGATAAAGTATCGGTGTTACTTGGGATGTTTGTAGATCCTGCCATAGTTAATTATCATTGAGCAATATTTCGTCTTTGTTATGCAACCAAAACATAGACAAAAAGACAACAAACACAAAAATTCCCTCTCCATGTGATTTGGTTAGGACACACACACACTGCCTACACTTGCCATCCACCTACAACTAAATCATCATGGAAGAGCAAAACTTGTTTCGTTAAGCCGTACCGAAAAGTTAAGCCGTACCTAAAAGAATGTTGTTACAGATGTTGTAAATCAGCCAGGTCATTGTTTGAAGAGAATGTCGTCATCATACACAATGGGATGTAAATGCTTTCATTACATTAGCCTAACATTATGAAAATATGCTCGGATAAACTTGACTTTGCTCTGCAGTCAACCACTTGGGGATGTTTGGTAGAGTTTTGGAATGAGAATACACAAGCATGCAGAAATGTGTGTAAACACAGTAATGACTAGGACAAGATGATCACCAATTTGGTTGCCAAAGGTGTGTACAGATAAAGTTTTTTTCTAGTGCACGTTAAGTGATTTTTTATTGCTTCACGAGATATTCGTTCCATAATTTGAAGTTTTGTACGTAAGTTATTTTTAACTATTTAATTAGAAAATGAACAAAAGAAGGTATATTATGGATTGAAACAAATATAAGATAAGTTATTCAACATTTTGATGAACAATCACCGAACACCTATTAAAACTACATTCTGTAAATCAGTAACTTTTACGTAAACACATGTCAACAGAAATGTAAATATATGTATGTTACGATCCGGTCAACCTTAAATGAACCAATTGGGTCGAAATATGGACCTCGAATCACTGTTCTTCGTAACAGTGGGAATGAAAAAAAAAACCCAACGCGTGAGACCAAATACACCTGTTACCAACTTTGGCACAGCTCATATACACGTGTCCAACGGTCAGCCGAAAGGTTGTTCTTCGATTGCGGTGAAATCATAATGGTATTTCGACATCTACAAGCTGTACGCTTCTCGCTTGTGATCGAAAAGGACGTGCCGTAAATTATTCAGAATAATATTATATATCGAATATATTGATTTCACATGAATCTTGGAAATAGGTTTTCGAGCCTTCAGAATCAGTAGAACGTCAAATTCGAAGTCTCTCAACGTGTCGATCTGATTGAAAAAAACGCTCAACAATTTCAATTTGATTTCGCTGTTTAAAATTTTCTATTAGCATATATGTTAATGCTGCTGCAGACTATCAAAAATAATAACACTAAAACACTTTTTTTCTCATTCTTATCATGAACATATACTAAAAGATATGTAAAACAAATGGTTTTAATACATGTGTCTATTGTAGCATATGTCCTGGTTGTCAGTTGGTTGGACAACACTGAATCTAACCATCCATTAGAATTCAGTTTTAGTTGACCGTTTTGAGTAGCATGCTACGATGCTTTTATATTTATTGATTCACACGTACAAATGTATGTACTCAATGAAGAGGATATTTTCCTTAATAATCAGGTAACTTCTGTAGAAGAAAACTACACGTCAGAAACAAACAATTGTGCGTCCATCTGTTCATGGCATGATCCAATGAAACATTTACAAAAGTTAAGAGTTTTGAAAGCAATTTGCTATAATTATATACTGTGTTACTGTTATTTATAGTACCAAAAATGATGGGAAATGTCATATGGTTAAAATAATGTAATAGTAGTACTTGAAGGAGTTCCAGATACGGTGTATAGTAAGCATGACATATTGCCCATTAGCGCAAGCGAAAACGAGATACCTCGTATTTGGTCTGCCATGTATTAATCTATAGGACAAGAACGTTTGTAAGAACGTTAAGTGTCGTGTCCTGTAATACGTCGTGTGTTAATTGTGTAGTTAAGTTCTTACATTGGCACAAATCCGCTTGAAAATGAGTAATCTATATATATAAAAAGCAATTTCTGTATGTTTGTTTGTTTGTTTGTTTGTCCTCTATAGACTCAGCCGTCTTAAGGGCTAGAGAGCTGAAATTTGGCATGGATACTCATTAGGACCAGGAAGGATGAAAAATGTTTCCAGATTTTTGGATGACCCCTTCTGAAGGGGGTTGTCCATACAAGACAAATATTGTTTTCACGATATTGACGTTATTTTTCGTCGGATTGTGTTGAAAATTTGCACATGAGTGTGTTAAAAGACGAGCAATCGATTTCAGGTGTCAAATTTTGTGTAAGGGGACAGCCAAAGGGGTCGTCCATATTAACTGTTCACTGTTTTTGCGATATTGACGTTATTATGCATCGTATTCAGATGAAAATTGGTCCACGATAGTTTTGAGAGATGAGCAATGGATTTCAGGTATTCAATTCAGTTTAAGGGGCCGGCAAAGGGGGTCGTCCATATGAACCTTTCAATATTTTTGCAATATCGACGTTTTTATACATCGGATTGGGATGAAAATTTCCACACGGTAGTTTTCAGGGACGGACAATCGATCTCAGATGTCAAATATTTTGCCAGGGGTCGACGAAAGGGGTCGTCCATATAAATTAATTTTTCACTATTTTTAGCAATATTGACGTTATTATACAATAGATTGCTTTGAAAATTTGCACACGGGAGTTTTGAGGGGAAGGGCATTCGATTTCAGATATCAAAGTTTATATGAGAGCCCCTCAAAGGGGTTTAGATTTTTGGCAATAATTGCGTTGTTATGCAGTGATTTAGTCGAAATTTATACACGTGGTTTTTGATTCCTGATTTCATATTTAGTAGCAGATGACAGACGAAGTGATCGTCCAATATTTTTGCAATTATTACTTAACAATGAATCTGGAAAATGCTTGGCAATTAACTTTCATACAAACTGTTCATGATATATTCCAAGTTGAAGGCGAAACGGAGTTCGTATGGGATCAGCTAGTATAAACATAAGCAACAATAATTTGTTAAAGATTTTCATATGACTTTTACTCTACTTATGAACTTCAATGGAAAATCAAAATTTGCACTGATTTTCTTTTATGTTTTTCTTGAAACTTTTTCAAAAAATGTTGCCCGGATATTGCCCGGTTTTTTGGATTGAAAAGATTGATGAAATGTCCTGTTTTACCGGGTTTTTCAATTACTCGGAATTGCCCGGCCCGGATACGAGCAAGGAGAAATCTAGAATGCTTAATGTTTTTTTTTAGTAAAAAACCTTACAATGAAATCTTTTATAGATGGAAGATTTCAAAATTCAAAGGTTGAGACGCATGCAAGTCTACAGTTATTATCGGTGACCTTTTTTTGTCCGGTATTTATTCTTCAGATCATTTATAAGAAGTACCACATAATGTATGTATATGATTGTATGGGACAGTATACTTTTCCCAAACACACAAATCAACTCATCTCATGTCGAATGATCGTTTCAAGAACCTTTACATTTACTTCCGCTTGTTGAGCTTTTTCATATAACGCAATTTTCACCCATCATATGCAGAAGCAATTCACAACTCTGTGGGTGTCCGCAGCGTGGTGCGAGAAAAAAGTGAAAAGGACAGCGACATGCGGAGAGAAATGATGCTCAATTTTCCGCCATTGTGAATTATTTATGACTTATACAATGTGAGCGTTTTTTACCTTGTTATTTCCACAGCATGTCAAGAGTACGAAAAGCCTACGTATTCAAAGTCGACAAGTTCGGAAAACCGCCTATTCAAGACTTACTTTGACTAGTGGAGATAAATTGCTATGTGCTGCGGAAACACAGGAACTCCTGTTGTTATCAACTTAAAGTGACCATACACCTTTTTCTTAATCGGTGAGAGGTTACAGTTTAGATGTGGCATTAACCTAGCTGAAACATAATGATATTTGATTATTTACAATATTGAATTCATAAGTAGTATGAAAAAAAAACCTTTCGCAAATTCATTTGATCTATGTATGTATATGCATTTGTTGATATTCAGTTTTTCGAGCATATTAACGAATAATTCATGTCTGACGTCCTACGCTGTGCCTTTGATTTCACAAGAAAGGTAAAACATATAACAACGTTTACGTAATATTGAAAACGGTACCGAGAAACACTATTCCGATGCTGTGTTCGTATCTTGGGTGAGATTTCAGCAGCACATATGGTCCACTCATGGAAAAATGGATTATGTTATTTCGTTTTCCTTCCGACATCCGTTTTCATTTATTCCACTTCGTTTACGGAACTGGCATTTTTATATTGAAAATTACTAGGGCGTAATGGTAGATGATAAGATTTTTATGACGGTTTCTAGATTAGCAATGGTTTAATGTACGAAAACGAACTGCACATGTCTCGGTTGGATTATAATTTATTTTAGGACTTAAGATGAAAACCTGGATGAAATAAAGAGTTCATTTTTTAATATCAATTCTGACAAAGAATGAAAGAAAACGTAACAACATCAAGGAAGCCTATTGATTTATAATTTTATATAAAAACAAATTCTTGTATTTTTTTTCAAATGATGTCAGAAAATTTATTAAATATTGGAAAATCATCAAATCACTAGATTTTAGTAACACATTTAAGATTCAGTAACACATCTTAGGTGTACCCGTGTATCTTTCTCTGAACATCGTGCTGGAGAATACCATATGCTATTAAAAACTTTCACGCTCTGAAAGCGACAAGTGAACTGATGTCCTTTCAGTAAGTACACGAAAAAAAAAATGCGTGGCTTTTGCAAAAACGTTGTCATGACAATTTTACCATTTCTGCGTTTTAATATTTTCAATCACATTATAGATACATTATAGAAATTACTATGCACCTGGTCATTTTTCATATAAATTCTTATAAATAGAATACTATGCGCATGATACTTTTAAGAACAAAACATTTTTAACTAAAAATTATGGGAGCGTGTTGTAAATTTTACTGTCGGGTATAATAATTTTACTGGGGTTTAGTTTTAGAGTAGCTGATCGTGATTGAACTCGGTAAATATTTTTTTTAATCTATATATATAAAAATGAATTTCTGTCTGTCTGTCTGTCTGTCTGTCTGTCTGTCTGTCTGTCTGTTCCCTATAGACTCGGAAACTACTGAACCGATTCACGTGAAACTTGGCAGGTGGGGGTATTGGAGGCAGGGAAAGGTTCCTATTGTGGTCTGAGACCCCTCCTTCTCTCATGAAGGGGGGGAGGGGCCTCCCAAACAAAAGACAATTTTTTGCATAACTCGAGAACCAATCAAGCAAATGGTATCATATTTGGCATGGGGTGGTATTTGGGAACGAGGAATATTTCTATGAATATTTGGTACCCCTCCCTCTTTTTAGTGGCGTGATAGAAAGGGGGGAAGGGGGGCTACCTAACAATTTTTCATATAACTCGAGAACTAATCAAGATATTGGATCCAAATTTGGCATGGGAAGGTATTTGAACACGAAAAATATTTCAATGATTATTTGAGACCCCTCCCTCTTTCCAGTAGAAAGGGGGAGGGGCCTCTTTCATATTTTTTACATAGTTCAAAAACTAATAAAGCAAATGGAACCAAATTTGGCATGGGAGGGTATTTGGATACGAAAAATATTTATATGATCATTTGAGACCCCTCCCTCCCAGTAGGGAGTAATAAAGGGGGGAGGGGGCCTCTTTTATACTTTTTAACATAACTAAAAAAGTAATTAAACAAATGGAACCAAACTTGGCATGGGCGGGCATTTTGGAACGTGACATGTTCTAATGATTGTTTGAGACCCCTTCCTTCTTCCAGCGGGGAGAAAGGAAAGAGGGAGGGAAGTTTCATACCATTTTTATTGCATAACTCAAGAACTACAACAGCAAATGGAACCAAATTTGGCACGGAACGATATTTGGGTACGAGAAATGCTTCTATGAATATTTGGTATCCCTCAATCCTTCAAAGAGGGTGATGAAAAGGGGGAGGAAAGGTCTCCCTCACAATTTTAGTATAACTGGAGAGCTGATCGAGCAAATTGAACCGTATTTGACATGTGAGTGTATTTGGATACAAGAAATGTTTCTATTATAAATTGAAGCTCCATCTTTTTAGCGGAAAGATATAAAGGGAGAAAAGGGGGTTTCCATTTTTTTTTTGCATAACTTGAGAATTAATCGAGCAAATGAAACCAAATTTGGCATCAAAAAGTATTTGAGTACGAAAAATACTTTTATAAATATTAAGTTATCACCCCTCTAATGAAAGGAGAGAACGGAATTGGGAATATAGGAAGGAAAGAATGAAGCTTACATTGAACCTTTATTTTACGAAATCCGGGAAATGGACAAAACTTAACATGGAAAATCATTTTGGTATGACTCTATGATTGTTTGACATATCATCCTCCTTTCAGTAAGAAGGTACATGGGAGGAGGGAGGCTAGCCCAATACAATTTTGTAAGCATATGTTCTCAATTAATGCTTACGAAGCCAACAAATGGAAACAAATATGGCATGGAAAGCTACTTGGTTACGATATATGTTTCTACGATTGTTATAGACCCTTATGCTTTACAGTGTTGAGAGGGGAAGAAAGGAGGGGGATCCATATAAAGTTTGTTGTAAAGCTTAAATACTTATCAACCAATGGAATTATATTTGATATGAGAGGATTTTTGGGAACGAAAAAAAATGGGTTAAGAGAAGGACAGGGAGGGGCTCTCTAATCAGTTTTTTAGCATAAATCCAGAGCATATCAAGCAAAAACAACCATATTCAATAAGTTAGATTGTTTGCGAACGATTAATTTGGGACCCTTCTTTTTTAGGGCGAAACTTAAGGAAACAGATGAAAATTATCAGATCTTTAAAACAAATTTATAGATCAAGATTCAGAATATAATTTATGGTTATCTTTGTGTTGCAATTTGAAACTCCAGCTGCAGCTCTCATTTTATAGTGGTTGCTTATTAGTTTCGTCATACTTTAATTTAAAATAATCCAAAAAAAAAACAATAAAATTTTTTATAATTTCTGAAAATATCATTTGATTTTGAAAGGTGTAGCAAAGCACACCGGGTCAGCTAGTATTAAATAAAAATATTATAATGAATTTTATTATTTTGTACTGCATGTTGAAGTTGGAAAAGTTAATTCAGAGGACTTGAAATTCGTTCCAAACCGTAAGTAAACAATAATAAATTTAAGTCTTCTTTCAAATTGATAATATTAAAAAATTCTTTTCAGAGCATCGGGAGAGTATCAACAAATTGACCGGCGTTTGTGAATTCACTGTAATAAAAGAAATTATTTGTGAAACATGCATGAAATAAAAGCCTCCATAGTAGGTTGTAAACTCATGCATACTAATTTCTATCATAACACATACTAGTTTTATCATGAAACTTGTAAATTTTACTATGCACAAAGTAAAACAACTCATCCTGTCATTGACAACTTATCCTGTCATTGAAAACTTAATCAAAATGACTATGAAATTCCAAAATCGAAAAATAGTGAAACAACTATTTGCGTAGTATTTTTAAGAACAAATCATAATTGACTCAAAAATATAGCTGCGTGTTGTTCATTTAAACCACGGATTTAGTAATTTAACTATCATTTTCTTTTGAGTGTAGTTACATTTTGAAATTGCTTATTTACACCCTCCAATCTTTAAATGGAGAATATTGAAATGAAAGTGAATTCTGGAAATCTTAGATAGAAGAGAGACTTGAAGACATATTTGAAGAAGATCTTATGCATTGCAAAATTCAAAATTCCTTAACAACGAATTTCCACTCACTTGTCATGAATAACGGAACTTTAGATTTGTAACACACATTATTTCAGCGAATGAAAATACAGATACCTAGTTGAATTAAATCATTAGATAGAAATCCTAATTTAGAATAGTATAATCTGCTCAAATAAAAAAAACTTCTCCCCCTAACAAACTCCCTCCCCTCTGAAACCTATTGCATTTCTTTTAGAGATAAGAAATATTAAGTTTTTGCATATGACAATTTTTGATCAGTCTAGGACATATAAAAACTAACAGATGGGTGAATATTTCAGAAACATAATTGGCATGCCAGAAGATTTGACTTTATCTATGTAATGACAAGGTCATTCCCTCTCTTGAAGTTTAAACTAGCATGGATTTAACCTATACAAATTTGAATTCTTTAAACCAGTTGTTTGACAAATTTTCAAGGAATTTCTTTCTTAATCAAAACCAAGTTGAATTTTAAATCTAAGCCATTTTTTTCACTTCGTCAAAACTTCTGAGGACATCTTTCGTCTAAACTTTTCGATTGATGCAAACTTGATTCTGCTTTGTTGTGGAGAGCTATGAAGAGCCAAGCAACTTTCTCTTTTATGTTTTCAATTGGAAAAGTTAGCTTGAGTGTCGACCTCAGAAAGGTGTGTGAAATGGATGATGCTATAAGTTGAGCAATATTCAATACTATTAAAGAGCGCGATTGTCGATGAAAATCAAAGAATACATTTTTTCGTGCAGTGATATTCTTCAAACATTGAGCATATAAATTTTAATATGAAAAAATTTGAGTGAATCATTGCCGGAAATTCAACACCTAGTTGAAACTTGATAAGTTTAAACGTGAAATAGCATCATGATGCAATTTGATAACTTTCGTGACGATTTTGCAGTATCAGTATGGCGAACTTCGAGTATGCTAAACAAAATTGACAACGAGATATCAAAATTCAATTTTCCCTTTCTACACTCAAGGAAATTGTTTCGACAGAGGAATCATTTTACACAAGATTTCTTGCTGGCTACACCATGTTTACTTTCACTGAAGCACATACACAACCATGTTGTTGTAGGCTGGCAGGCGAATTCCGTTCCCACCTCCAACTTTTCGCTCTGAACCCTAAAATTTGTGTGAATCTGTTTTTCGTGCTCCTCTTGGGCCGTTAGATAAGGTTTGGCATACAACTTTTTATCATCTAGTAGGCTATAAAATCTTGCGGCCACATCAAACTTTCTACAATCTCTTCAATCAGAGAATCAACAGTAGAGGCAGGCTGGGTTCTTTGTAAACATCATCGGGCTGTTTTACACCCACTAGTGCTGGCTAACATCATCTGCTCGCTCACCTCCGGCTAGAGATGCAGGACGATGATGGAGGGCTGATTCTAACAGAAAGAGATTTTTTCAAGTAAACCTAATATTTGGATAGTACCAATCAACATAATTATTTGGAACCTTAATCATAACGAAGCAATGATTCAAATTGAAATTTTCAATGAACTTGATTGTTTCTCGGTTAATTTTTTTTTTTTCATAAACCTATAAGATAGAAATTTTGCTGTAGCCATAAACTATATCGATGTACAAGAAATTATTTATCAAAATTTCACACTGCTATTTTCTTTTTCATTTGAAACGGCTCACAGCTGCACTTGATTTTCTAATAGAATTGAAAAAATACGTATAGAATTTGAAGAATAAGAATAATTTATTAATTTTGATATTAAGAACATGTGCCATAAATATTTTCAAAATATATGTATGTCCAACGAACGAATTGGTAGCCATAACTATATTGGAACGACGTAATCATTTCCCTAAGATTACTCCTAGAAAATGCTTCTAGAGCTGAAGCTGTTGTCGCTAGAAAATCGACCATGGGCTAAAAGTGGAACAGTAAAAGCATCAATCATTTACATATTTATTTATTATTCATTTACAGTTTATGGAATCTATAAGAAGCAGCTGCCTGAGGCACTTGCTTCATGAGGTGGGAGTATATTCTACTGTCTCTGTGTGAGAAGAAGTGATTGCAGATTTAGAAGATGAGGCTGTGAAATATTCCATCACCATTCTGCGACCGCACAGTTGAAAGTTTGGTACGATACAGAACCATCATTTCGAAATGCCTCGATAATGGCGTTTTCATTCATTATAATATTAGATTACGATAGGCGAAGATTGTGCTGGAAATATGTTGGCATCACTGGTATATTTCCCACATGGAATTCAATGCTCCTTGTACCTAGTATGACCGAGTGTTGCATACAGCAGGAAATAGACCATGTAGTCGTGTATGGCAAACGGAGTGAGAAGCAACATTAATGCCAATATACTGTGCCCAGCATCCACCCACAGAAAAGGGATCTCATGTCTCAACTGTCACACGGTTACCAGCAAACAAGTCAAGAGGCACTAGCAGTCAAAGAAACTTTGTGTTTTCCTTTCTCCACAGCACAGATCCACCACCCACACCATTTTCCTCACTCTATCGCCCTTCGCATTTCCACCGAGCGATGGTAAAGGTCCATGGCAATCACAAGTTTTACGACTTACGTAACATATTTCTTATTGCCCACCCTGCTGATGCTGATGTTGGAAGGACCGAAATTCTTTGCAGCCCCCTAATCTAAAAATGACATCGGTGGTGACGAGTCGAACAAGTGCGATACCCAAACATTCATGCCTCGTGGCAGCATCCGTAAGCGGCACAGAAGTGTATTATATCGACATGTTTTACTCCCATTATAGCGAGTCCCGGCGACCCAAATGTGATTCCTGGGATTTGTCGCGACAGAAACGGATTTTGAAAGTCAAAACCAATTTCGGTGAAAATATTTTAGCTCACGTTTGCTTTGAATGGATTAGAGCAAATGTTTATTCAAGTTCATTCAAGGCGCGGGTTTGGAAAAAACGATGGTTGGTTTTTAAATTTGGTACCGTCCTAATCATATTCGGACTTCGTGACCCGTCTTTTGCAAATAGGAAATTTGATTTTTGGTCACTCTTGTTGCTATGTCTATCGATCAGAATCCGTCGTACGTGTTTTTTACCTAGAGGAATGAGTTACACTTTTCTTCCATTCAACAGCCTAAGATAAAACCGAGGAAAGTAAGATAGCAGAAATATGAGATACATCTGTAAAGATTGTTATTTGCGTTTTCATGTGGTCTAAAAATTACAGGTGACAAACCTCACACCAAAACTTTATAGCCTAGATATGTTAGGTAGATCGTGATTTTATGTGAAAAAAGCTTTTACCGCACATGCATGCCAAGAATTTAAGATTAACAGAAACTTTAATTTTTGTCACGTGTTTTATCTATGAAGTGGGAAAATACTTATAGGGTTTCCCAAGTTCGCCAATCCAACTTGAATAATGTGGTTTTTGCTTTCTTTGACAACCTAGAACGTTATTCTTACACATAGCGAAAGCACAATTTGCAGGATATCTATGCAATGCTTTTTATAACAAATCACTCTAGTTGATGCAATAAAACAAAAATAATAATTTCCAAGCATCGTGTTCCAAATTACCCACCCAAACATAGTTCTCGGAGAGTTCGAAGAAAAATGTTTCGTAGAATGTTAGAAAGTGAACGAAGAAGCAAGAAGAAACTGAATCAAATGTGGAGGGTGTGGCAGGTCTGTTCCGTTCTAATTTAATTTACGACCTCGAAATTGCATAAAACCATGTTGGGGAAGCTTTATGCTAATTATCAACTATAAACTTTTGTTGCTTTTGGTTCGTAGGTATACCGCTTTTTGGGAGATTGTTTGATATGCATGGGGCGGAAACTGCCACTGGATCCTTTTTTTTACTTTATCGTTGAACTGCGTGAGACTTTTCCCAAATAGTGCAGGCATTGAAGGTTTCTGTTCGAATAGCACACTTGATGATAGAAATGACATCAACCGAATAGAAGTTCCGGGAAAGATGTTTTAAATCGTTGGTTTTCAGCTAAAAGCCTTATCATTACGGAACGAAACCTAAAGAGTATTAGAAGATTATAAATACATATTAACCTTTTAATGCATGATTTTAAATGAGAATAGCAAAAATTGAGTCAGTGAAAGAATATCATTTTTATTCGAATAACACAACTGAACAGGTTTGAAGCCGTTATTTTGAGTCAACGATTTGAGTGAAATTGTTGATTTATTTTGATAAGATTTTGCAAAACTTTTTTTAAACAAATAAATATTATTTTTGCAATTTATTCAAAACTAGCTGATCCCATACGAACTCCGTTTCGTTTTGAACTCGGAATATGTCATGAACAGTTTGTATGAAAGTCAATTGCTGAAAATTTTCCAGATGCACTTCCGAATTCATTGTTAAGTAATAATTACAAAAATATTGGACGATTACTTTTTCTCTCGACTGCTACTAAATTTGAAATCAGGAATCAATTGATCGTGCCAAAAAACCCCCGAGTATAAATTTTGACTCGATCGTTACATAACAACACTATTATTGCCAAAAACTTAAACCTCTTTCGGTGGCCTCTTATACAGTCTTTGATATCTGAAACTGATTGCCCTTCCCTCAAAACTTCCGTGTAAAATTTTTAAACGCAATCCATTGCATAATAACGTCAAAACTGCTAAAAACAGTGAAAAATTAATTAATATGGACGACCCCTCTCGTCGACCCCTGGCAAAACATTTGACATCTGAAATCGATTGCCCGTCCCTGAAAACTACCGTGTGGAAATTTTCATTACAATCCGATGTATAATAACAACGATATTGCAAAAATATTGAAAGGTGAATATGGACGACCCCCTTTGCCGGCCCCTTACGCTGAATTTAATACCTGAAATCCATTGCTCGTCCTTAAAAACTCTCGTGTACCAATTTTCATCTCAAATCGATGTATTATAACGACAATATCGCAGTAACAATGAATAGTTAATATGGACGACCCTCTTGGCCGACCCCCGTTTTTAATTTGGATAGGGGAAATCAATTGTGTGTTCCTTATAACTCCTATGTGCAAATTTTATCCGAATTCGATGTATAAAAACGTCAATATCACTAAGTTATTGAAAAGTTGATAGCACGTCACTCAAAACTATTTTCATCTGAATCCGATGTATAATAACGACAATATCGCAAAAACAGTGAATAGTTAATATGGACGACCCCTTTGGACGACCCCTTTGGCCGACCCCTGACTTTAATTTTGATATGTGAATTCTATTGTTTGACCCTAATAACTCCTATGTGCAAATTTTCATTCCAATCCGATGTATGAGAACGTCAATATCACTAAGATATTGAAAAGCAAATATGGACGACCCCTTTTGCCGATCCCTTACACTGAATTTGATACCTCAAATCGATTGAGCATCACTCAAAACTATCGTGTACCAATTTTCATCTGAATACGATGTATAATAACGTCAATATCGCAAAAATAGCGAACAGTTAATATGGACGACCCCTGAAATCAATTGCCCGTCTTTCAAAACATTCATGTGCAAATTTTCAACACGATCCGACAAAAATTAACGTCAATATCGCGAAAACAATATTTGACTTGTATGGACGACCCCCTTCAGAAGGGGTCATCCGAAAATATGAAAATATTTTTCATCATTCCTGGTCCTAATGAGCATCCATGCCAAATTTCAGACCTCTAGCTCTTAAGACGGCTGAGTCTATAGAGGACAAACGAACAAACAAACAAACAAACAAACAAACATACAGAAATTGCTTTTTATATATATATAGATTACAAGATGTTCAAAATTACTTTAGGATGTTCTATAAATTATCCAAAATGATTTGAAAAGTTTGACAAATCTGTGATTGTAAAAATTTAAAAAATAAATATTCATCCTATTCGGCTTATTCGGCCGAATACTTAGCTCAACTATTCGGTGAGCCGAATATTCGGCCTAACGATTTTTGGGCGGTATTTGGCCGACCGTATATTCGGTATATCTCATATAAAAAATAAGGACAGCTCTTGAACTATTGTCTTAGTTGTAAATAGATCTATTCAATGTGTATAAATTTGGAAGAAATTAGCTGTAAATCTCGTACAAAAAAAATAGTTTGCTTATGCATTAGAAACACTCATTTCCTTTAGTTGTACGTATATTTATTTACAAGGATATTCACTTTGATATGCAGACGCTATTGCGCCATTGGAGTTATGCGAAAGGAAATATATTTGCAGCGCAATATCCGACAACAAATTTATCACGTTTCACCTTGCACTGAACCAATACGCTGAGGGAGATTATTATGAAGTCGATCAACGCGGACCATGCGAAGCAACACCTCCTATCCAGGATCCGTGGGAAAATTGAATCGATTCGGGAAGTACAAAGCTCTAGGTGCATCATCATCATCATCAGTCATAGCAGCAATATAGCCAGCATCCAAGAAGTCGAGAGTCATTTCAATCTCTTTCGCGTTATCGACTCTAGCAAACGCTTATTGCCATCCACCAGTCTCGTCGAGTATGCTTATGCTGAAACTTTTTTCTGTACCTACGTAGATTTCGCTTTGAAGAAAAATAACTCTTTGAAATTTATGTTATGAATAGAAAAAGCAATTTATATTCATAAACAAGTATCCGTTATGGGAAGGCATTTTAAGTTGTTCCTCATTCCACTTCTGAACTCGAACCCGGCTTTACTAAATTCCCAACGACCTTGGAGATATTTTCATAATCTATTCCCCTCTTAAAGCTGAATCTCTGCTGGGAGATAAAAATGAACGACGAATCTGCGGGTTACAGTGCATCCAATCTAGGCCTTATGTTTTTTAGTTTATGATAAGCCTAGAAGTGTCTAAAATACATACCTACATAAGTATAAAACACATACTTGGAGGTATGTAGGTACGTGTCTGCAGCTAGAATGTCAAAGTTCTCCCATATATGGCCCAAAGTGTTGAGCTAAGAAGTGACTCTTGATTCAGGAAATTTCCACTTTTTCCTGTCTTCTGATGCTCCTTCTTCACACTCAATACTGGTATGATGTGTTTTGTTTTCATCCCATCAATGTCGGATGTTTTCGATGGGATAACGGCACAAGAAGGTGATATTGATTTTCCCACCTATCGGCAGTTTTATAGCTCAGACGTAGGTAAAGGTTATTTTTTCCAAATTTGATTAACTGTAGATTTGACGTTTGCCAAAATGTTCTTATTCCATTGAATTAATTCAAAAAAATTGTCTAAATTTGTTAAACGTTAGGCATATTAGGTCTAACAAGATGTTGCCTTTGCAATCCGGAGCATATTTGCTAAATATAACATAAGGCGATGGAATAAGAATTATTATCAAAAGTAGAAGGTGTTATTGCTCAATCTGTTTTCTTGGATTACATCGCAGAAAGAGTAGATTTGGGGTCAGTTTTTACGATGCGTTACAATATTATAAAATTTACAACATCATCTTGAACAGTCTTGTGTACCTGGAACGTTGTATGTAAGGTAAACGATTCATAACCTTTGGAACAAAGTAGAAACAAGTCAAGGTCTGCGATTGCCTCATACATTTTGATTTGTTTTAAAATTGCTGAAGCTCTGTAGAAATCCATTTAAAGGGTGTTCCATTGTGTATAAGCACGATTTAATAAGAACAGTATAAACACAATTTAAAGCTTAGTTCATTTAGAAATGTGACACTTAGATTCCGGTCAGCACGGACTTATTTGCGATGATTTTGGCCATTTTTTTGTCTTTTGCGAATTTTTGATATAATCTGCAGGCTTCACATGTTTTCTCAAATACGATTTGGTAACATAAAAAAAAATTTAATCGGTCTCGCTTGAGAACAATTTGGCAGATTCATCTCCTTCGGTGGGTTTGTGATATAGCTCAGTTGGCAGTAGGGCTCCTGAGCCGGTGTCCGCGAGTTCGAGCCTCAGAGTTAACATCGAACACTGTTGTACCGGATAAGTTTTTCAATAACTGCCATATGATAGATGATGGTAGAAAGAATATAATCGAAACAAGTGAATATCCATCGGTACGATCTGGACTTTTTTGAATTGGTACCAAGCCATCGAGTTCTTCGAGTAGTGAACTGATGCCAAACTCGGCCAAACTACTGGGTGATCTACTTGCGGATCATGGACAGCAGGCGACGGTCAAGCACTCTCGTATGTAAACAACTACATTCATTCTGTCAGTGGTCACAAACGACTCGGAAAGCATTCCACACTCACATAACCAACCCAAAACCTTTGTCGTTTTACTGATATTTTTAGTAAAAATTTATGTCTCCGTCTTGTCAACACTTTAGCCATCCCGAACAGTGTAATACTGGTTATCCGGAAGCACGCCAATTTTCCACACAGCAGTTGATCATATAATTTGGTTTGACTGAAGCAGCTTGTTTTTGACCCCACTTCGGCTTCTTCTGCATCTTATATATGTGGGTCTTTCAACCCAATCTTACCTTGGCACGATAGACGGTGGTGAGATCCCAGAGGATCCCACTATTTTTGCCACATTCCGAACTGAAGTAGTCTTCATTCCGATCCAATGTTTTGTCCACCGGATCCGGTTTCCGAAAAGATTGTTTGCCCACGAAGCTGCTTTCCCCTCCATACTTCCGATTAGCATTTCGGACTGCTCCAATGCTAACTTTTTCCATTTTCATCAACTGAGTCATCGAAATGTTGGGGATAGTATACCACGATATTTTTCCACTTTCCGGGGAAATGTTTCTCATTTTCACGAAATTTGTGAAAACTGGAGCTCTTTGTGCATAGAGATTTAAGTTGAGCTGTTAACAACAACACACAGCGGAAATAGACTTTTTAAACGTCATCCGGAATGAGTAGTGTTATATCAGAATCATGCTTAGACATAATTAAACACCCTTTAGTGCAATTTTTCGACAACTTTCAAACCCATTTTATAGAACTGCTCCATTTTGACGCCCTCAGCCTTCGAGGACTACACTGAGTAACGAAAAAAGATTTTTTGAAAATAGTCCAGGGTTTTCCAACTGAATAAGACTAATATTGACGCCCTGAGTCCGAAAATGACCATGGTTTTGTTCAATCAGGTCAAAACCCCTATTACTAGCATATTGAAGCGTATATAGCCATATGGCTGTATCTCAAAAAGTTGACCTGATACAGCAAAATCAATGTGATATTCTAACTCAGGACACAAAAATTAGTCTCAATCAGCTGAGAAACCCCAGACTATTTTTTGGCTGTCACCCAGTGTTATATTTTGATTACAAGAAGAACCATTTTTTGATTAAGTGCGGATATCGATGAAGCTCTCAGTAATTTAAATGTTTAATGTTTAATGTTTATTGTTAGGGGTACGTGAGCCTGTCAGTTATAAAAACAAAAATCAGAAACCCTTGAAAATGTTCGCAGCACTGTTAAACAACTTTTTTAATCAGCTTTAAGTAATAGAAATAGTTTTACTCATTGTTAAAAGAAAATTGGAAAAGTTTTGCCAGTTACTAAAATATTTACATTAATTTTGCTTCTAAATGACTAAAGCTTACTACTACTATTCTACAGCTTATTTCTTTCACTAGGTTGTATTACAAATAAATTTTTGCTTTTCTCCTCCCTAATATAATTAGTTAAATTATCAAATTTATCTCCAGCGGCACCCGAGTGAATTCAAGCGATTGATTATGCACAACGAAAACAGATGTTCTTGGACCCAACTCAGTAATTCTCAGGGATGAAACATCTCTTTGGCTTCCCCCATAGGCAGGCAGAAATACATGCACTTAATAAAGTCAGCCAAATTCGTGCTTTCCATTAAAATGTAAATTAAGAAGGCCTAATTTTATTTATAACCTGCGATGGCTTCCGGTCTTCACCCCAAACACCATTGCCACTTTCTGAGGATCGAAAAAATGTTGTCGTTAAAATAAATCTTATTTTTTACAGCTTCTCGCTTGCTGTAAAATCCAGCGACTGTTTCTAGTATCAAAAATGGCAAATGCCAAGGAGTATGAGAGAAAGACCGGTGGCCACGTGTTGTCATCAACAGGCGCGCACTTTGCTACACCCCGGTGCTTTTTGATATAGCGGCTGAATGTTTATTTTTCTGAGATTAGCTGCTGACCGAAAGTTATGCTCAGATTTTAGGAACATAAATCATAGTTAATGAAAAATGTTGGACCAGTTTTGTTCATATCATTTCAGTTGGTGTTAAGGTGCTATCAACTTAGAACTTTTGGTAAGCCACCGATTTTTTTTTTTTTCAATATATCAGGATTTTAATCATGACTGCATGATTCAAGCATTTGTTAAAATAGAATTCACTGGACAGGCCATTGAAAGTGAAAATAGGTATTTGCTCAAAAATGAAAAATACTGCTTTTAGTCATAAGCTCAAAATCAAGCGTTCTCGTGTCCTTTTGGTGCGTATGCTAAAATCAGCATGCTTGCTCATACGTAAACCACAATGCTCGGAGTGATTGAACCGTGAAAACATTCAAACAAATTAATTTCACGCTTTGAAAACGTAAGGATTGTTGGTGAGAAGTACGTATATACTCCGACTCGCGATACGCAATAGAAAGACGTGAACATTTTACGCCCGGTCATGAAACACATAACGAGGGTTCCATGATGGATAACTTTGCAGGGGGTGCAAGTGACGTTACTTCTTACAGTGAAGCGGGTGGAAAAAGTTATCCTGGAGCTTTCCTCATCTCAACAAGTGCCAATATTGGCTTACATCTGGGGAATCAGAAAACAACAAACACGAAATTTTGGAAGCGGAGCATATTTTTGCTCAGGGTGCTATAGAAGAGTTAATTGTATGTGATACTGGTAATTGTGATTGTGATGGTTTGGAAATTCATGCTTCGCAAATTGTATTCGGAAGAGAGAAAGTATCATAAAAAAGATTAAATCATAAAAAAAATCACTGCATCTGTTGACCTAAATGGTAATGAATATTTGACAAAAAAATTAAGCCTCCAGTGAAAAACATATCAGACTGGGGGTAATCTTAGTAGCGGCACGTTATCCAAACATACGGAAAATTGTGCCTGAAGGTATGACTGTACAGGAATGAAAAATGGAATCACATGTTCAACGTGAATGTAAAAACTCACCCATCCAAACATGTTGAACATCTAAATACATACTGTTATATATCAAACAGTTACCCTATCTCTGATGCTATAATGATGCATGCGCTCTCAAGATTGATGAGCTTTCGAAGATGAGAAAATATACGATGACTCGATGGCTGATGTAAGTCAGTTTTATTTGAGTACTTGATCACATAAGTTGTGCCTTTTATTACCTTAGAAGAAACACCAAAAGTGGCGACAAGGAAAAACTTAAGTTCGGTGGAATAGAAAGTGGATTTTTTTTTGGCCAGTAGTTCAACAAAGGTTGTAAAATTGTACGTTGCTTTGAATCATTGACTGGATTAATAGTGGGGAAAAAGTGACTCCCCAAAGTTCGTTACTGTTAGCCAAAGGGTAATGCTATTGCTGATCGATTAATCGATTGAAGTTGTTCGATGGTTTTGCGAAGGCAATCATAAGATGAACATATTTTAGTTACATAGAAGAATTTAAGCAATTGTGTTAAAAATATTACTTAATCGATATATCTTTTGTCATATAGGAATTGCAATTGTTGCGCCAAGGAACGAGTGATACAGAACAAAGCCGAGGTACACCTTTTGTTACCCAGTCAACCGCGTTTTTTTGTACAAGCTTCTTCGCTATCAGCGCATCAGCACGCTAGTTGCTAGTTACCAGTGCAGATAAGCTGCAATCGGAGTTGTGCTACAAACTTGTGCTACAAGCTAGTGTGACATTCGGAAGTTTGTCGCGTGACAAAATTTTATGCTGGTGTTGCTTGGGTGGTGCCAATATCTGGTAATTGTATTAAACTAAAATTGTGTTTGGCTCGGCCAACTTCTGCTGTTTTTTGAGTTTTGTGAAATATGGCAAGCAATATTGTTGGTTCGATTGAACCTTATGTACCTGGAACGTCCTTTAGTAACTATATTGAGCGATTGGGATTTATTTTCCAATACAATCAAATTCCCGCAGATTCAAAAAAAGCTTTATTTATAACATTGTCAGGACCAGCGGTTTTTGAGGAACTTAAACTTTTGTATCCAGCCAATGATTTATCAGGAATACCATATGATGATATCGTTAAAAAATTGAAAAGTCGATTTGACAAGAGCGATTCCGATTTGATACAAAGGTTCAAGTTTTATTTACGTTCACAGCAGCAAGATGAATCCGCGGAGAATTTCGTCTTGGCAGTTAAGTTACAAGCGGAGTTTTGCGCATTTGGGGAATTCAAGGATACAGCAATTAGAGACAAATTATTAATGGGAGTGTTGGATAAAAATTTACAACAAAAAATGTTAGCTGAAGAAAATCTAACATTAGCTAGCGCTGAAAGAATGATAATTAATTGGGAGTTGGCAGGAGCAAGAGCACAGATGATCTCGGGCAGCGGTCTTCAAGCAGTCGGTTCGGTTAAAACTCGGTTAGGACGAAAAGATCGTTTTGAGAATTTTAATTATCGGGAAAACTTTATTCGCAATAGAAGTAGAAGTCGATCAAATAACCGTTTTAATAAGAATGATTTTCGTCGTAGCTCTAACAGAGATTTTGAAACGAGGCGATATGGAGAAACAAGAAACATTGGATCGCAGAATTTTAACAGAAATCAGCCAGTTGTTTGCCATTACTGTAATAAGGTTGGTCACATTGTAAAAAAATGTTTCAAATGGATCAACGACAACCGCAGACCCACAGTAAAGTTTGCAGATGAAGAACAACCAAGGGGGCAATTGACCCCAAACAAGCATTTACAACTGGAAGAGTTGTTTAGACGGTTCAACACCCAATCTGACGATTCATCGGACGAAGAATCAGGTGACTTATATTGCATGATGGTACTTAGTAATTCGACGACCAGTGAACCATGTATCACTGGCATTCTTATAGAAGATGTTTACCTTAAGATGGAAATTGATTGTGGGGCTTCTGTTTCATTGATTGGAAAGCAATTATTTTTTAAATATTTTAAATTACCCGTACAGTATTGTGCAAAAAAATTGATTGTGGTAAATGGTTCAAGTTTGAATATTTATGGGAAAACAATGGTCAATGTTGAGTGGAATGGGTTGAAAAAATCACTTGAATTAATTATTTTGGACAGTTGCAATGAATTTATGCCTCTACTAGGACGAAATTGGCTCGACCAATTCAAACCTTCTTGGAGAGATGTTTTTACTGGTGTTCCAAGGGTCAACAACGTTTCTGAAATTTATGCGAAAGATTTTGTTGAACAGTTAAAAATAAAATATGCAAATGTATTTGAAAGAAATTTTTCAAAACCTATTTGTGGCTATGAAGCAGATTTAAAATTAAAAGAGGATACTCCTATTTTTAAACGGGCTTATGAAGTGCCATACAGATTGCGAGAGAAAGTCGAAAAACATTTGGACATGTTAGAAAAAGAAAATGTTATAACTCCTGTTGAAACTAGTGAGTGGGCTTCGCCGGTAGTAGTGGTGATGAAAAAGAATAATGAAATTCGACTAGTGATAGACTGTAAAGTCTCCATTAATAAATTAATAATTCCTCACACTTACCCTCTACCAATAGCACAGGATTTGTTTGCTAAATTGGCTGGCTGTAAAATTTTTTGTGCTCTTGATTTGGAAGGGGCTTACACACAACTTTCTTTGTCAGAACGATCTAGAAAGTTTATGGTCATTAATACAATCCGTGGTCTTTTCCAGTACAATAGGCTTCCTCAAGGAACCTCCTCCAGTGCAGGTATATTTCAGTCTATTATGGAGAAAGTACTTATGGGACTTGAATTTGTATTTGTATATTTGGATGACGTATTAATCGCAGGCAAAGATTTGGGTGATTGTATGAAAAGGCTGTGCAAAGTATTGGAACGGTTACAAGAAGCAAACATTAGAGTCAATGTTAACAAATGTAAATTTTTTGTTAAAGAGTTAAAATATTTAGGCCACATTATATCGGAAGAAGGTTTACGGCCATGCCCTGAGAAAATTGCCACAATTAATGAGGCAAAAACGCCAAAAAACGTCAGTGAATTGAAAGCTTATTTGGGTTTATTAAATTTTTATGGAAAATTCCTACCACAACTGTCGTCAAAACTTTTTCATTTGCATCGTCTTTTGAAAAAAGATACAAAGTTTGTATGGGATGATTTGTGTGAAACAGCCTTTCAAGAAAGTAAATCGGCTTTGTTATCCGCTAATATTTTAGAATTTTATGATCCTAAAAAACCAATTATTGTATCGACTGACGCCTCCAGTTATGGGTTAGGAGGAGTAATCTCTCATTTAGTCAATGGAATAGAAAAACCCATCAGTTTTACTTCGTTTTCTTTAAATAAAGCACAGTTGAATTATCCTATCCTACATCTAGAAGCTCTGGCGGTAGTTTGTACGGTGAAAAAGTTTCACAAATATCTTTTTGGTCAAAAATTTGTTTTATATACAGACCATAAACCACTGGTTGGAATTTTTGGGAAGAATGGGAAACATTCTATTTACGTAACGAGATTGCAAAGGTATATTCTCGAGCTGTCGATTTATGATTTTGACATCATTTATAGACCATCGGAAAACATGGGGAACGCCGACTTCTGTTCCAGATTTCCTTTATCACGAAGTGTTCCTTTAAAATATGGCGAGGAAGTGGTTAAAAACATAAACTTAAGTCAAAATCTCCCAGTGGATCATTCTGTAGTAGCCAGAGAAACAGAAAACGATTTGTTTTTACAAAAAGTAATTTTTTATCATCAAAAAGGATGGCCTGAAAGAGTGGAAAAAGACCTTATGAATGTTTTCTCAAATCGACACGATCTTGAATTTCTAGACGGTTGCTTGATTTTCCAAGACCGAGTGGTAATACCTAAAAATATGAAAAATTCAATTTTAAAACTTCTGCATGGTGCTCATTTCGGTATTGTTAAAATGAAACAGTTAGCTAGAAGATCAATTTACTGGTTCGGCATTAATAAAGATATTGAAACCTTTGTCAGAAATTGTGATCCCTGTGCACGGATGTCTGTGGTTCCCAAACCTAAAATCAAAACTGAATGGATACCTACAGAAAAACCTTTTGAAAGAATACATGCTGACTTTTTTCACTTTGGTCAAAAAACATTCTTGTTAATTGTGGACAGTTATTCCAAATGGATAGAAGTAGAATGGATGAAAAATGGAACAGAAGCAGATAAAGTTATTGAGAAATTTGTAAACCTTTTCACACGTTTTGGACTACCTGAAGTAGTAGTTACTGATGGTGGACCTCCTTTTAATTCATCAAAATTCATACGATTTTTTGAAAGAAATGGTATTAGAGTTATGAAAAGTCCCCCTTATAATCCGTCGAGTAATGGACAGGCGGAAAGGTTGGTGAGAGTTGTAAAGGATGTTTTGAAGAAATTTTTATTTGATATTGACATTAAAAATTTAAAGACTGAGGATCAATTAAACCTTTTTCTATCATATTATAGAAATAGCTGTTTAACGAAAGATGGAATGTTCCCGTCTGAAAAATTATTTAAATTTACTCCAAAAACCTTGATAGATTTAGTTAATCCAAAAAAAACCTTTAAACCAAAGATTTTAGACGATAAGGAAAGGAAAGATATTGTAAATAGTGATGTTCTGAACAGTAAAAGTACTTACAAAGACCCTATTTGTAAATTAAAAACTGGTGATCTAATATGGTACAAAAATCATAACACAAAAGATTGTTCGCGATGGATTAAGGCAACCTTCATCAAACAAGTTTCTCCTACTGTCTTCCAGGTGGCAATTGGAAACGTTGTGGCGAAGGCCCATCGCGCGCAATTAAAGGTGCTGGATCGGATTGAACGTGGTTATAACATGGCGGTGCCCTGTAAAAAGGTGTTGAAAAGGAAGAGGGAAAGAAGTTTAAGTGACGAAGAGTTTTTGGGTTTTGACGACCATGTAGTTGAAGAAGCTCAAAGGAGTTTAACAAAGCCCTCGACATCTAGCCATCCAAGGCGTTCCGAACGTGTGAAGATCAAAAGAAGATGCTTCCCTGAATGATAAACGGTTGAAGAATAATAAGATTAAATTATAAAGTTATGTTGTAATCAGAAAGGATTAATTCGAAAATTGTAAGTTAAAAAAAATATAAATAGATATCAGAAGCGGAGTTTCAATGGAAACAGATTTAGAAAAGTAATAGAAAAGAAAAATAAATCATTTTGCAAGATGAATTCGAAAATAAGGAACATAAGTTAAAGTAATAAGCTTAAAAAAATCAAGGGGAAAGAAGTTGTTATATATCAAACAGTTACCCTATCTCTGATGCTATAATGATGCATGCGCTCTCAAGATTGATGAGCTTTCGAAGATGAGAAAATATACGATGACTCGATGGCTGATGTAAGTCAGTTTTATTTGAGTACTTGATCACATAAGTTGTGCCTTTTATTACCTTAGAAGAAACACCAAACATACCTATGCATCTAATTGATTATTTGAACTGTTTTATCAGTCGGTGCTCTAAATAATCAACAAGTTTTTGTGAAGCAAAACATGTTATATATGAACTGATTACAGTGGAACATAAACTATTCTTAAATAAAATCCAAGCTTGATGAACGAGCAAAAGCAGCTTTCGAACCCTTTTTTATTAAAATTACAGTCATTGAAATTATGTTTGCAAACATGGCCATGGATGGACAATCATATTTTTGCCTCCACATTCAGTACCCCGAAAACCGGAAATGATGGCATTTTTTGTATGTGTA
Source organism: Uranotaenia lowii (assembly GCF_029784155.1). Lineage (NCBI taxonomy): Eukaryota > Metazoa > Arthropoda > Insecta > Diptera > Culicidae > Uranotaenia > Uranotaenia lowii. The sequence goes on from NC_073691.1 coordinate 226,976, forward strand.
GCCACAATTCCACATTCAAACAACTCTGATGCTGCTGGTCAGTTTGAGGAAGCAGAAACTAGCCGAGGTGGAGATTTTCCACTCAACCAAACACACAGCTGCTCCAATCAGCCACAGTTTTCAATTTTGGAGGACTGAAAACAGAAATCGTCATTGCTGGAGGGTAGAGGGTAACATGCACACATACACACACTAAAACCAGCATCAACATCGGCATCCGAGCGGCGATAGCCAAATCCCAGAGCAGACCAGACGTCGAGAAGATGAAAATTGTTTATCATTCCGAAGTGTGACGAGGTTGGGGCGATGATTGGGTAAAGTGGATACTGTGAAAGCTTCGAATGGTTGAGGTTAAATAAAATTTGCAGAAATTGTGAGCCACGCGTGCTCCCTCGTCGTTTGCCACTGGTGTTACAGCCCATGGTAGCTCAGGGAATTGTTTTGAGAATGGAGCCCACTGATTGCGACACTTTTAAAACTTCACCCATAAGCTTCATATGGCAACGTGAAATAGCTTGATCATTCAGTTAATGGAACTGTTCCTCTCGTAGGGATATCGTTGCTACTAACTCTTGTTTCATCTGGTAAGGATTTAGGTTTAAGTATAACAATAACTCCAATCATGTTTAAAAAAAATGAAACGATTTTTTGTTGGGTTGAAATCCGCAGTCCTTTATGAATTATTTGAACTCTTTTGATAACAACATTAATATATGAAATTATGTGTTCCCTTTTTGTGCATCTTGTAGCTTGCTTCAAAAGGTAAAAGTCGTTAAAATCAGAGCCCTGCATGGGTAGGCATAACGTGGCCCAATTCGCAGAAATAATGCTACCTGATGTTGAACGATTGTAACGTTCATCGCTTGCCTTATCGAGCTATGAGCAATTTTATCGATTCACTGGTTGCACAATATGCTCATTTTAATGTGTCCTTTTCTGTCACCCGGTAATAGCTCCTCTTAACGGTTTACGATTCCGTCATTGTAAGCTCCAGCAATCTTCCAGCAGCTTCAAAAATGCGGCTCGACACTTGATTGAAAATCTTTGCCATAAAATTCGGTTATGAGAGTTATTTGGAAGTGCGGTATAGAATTCAATAAATCGAAACAAATTCCAGGGGGATGAGAAATTTAATTATAAAACCCACTCCCTTATTTTCCACGAAACTGATGGAATGTGTACGTACATACTTATTAAAAGTTACTTCAAAACTATTCTTACATGAATATCATCCATGTTTGGTCTTTATGTAGAGTAAGGTGGGGTAAAAGTACGAGTCGGGTAAAAGTACGTTTTGAGATTATCACAAACCGATAACAGACAAATTCAAAACTCTGACGTGGATTGGTAGTGATTTGGACTGCCATTCAAAATAGCTCTATTACGATGAGAACTGGATTTCGTAAACCTGTTGAATATGGACAATTAGTGAAGAACTCTAAATCCGCACAGGTTGTTTTCCCATGTACAGGATTTGTATCAGAAGCGAACACAGAAGTAAGCAAAGATTGATATTAAGTAATTTTCCTCTTGACTTCCTGCAAAATTGTGAAATTCTGAATGGTCGTACTTTTACCCCACATCATTCGAACTTTTGCCCCAGAGTTGGGGTAAGAGTACGTTCGATAGCAATTTGACGTTTTCACTACTGCTATCAAATGTGTTGAAAAATTATCTTCGTAATTTTTTAGAAGAGAGATAAAAGTCCAATAAATCCAATGCTGTTCTTGGTTTTTCAGAAAAACAACAACAAAATTTTCTTAAAATAGGATAGCACTAAGGTCCTTTTTTTACCCCACCATACTCTACATATGGATATGTACATTTAAACTTGAAAAAAAATTTCCATGAATGTTTAGTTTCATCATACAAAACGAAAACTTTCATAAAGAAAAGATACAACTTTTTCTTAGAACGCGATTGAAGCGGTAATGCAACTTATATAAAGGGCTTAAGAAAACTTTCTCTGGTCATTTTTTCAATTTCTTCAACAGACATTACTTAAAAATAATTACATGAATAATCGAATTGTTTTAAATTATAGATTCAGGATATTATTTGATCAGTTTTGATTCAGTGGCTCAGAATTCCTATTAATTTTAAAATATCAAGATGTTTGGATGAAGAATCTTAAAGTATTCTAGTATATTCTGTGATTGAATTCTGAATTGGGTTTAAATACAAGTCAATACATTTTGGATTCCAAGATAGCAGGCGTGACTCAGTAGAATAAGTTCCACAGGCCCAATTGCAATGATTGCTACTGCTACTGATTGTGACTGAACGAGGCCACCAATTTTGTTCAGAGATCAAATGACGGAACCTGGGATTGGCTACACATTCACACTGCCCAAAACTGATGCTCTCTCTTCAATCATATATAACGGCGCTGGCTACGTCCTAGTCGTCAATTAGAAAAAGTTAGGAAAAATGAGAAATAGATAACAGAACAACCTCCGCCTCCTTGCAAAAAAAAAATTGCAGGGAATATGCGGGAAACGAAATCATAAGGAAACACTTTTGACTATAGTGTTATGCTGATAGCCTTTTCTTCTAAAATATTTTTTTTTTATTTATTAAAACATAACAATTTTTTTCATTGATCGAATTATAGAAAAATGGAACACCACCACCACAGAAAGGTCCTGTTAAGTTAAAATAAATATGGGTAATGCTAATGAACAATATTTGTTACTCTTATCGTCCTCAAGGGCACACTTCACAGAACCATTCTACTGTGGAAAGTTCCTGCTGATTGTCAAGTATAAGCATTACTATAAATCACTTTTAATATAACTTCCTGTAATAATAATAATATTTTTCTACATACAGGTAGAAATTGTTATTTTAGACTAATTTGTATTTCACGTTATCATTTCAACATACTACCTTAATAAAACCGTCCACACAAGTTTTGAGAGTGAAGACTTTTCAATATTAATATTATAAATGATGGACAGTAACTGAAAAAAACTTAAAATACAAGATACTGTTTAACTGTTTCTCATTTATTACACACACCAGTTTGCTTAGTTATTCAATCTTTTGGTATATCACCAGTTGTTCCGATCAAAACGAGAACCCTTGGGAAACAATCATTCTTAATGACTGTAATAATACTGGAAACACCGCAGCTCGCACGGCTGTTACAGGATTGAAGAACTGATTCACGACTAAACGTGTTTTAGAAGCTTCACGTGCTGGCTCCCCAAGGAAAAATTTATAAAAATGCTTTTACGTGTTTGTTGAAGGCAACTACCAGAAATAAATGTTCGTGATAACCATGGTTTTAACATGATTTAAGCATGCGTGATTCAACTATAAAAAGCTTTGAAAAATCAGTTTCTCATCATTCAAATTTGTGAATACAAAACTAATAAGTTCATCATGTCTGCGAAGTAATCAAATGTGATCTTCATTGTTGCATTAATTTCTTTGGTTGCATATAATACTAGTCTTTACAAATAGATATGGAAAATTTAGAAATAGATTGATGATGTATGCTATTGAAAACACAAACAAAAGTTTTTAACCTAACTTTCAACATTTCCAAACAATTCTCAATGTTTCCATGAAAAATTATCACCATAAAAACAAGAAAAAGTACAAAAACACGACACTATATTGAATGCCACTGGAAGTCCCAAATTAAAACACAATTTCCTTCGTTCATCTCCTTTTTTCTCGATTTCCCAACGGACATTGCAGCCGGGATCGAGAGGAAAAAGAAACTCGCTGCTACATAAAATAATCCGACTTGGATTAGAACGGCAAAGGTGTGCTTCCCTATCTGGTGAAGATCATGAGAGTCGTGCCGAAAGCAAACCTATTGCGAAGATTTCCTTGGGCAGTTGTTTTCTCCTCGCTGTTCCCCACATACATACATAAGTGCTATCTTTAGTGTATTGATTTTGGAATGAATGAATTCATGCGGTGCGATTCCGTGTGTAATAAAAAATTCATTAGGAAAATTGTCTAAGGACTAAGGGAGTCTAATATTGCACCAAAAATAACCTATGAGTGAGATTTTTCATTATTGTTTTTTAAATACTAAAAAATGTCAAATTTAACTGCCTGGAGAACCCACGTTTGAGCCCGGATACTAAGCGGTTCCGTCCTTTTAACTTTAGTGATTGATGAAGTTTTTGTCCGCTCGGGAATTTTCATTGTCTTCAAACTTGACAAGGTTCCCGAAATAATTAATCACCAAACAGTGTCTTTATTAGTTTGAACGGTGCTTTTGGAATTTTCGAACATGCAGTAGCTAACTTCTTTTCGTTTTCATGATAATGTATCTAAGAAATATTAAATGCTCGATAAAAACAGAACTTGCTTCCTCATCGACTACTTTGAGATTTTATGCTATTTGGAGCTAACTTTGTCCAAAGCAGCGCTCACGGCGTTCGTTAGAAATTTCACTCTATTTCAATTCTTGTATTAGTTAAAACCTTTCAAAACGATTTGATCTTATCATTTAAAATATCACCTAATACATTGCTATAGGTCTGCCAGGGCTTCCTAGGTCTGCGTGAAAGCTAGGGGTGATCCCATAGCCCCGTCCGCCACGCGACAGCGTGAAGGACAAAATGTCTTTCAAGTTCGAACGCGCAGCGTGAGAAGTCGGATACCAAAAACGTTTTTTAAAGGACCATGGGTAGCATGAAATCAATTAAAGTACCCAAAGTAAACAAAACACAATATTGGATCTAAAATAAATTTATTTGGAAAATTTCAAACCTGTAGTTTCATTAAAAAAATCATTTTGAAAAAATAAATTTCGAATCATATGAAATGTACAAGAATTCATTAGAAAAAAAACAAATAAAAATACTAGAGGAAAAAATCTGGGATTTGTGCCATTCTGGGAAATGTTCTATTCTGGGGAAAAAAAACTGGGAAATGGTCCATTCTGGGAAACAAATTTCTGGTAAATGGTGCATTCTGGGGAATTTTTTTTCTGGGAAGTGGTTCATTCTGGGGTTTGATTTCGGGTATTTGTCATTCTGGGAAAAAGTTTTCGGGTAAATGGGATACAATCGTTATTGATGTGTAAAGAGAGAGCATCAGTTTTGTTCATTGTGAATGTGCTGTCAATCCCAGATACCATTCATTTGACCTCTGGACAAAATTGATGGCCTCGGTCAATCACGGAGTAGGAACCATTGGCGATGTCGAATTCATTCTACTGAGCCACGCCTGCGATCATGAAATTCGAAATGTGTTTGTTTTAATGACGATAAAAAAAAAACATTTATTGGTTGACGAAGCTTATTAAGAACTATTTATTAAGAATATTTCTCATGTTGCATTTCAAGTTCAATGATTTAAGGTGGATGTGAGTAGTCAATCAAGCTAAGCTAAGCTAAGCACATCAATTAAGGAATTTAAATTTTTTTTGCTCCGATGCTTTAAATTTTAAGTTGAATATGACTAGCAAGCAACCTTCCTTAATAGTAGCAAAAGTCTGTGTATATATTAACCTGCTTATGTAAACGAAAATTAACAAAAATGTTCCAGTACTATTAAATTCAAACTTTTCTCATTTACATATATTGGATAAGTTTAATAAAACATATCGATTTGTGGCAAATATTACATTACATTAAATTATTTAAGGCACAATTATTTATCAAAAAATATTATCCATACCAACGAATTAAGCTTGAATCCCTTCAAATATTACATCAACTTCCCTAACACTAATGAGCCAATGAAAGCAATTCGAGAAGTTTCTCCCTGCTAGTATTTCTATCAGCACAACTTAGCCGATTTTTCCCGTCACTAAAGATGATGATGACAGCATCTGTTCTGGCCATCGTATTTGCTCTTCCATAAGCTCGACAGCTCGAGACTTTTCTGGATTTGGCCTGATAGCTTAGAGCAAAACTGGCAAAAATTATTTCTTCACGCTATATAATTTGGTATATCGAAATTCCGTTCTCGATCGCTTATTGGTTTTGAACTGGATGGAATAAGATAATACGGACAACAATTGGATTGTATCCTCGAGAAGTCAATCCCTTGACGTTGTATGTGTAGCTTATTGACTGGTTTGTTTTTCCACTAACTCATATTACTTCAGCAAGAACCATAGTACATGGAAAATAACAGGTAGGCCATTGCGCTTAACCTCACTTGAAAGCTCCGTGTATGTACACAGCATGCTTGCATACCACCAAAAATAGTTATGAAATTTTGGCAGTTTTATATAGAATGGCAACCGAAATTATTAATTTCTCCGTCAATAGCCGTTCAATTCCTTTGAAAAGGGCCTCAGATTAAAGATTGATTCTTCAGGCTCATCGGAAACTATTTTTTGCTTTGGATTTTCGGATCTGAACCATAAATAATGAGCATTCAAAAGAAATTTTCATCACCGTCCCTCTTTTTTGAGAGCAAACAATTAAATATTTTCTTCTGTCTATGTTCAAAATTTGATAAAGATGTAAAATACTTCTTATTTCTGTGATAAAAAAATCAATTTGTTTGAATTTTTGTTCAAACTGCACAAGAAAAAGACCACACAAGGCAAAATAATCACCAAATTTTATTTTTAAATCGACCAAAAAGACCGTTGCATATTACTTTTAGCGATTTTAAAAAGCCAAATGTTGTTCGTTGCATTAAAATGCATCAATGCATATTTTTCTTATAATTTCTATGATTGTGAATTTTAAGAAAAATTTGATTTCCTGAAAATTCCATACATTTGCCAGTTTTTTCCACAACTATTTTTGGGTCCTCTTACCAATACGTTGAACGAGAGCGGAATAGCCTACCTTGTATATTTCAAAGTACTATGAGCAAGAACCATGTTCTTGTTTATCAGCTTATCATTTTGACGTGTGCTATCTACTATTGGTAATCCTTAAAAATTTAACTAAGTTAGATAGACACTAAATGTTCATCTAATTCAAACAATTCACTAAACCCACTAAACCAAGATATTAACACTGATGTGACTTTCAATTTAATTTGAAGTAACATATTTTAAAAGTAAAACTGAACTCTTCAAAATAAGCCCCGAATCAAATTTTGAATAGTCAATAGGATATAGTAATGCTTACACACTATTTTAAAAGTAAAACTGAACTCTTTGAAATAAGCCCCGAATCAAATTTTGAATTGTGATTTGTGAGTAGAATATAGTAATGCCTACACACTATTTAATTTCACTTTATAGAAGTTGGCAACAGTTTGTAAGACTCCTTTAACTGCAAATAAATTAATAAAGCAATAAAAAAAGCAAACATGAAATTTTCCAAAATATATTCTATATGTACACAAATGATTACTCCATTCAACACCTTTTTGAGACCACGTTATCCATAACCAGACTTTCAAGGATAAATTCCGAGAAAAGAATTGTCATTAACAACAAATTCGCAAAATAGCTGACTTATACCATCGACACGCTTGAAGAGGTGAATGAATAGCCAATGTGTTTTCTGTTTCGGTTTTCCCCCAGAAAACAGGATCAATTAACATCGGTAATTAGCTCGTTTCGATTCTTTCTGCTCTATTTCTTTTCTACGCTCAATTGAAGATAACGTGTAGAATCTAAATGTTAACAACCCAGCTGTATAGTTGAATTTTAGAATCATGAAATTTTTCACAAATTTAGTCTATATATATAAAAATGAATGTTTGTCTGTCTGTCTGTTCCCTATAGACTCGGAAACTACAGAACCGATCATCGTCAAAATTGGCATCTGGGGGTTTTTGAGGCCGGGGATGGTTTCTGTAATAGTCAAAACTCCATCCGACTTAAGGGAGGTGGGGCTTCCATACATAATTTGTAGTTTTTCGAAACAAATTAAAGTCATGACATCCATTTTCTCGAGATTTTTTCTTCCTTTGGGAGGTTTGTTTTTCGTCTCCAAGGTCGAGGCGTCGCGAGCGTCGCAAAAGGATAGTAACCAGAGCATAGCATACTGATCAGTGGGAATATTTTGGCGCGTATTTCTCAACCAAGAATATTTTCAATGCAAGATGTGGCGATATGAAGCCTTGATGTGATTTTTTTTCTACTGGATATCTAGCTCATTTGTACAGCACATGGTTATTAATGACGCGTAGATGCGACCCAGATTGACATTTTGTCGATCGAATAAAACATATAATTTTTTTTTGCCAAAATCTGAAATTGAAAAGTCATGGCATCCATTTTTAGAGATTTTCTTTTATTTAAGGGGTTTGTTTTTCGTCTCTATGGTCAAGCAAACGTCGTCGCAAGTGGATAGTAACTAAAGCATACTTTCATTGATCGCTGGAAAAATTTAACAATCAGGCGCCTGTTTCTCAACCAAGTACCTACCTATGTTTCTTATTCACGTGGGGGCGATATGCAACCTAGATGTGTTTTTTTCTTGCTTAATTGCACGTGGTAATAAATGACGCCTAGATGTGACACGGATTGGTATTTTATCAATCCAATCATAACCAATTGAAAGATTCGCAAAAATACTTCCATATTTAGTGCGTATTAATGTAGGTAGCATTCGACTTTTCATTCACGGAACATTAGAACATGTTCAAACGTTCAACTTTTTCTGTTAAAAAAAATTAAAAATTATGTTTTCTTCTAGAAATTGTTACTTCGGCCCAAATACACAAATGAAACGATTTTAGAAATGAAACTGGGAGCTTTTAATTTCAAATAATTCTGAAAAAAAAACCATCGTACTTTTTGATTACATACCAATTTAAGTACGTACTTAACATGAAAAGTGTTTTTGTGTTACATAGTGTGTGGGCCAGGCCCAACAAGAGGAACGTCATGCGAATACATGATATATCAATGCACCGTAGCTCATATTAATGCTGTCTATCACCTACGCTCACCGTCGTTATTGTGCATCGCTGATGCAACAGACCTTCCCTGTACCTACCCATCGATGTAGTAATGGCTGCACCAATTTGGCATTTATGTGGTTTCCACATTGGCGATCCTTCCAGGATCCAATTTTTGGCCAAACAGAGATTTGAAAAAAGAAAATTGAAATCGGGAATCAATATAATAGAAATGTTGGAAAATATTGAAAAGAGAATTTCGAATTGCGATCTAGCAATGCTACGTGGAATCGGGGGTTGGCATTGCCGCCGAATTGCGAGCTGGAAAGCTGCGCCGAATTGCGAGCCAAGTGTGCTGCGCTGATCTGCGAGCCGAGTGTGCTGCGCTGAATTGCGAGCTGAATGCTGCGCTGAATTGCGAGCCATCTGTGCTGAGCTAAATTGCGAGCTGAATGCTGCGCCGAATTGCGAGCCAAGTGTGCTGCGCTGAATTGCGAGCTGAATGCCGCGCCGAATTGCGAGCCATCTGTGCTGCGCTAAATTGCGAGCTGAATGCTGCGCCGAATTGCGAGCCAAGTGTGCTGCGCTGAATTGCGAGCTGAATGCTGCGCCGAATTGCGAGCCAAGTGTGCTGCACTGGACTGCGAACTGCGAGCCATCTGTGCTGCGCCTGCGAGCCTTCTGTGCTGCGCTGAACTGCGAGCCAAGCGTGCTGCGCTAAACTGCGAGCCGAGTGTGCTGCGCCTGCGAGCCATCTGTGCTGCGCTGAATTGTGAGTTGAGAAGCTGCGCCGAATTGCTAGCCAAGTGAGCTGCGCTGAACTGCGAGCCAAGTGTGCTGCGCTGAATTGCGAGCTGGAAAGCTGCGCCGAATTGCGATCCGAGTGTGCTGCGCTGAACTGCGAGCCGAGTGTGCTGCGCCCGCGAGCCATCTGTGCTGTGCTGGATTGCGAGCTGAAAACCTGCGCTAAGGTAGATGTGATGTGAGGGGCTGCTCTGAAATGCGAGCTGGATGTGCTGCGCCTACGAACAAACTTAGTAAATATGTGAATGATTGTGTGCTGTGAGTCTGCGTTTATATGCAACCTTATGCGAACTGAATGTGCTGCACCAAATTGCGAACTGGAAGCTACGTCTAGATACACGCTGATTGTGCTGTACCGTAATGGGAGCTGAAAGTGCTGCATTTGCGAGCAAACGGTACTGCGTTTCAATTTTAGATAAATGTTCTGCGACTAGTGGCGAGTCAAATTGCTCATTAATACGAGCTAAACTTGTTGGTGATATCTAAAGAGAACCCTGCTGTAGGGCTCGTGAGTTTTATCCATGAAAAAAATTAAACTATACTGCGTTACCGAAATGCGAGCTAACTGGGCACCGTAACGTGCGAAGCAGATTTGCTGTTCCATAGGAAATTCCATTTCTCTACCTGAGAGTCTGCATACTGAAAATAAATTCGATGCAAAATGGATTTATTTTAAAGTCGAAATGAATATTAAACGAGTGAATCCAGAATTCTGAAAGGCGGAATGGCCGTACGCAGCGCAAAACAAATCTGAGTCTGGGACCAGTGGCGGATAGCTGTTGAATTCCAGAAAGAGCCATAGTTGGAAATGGAAATCATGTGTTTTCATTGGCTTAATAAAAGAGTTCCATAAGTTCAAGGAAAATCAACCTGTTCACGTAAATGAGAGCACGAGAGAGATCTGCAGCGCAGTGCAGATTAAAAGAACGAAGGATCATGATGCAGTGTTTCTATTTAATAGTCTATGGATGAGATTTTACTTTGAGCAAGAAAAACAATTCATTCATAGTAGGATGAAGTTGAGAAAGACAACAGCTGATGACATTTTTTTTTCTCCTAATTTTTTTTCTTCTGAAAGAAGGGTGAATGTGTGGGCCAGGCCCAACAAGAGGAACGTCATGCGAATACATGATATATCAATGCACCGTAGCTCATATTAATGCTGTCTATCACCTACGCTCACCGTCGTTATTGTGCATCGCTGATGCAACAGACCTTCCCTGTACCTACCCATCGATGTAGTAATGGCTGCACCAATTTGGCATTTATGTGGTTTCCACACATAGCTGCATAAAAGAGACTTTTGATCCGCTTCTTTTTTGAAAAACGAGACTTTAGGACTGATTTTCAACTGGACGCAAATTTTTTATGAGAAATTTTTAGTATACCCTTAAAGTGTTAAAAACAATATTCCCTCCTGTCAAATTACACGGTGGGGCAAGGGCAACCGTCGAACTTTTTAGAAATTCATCTTCAAAATGATTCAATATGTTGGAAAGAACAGAAGGGGTATTCCGAATGTTGAAACTGAAACGGATATTGAAAATTCTTAAATGTCTTTGTAAATGAAGGTCATTCCCTTTGAACGGCATTCGTTCAAAGTGGAGTAAAAACATAAATTTATACTGCAGGAATACTGCAGATATAGTGAAACTTGATAGAACAAAAAACAGGAATACGAATTAAATCTATTTTAAAGCCATTACTCTGACGCATTTGTAAATAAGCTTTGCATTGACACTTGCTCCAATATTCGGGACAAATGTAAACTTAAAAGTTTGTTTTTGCCAACATTTTTGAATATTTGACTTTTTGCAACTGATATTTTTTTGAATATTTATATTTTTTGCCGTGGTAAATTAATTAAAAAAAAAGAAATTTGCACTGTATTTAATCCATAACTAATGTAGTATATTTTTCATTACCATGATAAGTGCTGTTTGGGAAAACTTCAAGCTATAATGTCTCATGTCCACGAGTTTGGAAAATGGAAAAACATTTTTTTAACATAATTTTGGCGCGAGAAGGGTAGATATTCAAACTGCTTCGAAGGCGAGGATGGTGAAAAAAGCTGTTTGAAAATGGTTATTAAAAATCCTTTTCATCGTTTTTTTTTTCTTCAAACTTCTATAGCTTATTTTTTCAACTCCAAAAAATACCCCATCTAATGCTTATCAGGAGCTCGAAGTGCTAATAATAAAGACTATTAGGTATAAACTGTCTCGATTCACGCTATTCACCTATTTAAAAAATTCTCTCTCCATAAAGTACAATTTGCAATAAATTCCAATATGCGAATCTATTTCTTTCAATTAGTATTATGTAAACTCGAGCCGGTTAAATTTGTCTACCTTCTTCAAGCAGTGTGAGACAAAATTGGAAAAGATTGGGAACTCCCATGTAAATTTAAGATAAAGAGCTTTTCAAAAAAGGGACCATATTTAAAAAGGTTTTTTTGGGTACAGAGTACAAATTTCAGATCTTGAAAAACGAGTTTAGAGATCAAGTTTCAGTAAATAATATAAACCACATTTGAATTGCAATTCAGAACTGCAGCTGCAGCTCTCATTTCAAAATTGTTGGTTCTGAAGTATGATGAGGTTTGATTTAAAAAAATGCTCACTAAAATCTAAATTTGAATAAATTTTTACAAATTACATTTATTTCCGGAAGGTGTAGCAAAGCACAACGGGTCAGCTAGTCTATCTATATATATAAAAATGAATGTTTGTCTGTCTGTCTGTTCCCTATAGACTCGGAAACTACAGAACCGATCATCGTCAAAATTGGCATCTGAGGGTTTTTGAGGCCGGGGATGGTTTCTGTAATAGTCAAAACTCCATCCGACTTATGGGAGGGGGGGCTTCCATACTAAATTTGTAGTTTTTCGGAACAAATTAAAGTCATGACATACATTTTCTCGAGATTTTTCTTCCTTTGTGCGGTTTGTTTTTCGTCTCCAAGGTCGAGGCGTCGAGCCAACGTCGCAAAAGGATAGTAACGATGGCATAGCATACTGATCAGTGGGAATATTTTGGCGCGTATTTCTCAACCAAGCATATTTTCAATGCAAGGGGTGGCGATATGAAGCCTTGATGTAATTTTTTTTCTACTCAATTTCAAGCTCATTTGTACAGCACATGGTTATGAATGACGCCTAGATGAGACCCAGGTTGACATTTTGCCGATCGATTAAAACATATACCTACATTTTGTTTTGTCAAAACTGTAATTGAAAAGTCATGGCATCCATTTTGTGAGATTTTCTTTTATTTGAGGGGTTTGTTTTTCGTCTCTATGGTCAAGCAAACGTCGTCGTCGCAAGTGGATAGTAACTAAAGCATACTGTTCATTGATCGCTGGAAAAATTCAACAATCAGGCGCCGTTTTCTCAACCAAGTACCTTTATTTCTTATGCACGTGGGAGCGATATGCAACCTAGATGTGTTTTTTTCTTGCTTAATTGCACGTGGTAATAAATGACGCCTAGATGTGACACGGATTGGTATTTTATCAATCGAATCAAAACCAATTGAAAGATTTGCAAAAATACTTCCATATTTAGTTCGTGTTAATGTAGGCAGCATTTGACTTTTCATTTAAGGAACATTAGAACCAGTTCAAACGTTCAACTTTTTCTGTTAAAAAAAAATAAAAATGTTTTCTTCTAGAAATTGTTACTTCAGCCAAAAAACACAACTGAAACGAATTTAGAAATGAAAATGGGAGCTTTTTATTTTAAATAATTCTGAAAAAAACATCGTACTTTTTGCTTACATACCAATTCAAGTACGTACTTAACATGAAAAGTGTTTTTTTGTTACATGGCTGCATAAAAGAGACTTTTTATCCGCTTCGTTTTTGAAAAGCGAGACTTTAGAACTGATATTCAACTGGAAGCAAAATTTTTACGAAAATTTTTTAGTATAGCGTTAAAGTGGTCAAAACAATATTTCCTCCTGTAAACTTACACGGTGGGACAAGGGTAAACGTCGAAATTTCAAGAAATTCATCTTCAAAATTATTCAATATGTTGGAAAGATCAAAAAGGGTATTCCGAATGTTGAAACTGAAGCGAATATTGAAAATTCTTAAGTGTCTTTGTAAATGAAGGTCATTCCCTTTGAACAGCATTCGTTAAAAGTGGAGTAACAAACATAAATTTATTCTGCAGGAATACTGCAGATATATCAGTGAAACTTGATAGAACATAAAACAGGAATTCGTATTAAATCCATTTTAAGCCATTACTCTGACGCATCTGTAAATAAGCATTGCTTTGACACTTGCCCCAATATACGGGACAAAAGTAAATTAAGAAATTTGTTTTTGCCAACATTTTTGAATAATTGACTTTCAAAGAGAAAATAAAAAAAACGCTGAGAACTTATTAAGTGATGCAACTGATATTTTTTTAAATATTCATATTTTTGCCGCAGTAAATTTATTTAAAAAATAAAGAAATTTGCACTGTATCTAATACATAACTAATTTAATATATTTTTCATTACCATGATAAGTGCTGCTTGGGTATCAAGCCGGTTAAATTTGTCTACCATCTTCAAGCAGTGGGGGACAAAATTGGAAAAGATGGGAGAGCTCCCATGGAAATTTAAGATAAAGAGCTTTTCAAAGAAGGGACCATATTTAAAAAGGTTTTTTTTTTGGGTACAGAGTACAAATTTCAAATCTTGAAAAACGAGTTTAGAGATCAAGTTTCAGTAAATAATATATACCATCTTTGAATTGCAATTAACAACTACAACTGCAGCTGTCATTTCAAAGTTGTTGGTTCTGAAGTATGATGAGGTTTGATTTAAAAAAATGCTCTCTAAAATCTAAATTTGAATAAGTTTTTACAAATTACATTTATTTCCGGAAGGTGTAGCAAAGCACAACGGGTCAGCTAGTTGCTTTATAAAAGAGCTAGACAAGGTGGGCAAAAATATGTCTTCTGGTCCAAAATAAGTCCGTTGCACAAAGCAAACAACAAAAATTATTGCCAAAAACATGAAAAACGACAAACTCAAGCATATTTATTCGAAAAATAACCAATCATAAGTGAATAGGCAATTTATTTTTTTTTAATAGAACCCTTCAAATTTTTTTCAAGAAAGTAAATCGTGTACACTAAGTCGCAATTTTTCTATTTGGTTATTAATAGTCTCTTGTTTCATACGACCTAGACCAACATGGGTTCGCCATGTTTTGTCTAGAAAGGTAGTTAAAAATAACTTCCACACCTTTTTTTAAGCAAAACATTTTATATTTGATACTAGCTGACCCGATGTGCTGCAAAAATTAGTGAAATTTGTTTAAATTATCTAAGTTTTTAATTTTTTTGCAGGTTATATTTCAAATCAATTTCAGCATAAATCAGAAGCAAATATTTTAAAATAAGAACTGCAACAGGCGTTTGGAAATTTAAAACAAAGATGATTTCATCTTATTTAGTGAAACTTGTTTTTTTTAGATCTGAAATTTTTACTTCTACGTTTTGTACGTATGTTTTATTGGTACTCTTCCAAAGTAGGGAGGGCTCACGAACTTCCATAAAAAAACCTCTTACCGCATGTGGCTCCATTCCTTTGATGATAATATGAAAATAAAAAAACTTGTCTTGTCTTTTCTCTGAAAAACGGAGGGTCTAAATTTATTCGTATGCAAACAACCCCCCTTCTCAAAAAAGGTACCTTTTGATTGATAAGTGCTTGATTAATGCTAAAAAATGCCCTTTCCTCTTCCCTCCCCCACTACTTGAAGGAGACAAGCGTATTTTATAATCATACCCATTTTTTCGTTTCCAAAAACCATCACATATCAAATTTAGTTCTATTTTGGATGATAAGTTCTAAAGCGATACATCAAAATTATACGGAACCCCCTCTTTCCCTCTCCTTTCTTCAAGGCGGAAGGTTTATAGCAATTTTAGAAACATATCTCGGACCCAAACACTTTCCCATGCCAAATTTTATTCCATTTGCTTAATTAATTTTCAAGTTATGCTTACAAAATTGTATAAGGGCCCCTCCCACCATCGCACTCATTGGAAGGAGGGTGGTGCCTCAAAAAAAAAAATAGAACCATTCTCGTGCTCTAATCTATTTCTATGTGAAATTATGCAAGTTGTTGCGAGTTATGCAAATAATTGTATTATCGCTTCTTGTATTCCCAATGGAAGATTGGAGAAATTTCAAATAATCATATAACTGTTTCTCCTATCACATATTCTCCCATATCAAATTTGGTTCCATTTGCTTGATAAGTTTTAAAATTTGGCCAGAAAATGTAAAGGAGTCCTTCTCCCTTTCCTATGTCCCCTGGAAGGAGGTAGTGCTCACAATGACATGACACTTAAATGAAAAATCCTAAATGGCGAAGCTTGAAAAATTTGACATTAAATTCCCTGTAGAAAAAATATACCTGTTTCGTACGATTGTATCGTCGAAATTGAATATTTTTCCTAGAAAGTAAGTGGCACTTTCCAACTGGGATAGTACTCCGATCGATGCGATTCCATATTGCGTACTGCTGAAAAAAATAATCCAACTCACGAAATCGAGTGTCCAGTCAGTATGGTCAGTGGTGGTACCATATATTCAAATACCTTTCCATAAAACATTTAATTTCATTTTCTCTAATTGTTCTCAAATTGAACAAGAAGCCAGCCCAAGCCAATTTTGGTTCTATTTGCTCAATTTAATATGGACCCCCCCCCCCCTCCTCTTCTGCTTTTCCTCATTGGGATGACGGAGGGCTCTCAAATAATCATTAGAATATTTCTCGTACCCAAGTACTCTCCCAAGCAAAATTTAGTTCTATTTGCTTTATCAGTTAGTGAGTTATGTGAAAAATTATAAAAGAGGCCCCTCCCTCCTTTCTATCTCTCTATTGGAAAGAAAGAGGGGTCTAAAATAATCATAGAAATATTTTTCGTATCCAAATACCCTCTCATGTCAAGTTTGGTACTATTTTCTTGAGCGGTTCTCGAGTTATGCAAACATTTGTTTTGCTAGGGAGACTCCCTCCCCCCTTCCTGTTAAGGGGAGGGGTCTCAAATCATAATAGAAACCTTCCCCGGCCTCCAATACCACCACCTGTTAAGTTCCAAATAAATCTTTTTAGTAGTTTTCGAGTCTATAGGGAATAGACAGACAGGCAGACAGAAATCCATTTTTATATTTATAGACGTACATTTCCTACATCTTTTGTCAACAACTTCTCTTGAGGTAAACTTATGCAATGATTTCATGAACTTGAGAATAAGATGAATAAAAAAATAACTTTGAATCTTCAGTTGTCATTAAAATGCAGGGAAAGCTATGCTCATTTTCTTTGAAGGGCTCCAGAGAGTGCTGCAGAGAGTCCTTGTTGTAATTACCACAAGTGCATTGTTGACATAAAGTGCCTGATGAGAACACATTTCGATGCTTCACAATTCATCTACCCGGCACTGTCTATTTCGGTACACAACCGGAACGTAGGTACAATTCGCATTATAATTCCAGTCCCAGGAAAATAAATAGTTTTGAAGATCAAAACAATCAACCACTTTGGCGCTTGTTGGTCTGAGTACAGAAAATGACAAAACGAGAGTACATCAGCAAAAAAAAACGAAACGGAAGTGGAAATACGAATTGGTTGCGGTATTTTCAAAGATTATAATGAAGTTTATTTGTCTGTTTGAAGAGCTCTCGTCTAAATTGGATTGGGTACGGTTCGTTTCCGATAGTCTGGGATCACATAGCGTACCATCTACAAACCGGGTCAGGACTGCCTAACGGGTTGGGCGACAAGAGTCGAATGAATTCTTGTATGAAGAAAGGCTTAAGGAGGAATTTTCCTCCATCTTCAAGGGATGCTTGGACGAGGTGTTGGGAATTTTTTCTGTCAACAGGAATTATGCTAATAGTAAAAATGATCTACTATTACATATCATATTTTTTGTTGAAAATTAAATGAGTTTTTTAGCAGTTTTATATTTTAGTATAGTGTAGGCACATAATCAGCTCGAAAAATGTTAAGGAATTTTCAAATAGAAAAATAAATTTTTATTTTTAATGACTATTGCTAATTGCTTTCATAATAGTGCAAGTCAAGAAGCTCAAACAAGCGACTGAAGAAAATGCACAGCAAAACAGAACAAAGGGCTGACGTAGCTCAAAACATTTTCAATTGCAAAGAGAGAAGAAAAACTTGAAGGCAGTTTTATTGAATTTGCTTTCGAAGCTGAACTAAAATTTCCAAAAGTTTACAGTATAACAGGCAAGAAATGGTAGCAAAAAATGTGCTGTTGCAAAAATGCAGCATTTCACTTGAGTAAACTTTATAATTTTGTTTTGTTGATTGGTAACAGCAGCTCTTCCCTTTTCTTAAGCAGTACCAATGAAAGCATTCTGTTTTATGATTGCATGGTTAAATTTGACTGCAATTTAAAATGAGCTATAATATCAGTACTGTATAGCATAATAAATATATAATAAAATAATTGGTGTCAGAAGAATCCCACTGTCATAATTGATTCCTAGTAAAACGATAGACATTGCATTTGTTTAAATGAGCTTCATGAATCCTATTATACTTAGTCGTTTTACATTTCTCGTGAAATACGTGATACAAGATACAACTTTCAAAATGACTTTGTCTAACTGTTGTGTTACTGTTGATTTTTTTTCTAATTGAAACTTGTAAAACTCAATTCAGGGTTCAAAGTCAAGCTAGTAGATACATTATTTACAGAAGAATAAGAATGAATAAATGTTAGCACTAAACAGCGCCTCTTCATAAAAAAAATTAGCTCCTCTAGCAATATAATCATTTGTTCGGATTTTATTGCTACACAGGAAACAATGTGGCTCGTCTGCTTGACTAGAGTCTCGTTTACCACAGAGAATCCAGCTTATGGTTGTTTTTCATCCTTTAATCCTAATTGCCAAGGAAACACACATATACAAAATCCTACCGTTTCCAGCTGGTTAGGCTGCAGTCACGTGGATGTTCGGACGCAATAACGCCAATAATTCTGCAAAACAACCCCTTTCTCCAATTTCAAACACATTACTTACCAACCATGAGGCATGAAGCGGAAAAAATACATGGAGAAAAACTGAGAATAGCGTTCCTTTGTAACTTCTCGATTGCCGTTAGGGGTCATGAAATTCCGCGAAAAGTGTGGAACGTTCCTCTTTTATTTATAGCCGTTATTTATGATACCTTAATACGTTAAGAGTAACGCTGCGATGTAGGAATGCACGTTCCCGTCGAGTTACCTTCCAAAGTTTGAAGGGTGAGTGGACCAGCTGGAGCCAATAAATTTAAATCCAGAATACTGAATTAAAGTAACGTTCATTTTTTCTAGGAGAACCACTTTACAGGTCTACAGCTATTTAATCATGAGTCAAACTTCGGTATATTCAATTAAATGGGCTTCAGTGACTAAATTATTTAAAAAATGTTAGAGAGCATTTTGTCTTTAAAAAATCGTAAGCATAGCGCCATGTTTTTAAACTTAATCTTAGTAGCAACACATTTGAAATTTTATTTAACAAAAACCAATGCGGTTATGCGGAATGTGGATAAATTAAGGAAAAAATGACATCCTTAATGATTTATACAACATCCATCATGAATCATGAACACATAAACCCACTAAACATAGGTTGGAGCAGTAAGCATTTTATTTTACCAAAATCTTTTTACTGTTCGGAATCTCGGCTGTCTCTCAAAAATTCTAAGCCTATTTCATATCAGAATAAATCCTTCAACCGTTTTCGTACACCTAGTACACATGAACCTCTATAGATATAAATCATAGACAAAGATTTCCTTCTACCATGGAAAAACTCGTTCATCAAGCAAGGAGAAGCATTCGAATCTCGGGGTTTCGCCATCAACAGGTTGTAAGAATGTGGAAGCGTCCTTTGTTAACCGAGACTTATAACATTTTTAGTCTTCGAAAGCACTGAGATTTGTGCGCTCATGCATGCGAATGTGGTTCATGAGCACATCCATCAATCTTGTGCTCCTCCTCACCAATCCACACACTTCACTGAGGGTGGTTTTGTTTGTTACGAATCAGATTGACGCCATAAGGAGACACTTTGCCAATGTCAGATATTCAACAGAAAATTGCTCTACCTTTCGTTTTAAGAATCCCCCTGATGGTCGTAAGTATCAATTAATGTCAACTACTTTCAAACGGATTAGTGCATTAAAGGATAACAGCCGGGAGAGAGCTTAGCGCAAAAAATGAAAACAAAAGCAAGTTTAAGTTGACAAAGTGAGTAAATAAACATACTCTTTGTAATGCAACCTGAATGACTTGACGACATCTACTTTAACTTCAAAACATGAATTTTGTGAAATTTGGTTTAAACAAGAAAGTCAACAATTGCTAAAAATATAGGTACTAAAAAGAGTGGCTCCAGAGCTAATGGTCACTTTTTTTAGCCTCTATAAATGCCTCTATAAATGAAATCAGATTATGTAGCAGAGAATTCCAATTCCATCCTACATAGGAGTGCTTATTATGTTCCTTCTAGTTTAGAAAAAGTATCCCTCGATTGAATTTATTTTTGAAAATACGTATGGGAGAGTGGGGAATCATGGGCCACTTTTTTTCGTTGTTCCATAACTTCTTTATTATAAAAGATAAAATGAAAACAAAAAATGGTATGGTTTTCTACATTTTCAAGGCATCATAAGGTATTTTTTTAAAAATTCTAATAAGTTATTTTCCCCAAATTCTGACCGTTTGAAAAAAAGCAATATTTTTTGGAATTTGAAAAATGGTGGGGAATCGTGGGCCGTCAAATCCAAATTGATCAAATAACATGCAAAATTTATAAGTTGACCCTAAACTGTGATTTTCTAATACATTTCGTTATTTTAAAGCAATTTCAGATGATGAAATAAAAAAGAGAGCTGTGTATGATCGCATAGATTCCAAAACCTACTTGTAAACGTTATGGCAAAATTTCTTATATAAGATGGACAAAATATTTTTCACAACTCTTCATTTGGCAAAAGAAAACTTTACAGATTTGAAAAACGTATTTTAGGTTCTGAATGTGTATAAAAACATAAAAATACAGGTGATTCAAGATGTGTGGCCCACGATTCCCCACAAGCTATGATTTGCAAATTGGTTGCGTTTGTGTGACTTATTTATGTTTCATCAAAAATTCCTTTTCCACGTGAAAGATCATGTTAAAACTAAGATCATAAGCGTATGAGCATATTTTTGTTATGCACTTTGGGTTCCCCACCGATGAAATTAGCGGGTGTTTTTTTAATTATGTAAGTAAATTTTTCTAACTTTTTTTTAGCTTGATAAATAAAAGAAGCATATGATGCGTATTTCAGTCAACAACATATAGGAATATATGCTCACGCAAAGCGACGACGATGACAGTTGGTTTGAGATTTTTATCTCAACACACATCTGAGATATTAAAAGTGGCCCACGTTTCCCCATGGCCCACGATACCCCACTCTCCCCTACTTTTAATATCAAATCAAAGTGATCATTGCGCACATTCATCAAAAACAATTAAAGCCAAGCGTTTTGAATAATAAATTTAATAAATTTATTAAAAAATGTTCCTCTAAAAAATCAGAGGTGGCTCCAGAGAGTAAATCTGCATTAATTTGGTTGTCATTCTAATGCATTAAACCAACAACACATGATATTTTTATATTGGTATGGCAATGAAGCTTACAATAATGCTTGCAGTAAATATTGTTTATTTCAATTCGAATGACTTGATCATTGCGTTTTCTTAAAGCTACCTCTCATCGCAGTTAAAAATCGCTTAGAAAAGGGGCCGTTCACTAATTACGTAAGCACGATTTTGGAATTTTTTTACGTAAATTAATAAATTTATCGACGATTAAAACTTATCATCAAAAACAATTTAAAAAAATATATATTCTATGTGATGTATTACTTTTTCTCACACATAAATAATTAACAAGCAAAAAATCGTCTTTTTCTGTGAAATTAAGTATGATTCAAAATATCTACCTACGTGTTTCATATAGTCATTCATTGCATGTTTGTGATGGGTAATAATAAAAAAAACTTAATTAGAATCTTCAAATAATATGAAAAAAAAACGAAATTTTTCAACAATAGGTCATTTTTCGAACAGGTATTTCTGTTCATATCCAACAATTATAGAATCATTGTTTTTAATGTTATAAAAAAAAGCTGCAAGAAAGTTTATCGGCTTCAATAATCAATACATTTCGAAGCAAAGCACCCATTTGAACATGATTGCATTTTATTTACGTTTGTTTACATAAAAATCATTTTGAATAACGTGACGAGTATTTAAATTCATCATTATTATAAAAGGTTATTAAAGTTTAATGATGATGAATAAACAATAACAATATCATAGCTGAGGATCTAAAAACATTTTGTGTGCAAAATGCTGAGAAATGCCACTTATTTGTGGCTCCAGAGATAACCGTCAAACACCAATTCCTATTGTTTGTAATGTACAAGTAAACTTTTACCTCGAAAATTTCAAATACGTTGATTGAGCTTAAATTAAGAAAACTAAAGATGACCGAATAAATTCATTTAGTAGGATTAGTTTTATTCTGATTCCTGGTTTTGATTTAAATTTATTTGTGGAGTATCTTTTTTGTTATTCTCTGGCATACATACACCGTTAACACAAACAGGTTAGAACGAGAGAATGGAACAGAAATATTGCTATGAAAATAGTCAACAAGCAAACCCAATGTTGTTTCCCTGCATGCAACAGTGCTTGCTTTTAGATAAAAAAAAATGGAATCAAATTGAAACAGACGATACGTAGAAGCAAGCAAAAAAACATAGCACGACAAATTCTGCCGAGATCTGTAACAATAGACTGAGTCGATTTGGGGTCATTTTTGAATTTCGCAAACCCTGGGGTCTTAAAAGCTTCGTCTTGGTCCAAAACTCATACATGATTTTTTGCAGAATTTTTAAGTAACGTTTACATGAGTAAATTTGAACTTTTAGGTTTGTATGGGAAAATTGAATATTTTGTACTGAAAAATCAACATCGTTTTTGTTTCTTCTGTGGAACCGAGCCAGCTGACGGTTTTTGTGCCAATTTATAAAATTCCTTGAGGAAATTTTCTGCTGAACAACTTTGTCCAAGACCGTAACTTCGTATCTTGTAAGGCAAAAAAGTTATTAGCATTTTAATAGGGGTATGCCTTTTCGCATTGATAAACAGTAAATTCAATAGACATCACTGTTGGAGCCTCGCGAAGTATTGCATGAAAAGTAGTCATGCAATACATCGATAGGCACCCTGCAGTGATGTCAATTGAATTTACTGTTTATCAATGCGAAAAGACATACCCCTATTAAACTGCTAATAACTTTTTTGCCTAATAAAATACGAAGTTACAGTCTTCAACAAAGTTGTTCAGCGGAAAATTTCGCTAAGGAATTTTATAAATTGGCACAACAACCATCAGCTGGCTCAGCTCCACAGAAGAAACAAAAACGATGTTGATTTTTCAGTACAAAATATTGAATTTTCCCATACAAACCTAAAAGTTCAAATTTACTCATGTGAACGTTACTTAAAAATTCTGTAAAAAATCATGGATGAGTTTTGGACCAAGACGAAGCTTTTAAGACCCCAGGGTTTGCGAAATTCAAAAATGACCCCAAATCGACTCAGTCTACTGTAACAAGATCCAGGAGTGATTTTTTTTTCGCATCACATTTCAATGTGATAGGATTGAAATCGAAGAATGCAAATGTGCTTATTGTCAGATTCGGTACACTGCTAAAATCATATCAGATATGGAGGTACCTATGCATAGTTTGTAGCGTAGCATCTATGTATCTCTTCAACAATGGCTGATAACGGATCGATAGTCATCGTTCTGCAATAAAAAAAATGAAGTGTGGATCAATGAACACTGACTTTTTCTTAACAGTTTTCCGAACAATTGAAATCGTTCTTGAAGATCCATATACCTTTGAAAAAAATTGAAACGTTTATCTTGCTTTCATCCACAATTTGAAGTGTTAAACACTGGTACAATTTCAGCAGTGGATTTATACAATTACCAGATCAATTTCACAATTTCTTCTGTAACTTTCATCGTACAAAGTCTTAGTCAACAATTTATATATCAAATCATGACCTGTTCGAATATTATCGTGATAATCGATACTAAGGTCACTTCCATTGGTACGTTTTTATTGTTTGTGTTGAACGAATATTCATCAAATACATACACCCACCTGAAAGCTCTCACGTATACTTAACCCCAGGGTTTCGGGTGGAAATTCAATCCTAATTTAAATATACCTTGATCCTTTTGCAATCTGGCGCCAACGAGTTTCATTTTTGCCGCTTTCATCAAACTAGTTCTGCAATTTTTATTTTGCCTTTTTTCAGGTTTGCTTTTCAACTCGCCAGCGGCATAATGCTGGAAACTGAGAGTGATACATTTTTGATTATTTGAGGCAAACATTTTCATTATTCATCTATTCCCTTACTTCGTATCAAAGTGCAGCAGTTCAACCAACCAAACGCTTTTCGTTTAGACGAGACAGTGGTCTATTCACAAGCGATAATGAAAATAACGCAAGCAGTGTCGTATCATTGGAATATTCCAATCAGTATATGTATTCCAATGTGTGTTCATCATCTGAACACATGTTCTTCTTCGTATTTTTTTGTAGTTTTGTAAATTTTAGGGTGTGATGCATGACTTAGGGACAACTTGGAAAAAAAAACTAAGCCATGAATTATGGCAGTTTTACGTCTCATGTATTGAGAAACAGCTACGAATATTATTTAAAAAAAATGTTATTCATAAAACAGAATATTTTGATATAACTTTGATTTAACAAATCGTTGATAAATGATACAACATTTATGTTCAAAAATTAGGTTAATTGATTCTTTTTGTACGATCCAGGAAATGGTTTTTAAAAATTGCATATACAACAATAATATGGATCAACTTAATGGAAACTAAACACTAAATACTGCTTATATCTAAGTTTCAGTAAACCAAATCAAACTTCAACGTCACGTTTCCGCCTTATGATAGGAGTTGGCGTCGAGTACTGGTGTTGTTTTGCTTCGGAAATGAGAATTATTTTCCTGGGTCGAACATAATCAACGAAGCTCTTTCATCTGAAAGTACCGCTTATCGGAACATATAAAGCTTCGTTTCCGAACGATACGCCACATTTGGATGCTACCTTGCTACGTGCTTAACGGAACGGAACCATCGCATCGGCCAGTGGTCCTTGTTTAGTTTTCCCGACGCAATTCACGCCCACTGCCAACCCGGTATGAGATTATCTTCTTTTTTCGATCAATGTCCGAAATTAGCGTTTGGCCAACCCTAGCTATGTATGTATATGGAGCTTGCTTCCTGAGCTTGCCGGGGGTTCTTCAGTCCTTGCCGTCAAATTTACTAACTTTCCTAGGGAAGTTTGTTTAGCTTGATAATTGTGCGGTGCGAGTTACGTGCACGAAACGACACGTTCAAGCATAAACATAAAACTGACGGCTGAAATATATCATTTGGATCTAGTGTTAATATTTATGGCGTCAAAGCGTTTTGTAAACAGCAGCTTGCGGAAGATGTAATTGAATACGCTTCCGATGTAGCACGATATCGATAATGTTCTCATTAATGAATTAAATATGCGACATTGGCGTTCTGCATCAGCGTGTTGACAGTTTAGTATCGATTACATTTGATATTTTTTAGAAACTTTCTTTATATTACTTTTGAATCAATCAGTTAATCCGAATGGACAATCTTCTCGTGTCTCGTAATATGCCCTTTAGAATATGCCAGTACCACTGTTCCTACAATTTGTATTCCATTATTGTGTTAACCTTTTTTTTCCTTGTACGGGAGAGCCCACTGCGACCAGTAGTTGATCGTAGTAGATGGTCGTCCACAATACCTTTTCACTGCTTTACCTTTATTTTCTCGGAAAAACATGCATACCTATGACTATGACAATGGTATTTATTTATTTTATTTTTATTTTCAAAGTATTCCGTCTCACGACAAAACTTGACGAACATAATTCCTGACAATGGTATCTTAGCTAATTCATAAGAAAACTTCGATGTTCACCGTTATTCACCGTTAGTATAATCACTATGGTATTTAATTAAATAAAATTATGATAAAATTTGCAAGCAACACGAAGTTTGTATGGTATCAGCTGGTAAGCTTTTAATCATAAACTGTATGTTATTCCCTGCTGCATGATGTATATTAAACCTAATGAGATTTTATGCAGAGAATTAATTGAAAAACACAAAATTATAAATCAAAATTACAAGCAAGGTATGAGCTAGTCGTAGTGGCAATTTTTGACAATCTACAATGCACTTATTTAAATTGGCTTTCAAAACTTTATTAAGTACGCGTCTTCTTTTAAATTCATTTTAAACTTCGAAATTCATCCAGAGATTGAAATTTGAAATTACCCCTCTGCATCTCTTTTGTTCTGGACAACAACTTTTTTTAATCTATAAATTGCTAACCATAGAATCGACCACGAAAGAGAGACGTTTTGATGATTTTTTATAAAGATGCGCCACTGTGTTCATTGAACACAAAATTTTGTTTGGTTACTGAAACCAAATTTCCATTTCCACTGTAAATAATTGCTCAAATTTCACATAATGATGTGGTTGTACAAACATGGAATCACAAATTAATGTGCGTTCAAATTTTCATACTCACTTGTTTGTGCGTTGATGACTGCAATAATAAGCAAGAAGAATGTAATCCAAATTTTATCCATGATACTCCGACGGGAAATGGTTCTGCTTTTCCTAGTGGTGTAGTTCAATGACGTGCTTTCGAAAAGTCGTGTGGGTTGATGACGGTGGATGATGATTATAGTTGTTATTTTAAGCCAAACGACCAAACTTAGAGCTGGTCTGCCTGATGTGAAATTTGTGCTGTGCGCCTTTCGACAGTTGAACACGGTGACATTCCTTTTTTTCTGGTAAGTACCGACGGATTATTCTATTTGCAGCATTCTCCGAGCCCGGGCCAATTAAGCTTTGGTTTTTCTCTACTTTCGCGGATAATAGTATACTGAAGAATGGCTGCCTGAACGTGGGGTGACTTTGGGACGTGGGAAAATGTAACACTTTTTTACTAGTACCGGAAACACTTCTCCCATTATTCTTCTTTTCGTTCAACGCGTTCCGGAATCATGCAACCGTTAGCACCTTTCTATGCCATTTTGCTGATTTATGTGCCCCACTCACTTTTTGCTGGTATTCCAACTTCAACCACTAATTTAACAAATATTTACTTTCACTTTGCGCTTTTAGTTGTTTTTTCTTCTTATTTCCGCTGGACGATTAGAAAATGGGGCCATTTATTTCCGTTATCTCATCGAATTATAAAGCAATATATTTCTGCGTCTCGAACTATTCATCATCTTTCTTTCAGTTATTTGACTAGAAATATTCCTCTCTTTCAATCAAGAAAATATGCAGATCACAAAATTTCTAAGAAAAAAAGTCGAAAAAAATTTCCTGGCTTCACGCAAGGATCGATGAAACTATTGAAGTATCGAAGCGGTGAAGAAAATGGCTTAAATTATCAGCGACAAGACACGGTTTCCCTTGCTACACGTGTACGATAGAGAAAATTATAATTAGTAGGAGCACTTGGAACAAGGAAAAACTATCCCAATTTATTTTCACAGTATCCAAATCCTCCAAACTTGTTATTGATGATATTATTTCCTTATCATCTCACCCTTCTCCAAATGCACTATATTACTGACCAACAATAGAATGAGGAAGGGCGGGGGAAAAACAGTGGAATGATCTTCACACCTGACACAATCTTTTTTCCCAACCCGTTTGTCTACAGCGAGGCCTGACAGGATCCTGAAAAGTAGGTCCCTCTAGGACTCGTGATAGAGGCTTAACCACACACTCTCACTTATTGTATTCCTAAGGAAGAACCAGCGGATATGTTCACGGATCACGGGTAGGTGTCCGGAAGGGATGCACACGGATTCCACTGCTCACACACGGCTCCTTCTTTATTTTCCTCTAGCTGCCTACCCCGTGTTTCAACTTTCTGCTGGTCTGATGGCTGGCGGCGTCAAGCTTGGCCAATATTCCGGACCACTACTTGTGCTGTGCTCACGCTGCTTTTCAAGGCTTCACCCTGACTGATGAGCACAGACCATCCAAAACGCTGGCGAACCCACCCAAGAAGCTGCTGATAGCTTCCGTGAATCTCTCACTGGTTGCTGTTGCTGTTGTTATCAAACTCGCAGTTGAGCAACTGCGTGGGGGGAGGTGGATATCCTGAAAATAGCACACATAAAAAAGGCTTCCTCTGCTGGTAACAAAATATTGTGAGAGCATAGGAGGGTTCCGCCTGTTACGTCTAGAATCAACAGCTCCGGAAAATGGGATCTCACGTTTGAATGCAAATCCCGGCAAAGAGAGTGAGCTCCCTCTTTGATAACAGTTTTCCATGGTGAGTGGTTGGGTTTGTCTGTGTTAGTTAGGGTGCGGGGGTGTAACGGAGTTAATGTCTATGGAACGATACCAAGAAAATAGAGCCTTGTTGCATATCAGCTGTGCACGAGAAGTTCAACAGTTTCCGATGCTGTATGTGTGCGGTAGACGGTGTGAATCAAGAGCAACAGCGCAAAACCGACATTCGAAGCACAACCGACTGTCATAGCCAAACGTTGTTGTATCTCATAGTTGATACGAGAAAACAAGGTGGGTGGTGGACATTACGACGCAGTTCGAACTGACTGGAACTTTTAATGGGCTGCAGCTATCAGACAGACAAACATTTCATGAAATCGAATTTGATTGAAATCCTATTGAATGATATCTTAGGTGAATAAATTGTACCATTAGACACGATAACGAGTGGATATTTAAATTTAAATAAGCAACTATCGTTTTCATTGAAAACATTCAATACTCATAAACGATCGCATCGCCTTGTCTTTCTGCAGTTACTTTACAAACATTCTAGAAATGTATTTTTCTTTGAAATTTCCCCTCAAATGCACTCGATATTTCGTATACCCACACAGTCGTGTGTCTATTCAAAGATTTATAGTCAGGTCATAAATTTAAATAGTATACTCCCACTCATCTCCCACCCGATTCATTTCAACGTCGCTATAACTTAAAAGACATTTGAAATCGTGTCAAAATTTTCCACATTATAATACCATCGTTACGCTTCAGTGGTTGATTAAAAATATCTACCATTAGAATCAAATTGAAATTAAATCCTCCAATCGATCCAAGCTTGATTTATTCTGCTATCGGCTCATTGGATTTGAAGCTGACCATTCCCAACTCAAATTTAAAAAGTCTAGGTAAGGTTAGAAATGAGTTTGTGGAAAATTTATCTTCTTCCAAAACAGACATACCTGTAGGTATGTTCATAATCCGGAACCTCACCCACATGCATCTGTCCATGGCCAGGAAACTTTAAGGAGCTCACAT
Organism: Uranotaenia lowii; assembly: GCF_029784155.1. NCBI lineage: Eukaryota > Metazoa > Arthropoda > Insecta > Diptera > Culicidae > Uranotaenia > Uranotaenia lowii. The sequence continues at coordinate 256,096 of NC_073691.1, forward strand.
CTCTCCAAAACTGACGACACACATCCATTAGTCATATTCCAGCGAGATCTTCCACTTTATCCTTACAATTTCCCGCATTTCACTGATAGCGAACGCCCAAACATAGAGCTATAGCGACACGACAGTTTGTAGTTTCATCCATAAGTGACGATACCCTTTTTCAGATGTAAAGTGTGTGTGTCTTGTGTCGGATAACTATTATTGACATCTTTATTATTTGATTGAATTAGCTGAATAGTAATGACTAAGTCTTAGATCCCGTATCGCTATCTACAGAAAGCTTCCGAAATGGAAAAACAGCATAAGTTCTGGTAGCAAACAGGCCACCTCCACTTTCCTTGGAAAAAGATAACACACGGAGTCAAAGCTCATTGTGCTTCATTCCGCTTCTAAGCACGTTTGACTAGAGCTCGCCGTCTCAAGTCAGAGTCCTATTCGTTAGGATGCCTGGGGAACGTTCTGCTTGCCACCTCGTGGCGTTATTCGTGTCTAGCTGACATTAGCTTCATTTAGTGCTGCGAACGAAACAGGTGCGGAGCTTTAGAATAGACAGTTTCATGATGAATAACATCTTCAAATTTAGAAAAAAATGCAGAAAATTTCACAATCTTTTCAGAACATTTCATTAAGTTCGTTATTTAGAAGCTCTTTAACACTATTTGTACCGGAGGGGGTCAAATGACATTTTTTGAACTTCAAATGACTATAACTCCTTTAAAAATTGTTTTTTTTCGCAAATTTTTCTTCATGACTATTTTTGACTTTTAAAGAAAATTTTCGAGACCGTTCAAGTCCAAGTTTAAACCATGTTAATTTTTTGTGAAGTTAATTTCAAGTCAATTCCGAAGGTTTTATGGTATCAGCCCTACAGGACGGAAAATTTTTCAAGAGGTCCCAAACCCTTATTTCAAAAGATGATTTGTCCTGTCTTCCTGGAATGCTGTCGGCCACTCATACTTATCGGGGATGAAACCTTCGGAGTTATTCATTGATGTTTGGCATCCGGAAAACGTTTAAGCTAAGTATTCTCATTTTTTTATAGTAAGTTGATCAAAACTTGTAAATTTTACCTAAATACTACAATGTTTTCAATGTGAAAAATTATTCACAAATGTTCGGGCCACATTAATAATGTCGTACAAAAACATTTTGTAATTTTTATAGAATAATTTTAAATGTTTTCAAGCCAATCGTTATTTCACAAATTCAAAATATTAATGAAATAAGTTCTATTAGAAAATTGATCCCTTTTTTTGGTTTAAAATATATTTTATTCTTGTATCAAACCTAAACTTGGATTAACTTATTCAATAGCTTGTTTAGAATTACTTTACCATCATTTTTTTTTTTATTCAAATGTCAAAAACTTTTCATGTATATTTCATGTATATCATAAACAAAGATAAAACGTTTGATTTGGACTAGATTTCTCCAATGGTTCAATTCACTTTTTTTTTTAATTTCAATCTCTTTCTGAATTTTTCTCCAAAAGATTTGAACTACACCTTTCATACGTTTTTAAATTCCTACATAAATAAGATTTAAAACATCAGATCGAATATAATTTCGAATTTTGAATTATGTGAGCAACAACTATTATATCTATATATATATATAAAAATGAATTTCTGTCTGTCTGTCTGTCTGTCTGTCTGTCTGTCTGTCTGTCTGTTCCCTATAGACTCAAAAACTACTGAACCAATTTGCGTGAAACTTGGCAGATGGGGTTATTGGAGGCCGGGGAAGGTTCCTATAATAGTTTGGGGCCCCTCCCTCTTCTTGGAAGAGGGGAGGGGGTCGTATAAATAAAAGTGATAATCTTCATAACTCGAGAACTGATCATGCAAATGGAACGAAATTTGGCATAAGAGTGTATTTCGGTACGAAGAATGTTTCTATGATGGTTTGGTACCCCTCCCTCCATCCAGTGGGAAGAAAGGAAGGAGGGAGGGGCCTACCTTAAATTTTTTACATATCTGGAGAACAAATCAAGCAAATGGAACCAAATTTGGCATAGGACGGTAGTGGAATACGAGAAATGGTTCTATGATTATTTCAAACCCCTCCCTCCTTTTAGTGGCGATTCAGGAAGGAGGGGAGGGGCCTTTAACCCCTTTTGTATTACATAACTTGAAAACTATTCGGGCAAATGAAACCAAATTTGGCTTTGAAGGGTATGTGGGTACGATAAATAGTTCTATGAATATTTGGTACCCCTCCTTCCATCCAGTGAGGAGATAGAAAGTGGGGAGGGGCTCCTTTACAATTTTCAGCATTACTGGAAAATTAATCAAGCAAATGGAACTAAATTTGGTGTAGGAAGGTATTTGATTACAAGAAATATTTCTATGATATCTGGAGAACTCTCTGTTCTTCCAGTCGAAAAAACATAAGGGAGGAGGGTGCTCCCTTATAATTTTTTACATCACTCGGATCCTTACCCAGCAAATGGAACGAAATTTGGCTTGGGTATTTGAACACAAGGAATATTTCTGTGAATATTTGCCCTACTGCCTCCTGAATAGGGAAGGGGGTCACTCTATCAGTTTGAATAATAATTCAAGAACGAATAGGTAAAACAAGTGTCCCATGACGTTATTTTGTTACAAAAAATGTTTCTTTGAGAGTTTAAGAGCCTCTTCACATTAAAAGGGAAAGCGAAGATTCCAAATATAAATATTTTGGCATAAGTTATAAACTTATAAAGCAAAGAATTTTAAGATTGAATTCAAAATTTTGTGCAAATAAGGCTGGAACAAATATCAATTTCTTCTTTTGTCTCCCCCCCCCCCCCTTCGAAATTTCCAAAAACCCGAAGGGGGAAATAAATAAAGTTTTTAGTATTTCATGGAAATTTTGATAAAAAATTCAAGTATCCGAAAGATTACAATACCAAAAAAGAAATTTTGGAAGATGGAAGTAATTTCACCATGTGTATTCTTGATTTTATTGAATTTTTCAATTAAAAATTTCATTATTTTATAGGTTTTGTGCAATGATATAGCATGCAATTTTTTGCATGCAAGATTTTGTGCAATTTATTCCAATTTATTTGTTTTTCGCATTATTTTTTATTGTCCCCCCCCTCGCGATGTTCCAACTCTGAGTGACAAAAGAAGCATTTTAAATTTGTTCCGGCCTAAATGAAAAGTTAAACAACTACGTACCACAAATTTCAATAATGTTTGGAAAGTGTAGCAAAGCACACCGGGTCAGCTAGTCTATATATATAAAAAGCAATTTCTGTATGTTTGTTTGTTTGTTTGTTTGTTTGTCCTCTATAGACTCAGCCGTCTTAAGAGCTAGAGGTCTGAAATTTGGCATGGATCTTCATTAGGACCAGGAAGGATGAAAAATGTTTTCAGATTTTCGGATGACCCCTTCTGAAGGGGGTCGTCCATACATGACAAATATTGTTTTCGCGATATTGACGTTAGTTTTCGTCGGATCGTGTTGAAAACTTGCACATGAGTGTTTTGAAAGACGAGAAATCGATTGTTGATGTCAAATTTTGTGTAAGGGATCGGCCAAAGGGGTCGTCCATATTAACTGTTCGCTGTTTTTGCGATATTGACGTTATTATGCATCGTATTCAGATGAAAATTGGTACATGATAGTTTTGAGTGACGTGCAATCGATTTGAGGTATCAAATTCAGTGTATAGGGCCGGCAAAAGGGGTCGTCCATATTAAACTTTCAGTATCTTAGTGATATTGACGTGTTTATACATCGGATTGGGATGAAAATTTGCACATAGCTGTTATTAGGGACAAACAACTGATTTCACTTATCAAAACTAAAATCAGGGGTCGGCCAAAGGGGTCGTCCATATAAACTATTCACTATTGATGCGATATTGTCATTATTATACATCGGATTCAGACGAAAATTGGTACACGAGAGTTTTGAGGGACGAGCAATGGATTTCAGGTATTAAATTCAGTGTACGAGGCCGGCAAAGGGGTCGTCCATATAAACCTTTCAATATTTTTGTTATATCGTCGATATTATACATCGGATTGGGATGAAAAATTGCACACGGTAGTTTTCAGGGACGGACAATCGATCTCAGATGTCAAATATTTTGCCAGGGGTCGACGAAAGGGGTCGTCCATATAAATTAATTTTTCACTATTTTTAGCAATATTGACGTTATTATACAATAGATTGCTTTGAAAATTTGCACACGGGAGTTTTGAGGGGAAGGGCATTCGATTTCAGATATCAAAGATTGTATAAGAGGTCACCAAAAAGGGTTTAGTTTTTTGGCAATAATTACGTTGTTACGCAACAATCGAGTCGAAATTTATACACGGGGGTTTTCGCCACGGTCAATTGTTTTATGATTGCTAATTAAGTAGCAGACGTCAGAAGAGTGATCGTCCGATATTTTTGCAATTATTACTTAACAGTGAATTCAAATATGCATCTCTAAAACTCTTGGCAATTGACTTTCATACAAACTTTTCATGGCATATTCCACGTTGAAAGCGAAACGGAGTTCGTATGGGATCAGCTAGTTTACAGATAAAGATGGAAATCAAGTGTATACGATTGACTTCGAATGTGTTTTAGTCATAATCACCATTCAAAATTGTTGTTTCTTATTTCGCACAAATGTTTTAATAAATAAAAATATATTTCAGGAGAAAAAAATTGCTGATAGCCACTGCTGAACACTAGTCAAATGTGTTTCCTTATTATTTCCTTTCCCCCACATTCCCAACCAAATTTTTTGCAAGGATGCAGAGGTGACCTCGGTCTTTAAGCACAAAGTTGTTCTTTCATCCCTTTCTAATTTTTTCTAACCTATCTATTGACTACTAGGACGTGGCCGGCGCCGTTATTGATGTTCAAAGAGAGAGCATCAGTTTTGTGCATTGTGAATGTGTAGCCAATCCCAGGTTCCGTTCATTTGACCTCTGAACAAAATTGATGGCCTCGGTCAATCACGGAGTAGCAACCATTGGCAATGTGGAACTCGTTCTACTGAGCCACGCCTGCGATCTTGGAATCCGAAATGTATTGACTTGTAATTAAACCAAATTTAGAAATCAATCACCGAGTATACTAAAATACTTTTAAATTCTTTATCAAAACATCTTAAGGTGCATTTCGGGTTCCATGATTCAAGGTGGATGTGAGTAGTCAATCAAGCTTAGCTAAGCTAAGCTAAGCTAATTTTTCTTCATGACTATTTTTATTTTCAAAATGCACGTATTTTTTCATAAAAATATTTTTTTAAAGTTTGTAGGTTTCGAAATACGTATGTAATATACCTATTTATACCACCGGGGGTCAAATGACCCCTAACACCTTTTCCGCTTAAACCCTCTTGTTTCTTTACTGATTTTTACAAAATTTATATTTTTGGACAGCTTGTAACGTGACTCAAATATAGTTCTCAGACAATATTGAGCTACAAACATCTATGTTAAAGTTATTCGGAGTCTAAGAAAAAAAGTCCGAAAAAACATGCTTCGGGGAAAAGACTGAGGGTTTTAGGAGACGTGCAATTCTTTTTGGTTATCCAACATTGGTTCAGGGTCAGCCAAGGGGGATGTGCATATAACCGTTCATCGTTTTCGTGATATTTTTGTTATTATGCATCAGACTGTGATGAATTTTGTTTATGAGAGTTTTGAGAGAAAGTCAATGATGTCATGTGTACAATTTTGAATAGAAGGTCGGAAAAAGGGGTCGTCCATTTAAATTGTTCACTGTTGTCGCGATTTTTGCGAGAGTATACATCGAATTGACAAAAAATTTTGCACATAGCAGTTTTTGTCACGAACAACCCATCTTGATTGTTCAATTTCGGGTCAGGGGTCATCCATTTTATGTGTTCACTGTTTTAATAGTATTGTTGTTGTAATACGTTGAATTGAGTTGAAAATTTGCTAACTGAAGCTTTAACGGAAGGGCAATTAATGTTATGTTTCAAGTTTTGGGTCACAGGTCGACAAAAGGGGTCGTCCATATTGATTGTTCGCTGTTATTGCAATGTTGTCAAGGGAATGCATCAGATTGAGATGAAATTCTGTTCGCGAAATTTTTAAAGGTCAGGAAATTGATATCAGGTGTCTAATTTTCAATCAGGGTCGGAAAAAGGAGTCGTCCCTAATTTTGGGTCACAGGTTGGCCAAAAGGGTTGTCCATATTAAATGTTTACTATATTGCAACATTGAAGTATTAGAAAGAAAAATGCCACAAGGGAATTTTAAGGAACGGAAAATTTGTTACCATTATAAAATTTTGAGTCGTTGGACATTAGAAGAGGACGCTCTGGTCAAGAAAAGGAGTCGTCCATATAACCAAATCATTGTTTGTACAATAATTGTAACAACCAATCGAGTTTCGCTCAAAGGTATTCTTCTAGACGGTTAATGAATTTTCAATTTATAACTTTAAGTTGAAGAACAAGCAAATGGGTTACCTTAAAATACTGTTGAATGTTGACTTCAATAATCAAACGCAAACTCATCTTCGCGTATTGACAGTTGAAAGTGAAACAGAGTTCGTACGGGATCTGCTAGTAACTTATAACGGGCAAGGCCGGGTAAAATCAGCTAGTAACTTATCATTTGAAAGCTCTTCTCTTTTCAAAAGTTTGTGTCAAATCTTAGAATATTTTTTCGTAACGTAAGATATTATAGGTATTCAATTTTGCGAAGATGACTAGAAAGATCAATAAATATCAAAAACTACTCAATATTCAGGAAACATATTGAAACACAGCAACATTTTTGTCACTTCTTATATTTTAGATATCAAATTTTCTAAGCGACGAAACGTTTGTTCTGGATAAAAACAAAAATTCAGCTTCCCAAAGTAATAAAATTTGGAAATAAATTATCAATAAAGAATTTATTAAGGGCATCCAAAAAATAAACCTTCCTTTTATGAAACTATGCTAAACTATGACAATGAGTTTGCATAACTTTCACCCTTCAAACAATGTGCAAAGAAATAAGCGACTAGGAAACAAACCGACAACGAATGCATTTTTCACATTTTGCCAGGAAACTATTTCAATTCCACAAAACTGACGGGTACCAAATGCCAAGAAACTTTGGTGTCGAGTCTTTTCTTTAGGAACAGTGTACGCTGACAAATATTCTACCAATACTGACACGTGCCGTTCGTGGAAAACTAGGCTAAAAATGACAGTGCGAAATGGTGCCTTTTTCCCGTAGTTCAGATGCAAGTTCAACTAGCTCATTTGTCAAGCACTTTTCCTTTTTTGTTTTTTTTGGCTCCTGTTCAGAAAGTATCTATGAATTCTCGAACGTTAAGTTATCGTCATCATTGTTTTTTTTTTAACTGAACAAAATTGCTCTATAATTTAAAAAAAAAATATATTGAGATAAAATATATTCCGAAAAAATTAAAACTAATTGAAACTATCTCTGCCCTTCTTCGATAGTTTTTTAAAACATGTATTCATTTCGATAGAATAAAAGTAACACTTCTAGATTTGTAAAATATTATGATATAATGACCATTGCGTTCATCTTTGTACGCGGTAAAACGGCAATCGCTGGTGCACTGGAGGCAAGGGTTCGACTCTCATCACGGTACTCGGTGTTAAATGTTAATCTTAAGTTTTCCACGTTTATTCAGTCTGTTAAGCCTAAATCGGCTAAGACGGTGTATGACATTTTCAACAATAAACTTAAAAAAACAAACAATATTTTCTGTTTCACTTCAACTTCAATTTGTATTGAACAACAATGTCTACACTGAACCTGCAAAAAACAAATCATACCGAATCGGTTTACTTCGATAAATTCAGGATGGATAAAAGTCTTGATGTCTTTTGCATATCCGAGTAGGCGAGTAGAAAATGAAAAAAACTTACCCGATCGATTTCGAGGAAATTTTAATTTCCAATCAGATTCTGACGTAGTCGGCGCCACATTTTTCATGACTTAATTCGGACGTTTTTTTTCGATATCTTACCACGCGAATGCTCGATATATCACTTGCTTTCCGCAGCTGCAAATTGCACATAAGCTTCAGGTTAGCCAAGGTGGTAACCTCAGTCTATAACTATTCCTAAAACCCACACAGAAAGGAAAAACGGGTGGAAAGCTCGTACCAATGGCAAAACTCACCAGTACTATAAGTCTTCCAAAAGTGGGCAAAACGTATATGTTGCACGTTTCTGAAAACTTGAAACAATTACGTGATAAACGATTTGCGGGAAAAATAATATGTCGTTTCTCAATTCACAAGCTTTTCCACTTTTCCTACTCTTGCCGACTATCACCAATTCGTTCTAGTCACTTAATCGGATTACTTGTCATTGAACAGTTTTTAGAAAGGGAACATTAGCTCAGTGCGGAAATGAGAGACGGGCGGGAAATTGCTTGTGAAAACAACTTTTCCTTCTGTTTTAATTATTTCCCGGCACCACGTTCCATAATTTTTTGATGGCATTGTGGTTGTGTCGGCTTTTACGTGAACAAGAATCTACTTTCATGACCCCACTAGCCTTTGCGATGCTTACGCTTTAAGCAGAGAAACGAAAATTGCTTCCAGAGACTTTAAATCGAGAGAGGGAAAATTAATTCAATTCTAGTTAATTGATTAAATTCGGATTAAAATGTAAGGTGCTATGTCTTGTCTCATGTTAATGCATTTATTTTGATTGATATGATTTGGTTTATTGATTTGAGAGAAATTATAATTATATTTTGTGTAATTTGTGTAATTTGAAAAATGAAATGTCGTGCAGTAGGACAAAAATTTTCGAACAAATAAACTTTCTCGATTTGTTGTAGTTGTTCTTGAAAGGCTAATCTTGTCAAAGCGTCAAGCTTCGGCAAAATACACACGAAGAATCGTTTTAAAAACTCAGAGTACCAAGGGATAAAAACAACTGGAAAAAAAAAAATGAATGTTTATCAATACCCACACCCACGCACAACAAGAAAGAAAAAAGTGCCCGTACAGTGTTGGGCATTTTCTTTCTTTCCATCGTCGTTTCGCTGAGAGGAGCTCCATCTCAAAAGGAGAATTGCTGCCATTGCACATTTAAATGATTGCATGTGAACAATAGATTTATCAGCAGCTGCCATCCGGGATGGTTCATTCTAACATATCATTCGAGCAGGGACTGCTTCTTTATTTATTGAACAGAGGTGAAGCCATGTTTACTCTACTGCGATGCAGTGTTAGATGCGAAAGAAGACGAAAAATATCAATGATACCAACTAATCTTCCCTTCATTTCGAATTTTCAAATCTCAAAGAATAAAACAAACTGTATCGTTCCACTAAACGACTGTTGTCAAACCTAGTCATTTGAATAAATCGGCTTAAACTATGCCCATAACTAAGTACCTAAAATAAATATTTTGATAATCAAGTAAAATTTATTATTTATTTAAATATTTTGAAGCCAACAATTTTTCGTCACTGAAAAGTGAAGAATGTACATGAGAAATGTTTTGTGATGGTCAAGTTAAATTCGCGGGGTACTTCGGTATGTTTTTAAAAAACACAAACTGAACTGTACCGGGGCCGAAACTAGAATGATTTATTACTTTCGCTCTTAATACTACCGAGCCCCACTGGGGCGACAAATGACGAGTGCATCAAATGATACTTGATACCCTCGTCCGATGATGGTGCGCTGCTCCAGGTGTTGATGTTCTGCTGATCGTGCGTCTGCTAGAGCACGATCCTCGATGGGCCGGTTCCTTCGGTAACTGCTCCCTCCGTAAGTCCCAAACGTCTCGGTTGGGGCATTTCTGCGTCCGTTGCGATCTGGAATTTTGCTAGCTTTTCTTTGAATTTCTTTAAGCCGAAACCCACCAGTAAAATCATCACTATGGCGAAAAAGCTTAGTGATGCATTTTGAACAGTTTGCTTGGATTCGAGACTTTCCAAGTGTCTTCTGTTTTTCAGGTGCAGTTCTTTAATTTCCGAATAATTGGTGTGCGGTTCAACGTACACGGGCGATATTTTTTCTGCTTGTATAGGCAGAATCGTCTTCTGCCGAAACTCGATTTCATAGTTCTCATATAGCTCGTTTTTTATTCTTACTGAGCAATTGTGAAATAGAATTGTATGAATTCCCGTGAGAACTTTATCGTAGATTCCACAGGTGCTGTTCAAGGTGGCATTGCGGTTGTTGGCTATCACCAATAGTGTACCTGGTGTAATTTGCCTGACTTCCGTTGTCGCAGCTTTTTCTGTCATATCGCATGCTCCATGTTGAGCTCGGACTATTGAACTTTCGCATTGATTATTGCTGATGTCAATAATTTGGGTTCTCTCACAAATTTGGACTTTGTCGTTTCCACGGCATGGTGAAATGGTGGCTAGCGTTTGCTCCGAGTTCGCAAAAACCGTACGATGATTGATTTTGAATGTCCGGTTGGAGATTGGTAAGGGTTCGATTACGAATTCCTGATACTTGGTTGGAAGGAGTCTGGGAATGTTCACCGAGATGATAAGAGTTGATCCTTTATAGATGACCGTTGTAGTGAGGATATCGTCGATGTTGTCCAGATGGTGTATCTCCACGCCTTGATTGTTTAATTCGTTTACAATTGTTTTGATTTCTTTAGTCGAGAGGATTTGCCTACTTATAATGTTAAGTTTTGCAAGCATAATCGCGTATTCTATAGATTTTAGTGAGTCTAGAAGTATATCGGTTTTGAATATCAAAGCTATTCTTTGATTTTCAGTTATCACGTTATCGCTAGTTTGGAGAAAATTTCTCAAAAGGTTTTGTTGAATTTTTATGTCGTTGTTCACAAGGTTTAGCCTATTTTCAAATTTGGAGTTGATTTTTATTTGTCTGTTATTTTGTTTTATTAATCCTGCTTGCGGTTTTCTTAGGCTGTCTAAATCTGAGTTTATAATTCTTAAATCCTCTGCGTCTAAATTTCCTGATACAAATTTAATTACACTTCCAAGGGTTTCAATTGCACGTTTTGATCTAAATGAATTTATATTGATAGTGTTAAATGTAAATCTGATTTCTCTTAATTTTGTTTGTAAAATTTCTGACAATTCACTAGATGAGTTTTTAAGTTGTTGAGACACATTTTCAAGGATAGAAATGGACATTTCAAATTGTGGTAATTCGATAATATGTAAGAGTCTATCATATCCTGCGATTATCCTCCCTTCTCCTCTTTGAAGAATCAACGCTCCTGCGTTGTTCGTTATATCGTGAATTTGAACATATTGACAATTGATTGTTCTTATTACGATCAGAATTACGAGGTTACTCAAGTGAGACATTATGCTGTGGGGTAAAAAGAGTTTGTTTAGTGCAAAATTTAATTTTTCCTAAGTTTTTTCAATTTTGATTTATGAATTACAATATTCCTATGGTCAGTAAAAGTTTTACGTTTGTCTTGTAAGACCTTAACTTTTTTGTATCTTCTACGTTTTTTGTTCCTGATTCCTTGTATTCTGTTGTACAAGCTTTGGTCTGTTTCAAAGTTTGGTTCAGGGGATCTGTTTTTGTTGTGTTGGTCTATAGTTTGTTTTTGATATTTTTCTAGTCGATCTACGACTTCATCGAAAATTTTATTTCTATTTTCCAAAATGAGTTCAAGATTTAGGGGTCGTTCTTCTCCTTCTTTAATGCCATAAAATATTTCAAGGGGTTTAAGTTTTGTTGCAGAATGAATGGTTGTATTATAAAGTGTTGTGGCAATTTGATATTTCTGTTTGTCAGGAATGTCATCATACTTATCTTTGATGCAAAGAAAAATTTCACTCAGGGTGGAATGGAATTTTTCAACGATGCCGTTTACTTGGCTGTTATTGGGTGGTACAAAATAAAGTTCTGATTCAAGTCTGTTAAGTAGACTTCGAATTTCAATGGATCGAAATGCTGGTTCGTTGTCACAAACAATCAATTTAGGGGTGCCAAAGGTCGAAATAATTTTGATCAGAGCCTTTTTTATGTCTGGTATTGATCTGGATTTTATGGGAGTTAGGACAGCAAAGCGAGAAAGTTTGTCTACTGTAGAGATGAAAAGGTTTGGTTGGGAAATGAAAATATCCATGTGGACTATGTCTAGGGGTTTTTTGGGAATAGGTGTAGAAGCAAAGGAAATTTTGTACGGGATCCGTTCATACTTATTCTCAAGGCATGTTGTGCAGAGATTTATGTATGTGCGAATCTTATTCCGCATTTTTGGGAAATAAAACCTTTTAATTATTACTTTCTGGTTTTCTTCCACACCCCTGTGGGCACGTTGATGTGTATTTTCGATAATGGCATCCTGTTCTTCTGTGCTTCTGAGGTCCTGTAATAAACATTGCGTTAGTATAACTTTAAAGGTTTTGTTTCGAGAAAAATAGTTTTTATAAGTGATTTGGAGGGTATTTAACAAGGATTCGGGGCAAAGTATACCTGTTATCCTGGATGGGTGTAAGAAGTCCTTAAACATTCTTATGAAGAATGGTACGCCAAATACCACTTTGGTTAAGGTTCTTCTGAAAATTCCTGGGAAAATTTCTTCAAACTCTTCTGATTCTTGGTCTCCTTGTTTCAGAAGAATTTGGTTTCTATAAATATTCAGAGGTAGTTCTGTCATTTTCAAGAAATCTTCATTATCCGATTCTGCAGAATGGGCAGTGATATCTGAAGAACTTTCGTCATCACTTTGATCATTATTGTGCAGATCTCCTGTTAGATTTCCTTCTAGATTACCTTCCAAATTTATTCTGGACAGACCGTCGGCGACGACGTTTTGTTTACCGGGTCTGAATTTAATTTCAAAGTCATATTCCTTTAATCTTAGAGACCATCTCGCGAGTTTTCCGTGAGGGTCTTTGAGGTTTAAGGCGTATGTTAATGGCTGATGGTCCGTGTAGAGGATAAATTTTCTTCCATAAACGTATGGTCGAAAATACTTACACGCCCAATCTATGGCTAAAAGTTCTTTTTCAATTGTACTATATTTCTCTTCACTTTTCGATAAGGTTCGAGAAGCAAAGGCAATGGGCTTATCTTGTCCAATTGGTCCTTGAGACAAGACCGCTCCTACGGCATATTTTGAGGCATCCGTCGTTAACACAAATTGCTTCGTGAAATCTGGATATATCAAAATTTGGCTGCTTGTAAGGATCTTTTTACATTTCTCAAATGCTGAGATGAATTCGGGCGTATGAGTAACACGCTCTCCCTTTCTCAACTGTTGAGTTAAAGGTTTGGCTATCCTGGCAAAGTCACGAATGAATTTGCGATAGTAACCGAGAATTCCTAAGAAAGCTCTCAGGTCCTTTTCGGTGTTGGGCAAAGTCCATTCTTTTATTGCCTTGATCTTGTCCGGGTTAGGTTTTACACCTTTGGGTGTCACGACGTGTCCCAGAAAAGCTACTTCCTTATGTAAAAACTCACTTTTGTCTAATTGGACCTTCATATTGAATTTCTTCAAAGTATTGAAGATTTTTCCCAGATTCTCCAAGTGTTCTTGAAGGCTGGTTGAATAGACAATTATGTCGTCCATGTAGACCAAGCATATTTTTCCGATATGATCACGGAGTATGTTATCCATAACTCTTTGAAAAGTTGATGGAGCGTTTCGGAGGCCAAAGGGCATCCTGACAAACTCGTATAAACCGTGATCAACGCTAAATGCCGTCTTCGGTATGTCTTTCTCATGTACTTCGATCTGATGAAACCCTGAGGCTAGATCGAGCGTTGAGAAATACATGCATTTCCCTAATTTGTCTAATATCTCAGTGATATTAGGAATAGGGTACCGGTCGCTAATAGTTTTTTCATTTAGCTTCCTGTAATCAATCACCAATCGCCATTTCTTCAAGCCAGAAGCATCGACCTTTTTGGGGACGATCCAAATGGGTGAGGACCATGGGGAGACTGATGGCCTTATGATGCCTTGGTCCAGCATCTTTGAAATCTGTCGTTGCACTTCTTCCTTGTGGCAGAAGGGATAACGATAGGATTTCGTGTATACCGGTAGGTCATCGGTTGTGTTAATGCGATGTTTGATCGCGTTAGTAAAGCTGAGCTTTTGACCATCTTGATGAAAAATATCATCGTATTGAATCAGAAGTTCAGTCAGTTTCTTTTTTTCCTCAGAGTTCAAATGACTCAATCTCAATTGTGGAAGCAATGAGCTTTTATTCGTTTTTCCACCTTTGAGAGGAAGTTTAGAAGCTGTCGCTTCGACGTGATTTATTTCGCCTATTGAAATATTTCGCTTTAATTTAACTGTTTCGTCCAATGTGTTACTCAACAACACATTAGCAAGGTTGTCATTTGCAGAATATAATCCTGCTAACAAAAATACGCCAGGGTGAATCTCGCGATCGTCTTCAATGCAAAAATCTCCATTTTCCAAAGTCTCAATCGGAATAATGTTTATTTCGTTTGCATTGAGAGTAAACGATTTTTGAGGATACTTTTTATACATTTTGATCCTCTCACCCGAAATTTTTAGTTCGTTTGAAGCAGTTAAAATCTCAGCTCCCATTTGTCTGAGTGCTTCATAGCCTATCAACCCATCAAAGAAAGGATGGAAGTCGAAGACAAAAAAAGGAGTTTATTATTTTGAATTTGTGGGAAGGGGTTGAATTCCACGAATTTATCAACTGTATGCAGGCCACTAATGTTACGCACTTTTGCTGCATTAGTCGTCCTACATTTTTCAATATTTACATGATTCTTGCTAATATAATTTTTGTTGGCACCAGTGTCCACCAAAAATTTTAATTGTCCTTTAGAGGTTTGAATCATCACATAAGGGATAAAATTGTTTAGGTCTTTTTCGTTGGACCTAGATCCACCTGAAAATTTAAATCGTCTTCATTATCGGTTTCTGTTTTGGATTCCGATAATGTAGGGGTCTCTAATTGATTTTTAATTTTATTTGGATTCTGTGCTGGAGAATCCTCCTCCGGATAGTAGTTGTAATTTGGATCGAAGTAGGGATGATAAGGATTATAATAAGGGTAGTAAGGATCGGGATAATAGTTTTCAAAATAAGATTGATCTTCGGGGTATTGCTCGTGTGTTCGAATTTCTTGTCTGTTGAAAAGTTTGTTTCTGTTCATATAATTAACATTTTTCGTTTGGATTGACTGATCTACGTCCATCGGAGTCGGTGGGGGAAATCTGCTATAGGGTTTTGGTGCAAATGCGTTCCTGTTGGGCATAGGAAGTCTTGGAATTGGAAATTTCGGTATGAATGCGGGTCTGGATGGAAATTGGGATGGACCTGCTTGGGGTTGGTTAAATGGATTAGGCATTCCAAATGCCTGGGTCTGACGAAGTGGGGGTTGACTTACCTGAGATTGATTGAAGGGATTAAATGTTTGAGGACGGAACGAAAAATGTGGTTTGGGTGGCCTTTGAGGGGCCTCATTTTTGAAAGGGTTCGTTTTTTTGAGAAAGTTACCTTCCTGCATAGCTGCATCAAAGGCTTCTTTCAGGTTTTTGGGCTGTCTTGCCCTTACGATTCCACCAATTGGCTCTCTCAAGCCTGCCAAAAACACTTGCAGTGCATTTTCCTTGTGCGTGGCAATTCTGTCTGCCCGCACTGCACCGTTGTCTGTACTTATTGTTACATTGTTTATTAGAAGTGATAGTTTGTTACAAACGTTTGCATAGAAGTCTTCAATATTTGATTGCTGAACAAGAGAAAACAATTCTCTTGTCAGCGTTACCTGGTCCCTTTTGTCGCTGTAGTACGCTATGAGGTTTGATTGAATTTCGGACCAGATAAGCTGCGTACCATACAGCTCTAAGACCTGATCTGCGGGTCCTATTATTTTTGATCTTAAGGCCTGCAGCCAAATGTCATAGAATGGCGTGCCAGCCATAGGTTCAATGAAGGGTATGCAGTCGTTAGCTGCTTTGAGGAACGAATGCAATTTGCCGGGTTCTCCCCGAAAGGGTTGTAAATCCCGGATGACCTGAGGGGTCTGCATCGATTTTAGTATTTTTTCTGCTTTTTCGAAGACCGCTTGGGTCTCCTCAAGCATTCTTTGTGTTTCATTATCATTAGACATTTTATTTCTTTAATTTCACTTTTAAATTGTGTTAAATTTTTTTTTAAATATTAAATTTTTTAATTTTTATTTCACTGTATTATTTTTTTTCGTTATATTGTTTCACTTTTTGGCTTATAGAACTAACTTAGCTTTTCTATTACTTACGTACGATAATCCTTCGTCCGTAAGGATTCTAGCCGTCCCGTGGCCGTGATTGTTGATTCCGATGCGCAGACACTTTTTCACTGTCACTTATTATAACACTTTCACTGTCCTCAATAATCCGTTGAGGATGGAACTGTCCGAATAATTTACCAGTGCTTAATGTCCTTTTAGCTTTTAAAGCTACAAATTTCCGATTAACCGTCGGAAATGTCTTACTTGACGAACTTTAAAAAACACTTAGCGCATCCTACCGACTGCGCCAGTTAAATTCGCGGGGTACTTCGGTATGTTTTTAAAAAACACAAACTGAACTGTACCGGGGCCGAAACTAGAATGATTTATTACTTTCGCTCTTAATACTACCGAGCCCCACTGGGGCGACAAATGACGAGTGCATCAAATGATACTTGATACCCTCGTCCGATGATGGTGCGCTGCTCCAGGTGTTGATGTTCTGCTGATCGTGCGTCTGCTAGAGCACGATCCTCGATGGGCCGGTTCCTTCGGTAACTGTCATACATCGGTTTGAATGTATTTAAAAAATACCATGTCTTGAGGATTAGAGCACTCAAGTCAAAAAGCAGAATTGTGAAATACACAATCGAAAAGTTTTTAGAAAAATATTTTTTTTTTTTTATCTTTATTATAGAGACTTTCAGCCTCGGGCTGGTTCGTCTATAGAAAAATATTCCAAGCACTAATTCGGTTCCAACTTTGTCACATTTTCATCTAAATTATACCTACATTTATATGTATTTACAGAGATTTAATACGACACATGCTGGTCAATTTTTTAAATCGAATTGAGAGAAAGCTACACATAATCAAGTATCTTTAAGCTTATTTTTAAACGTTACACTTAGTATTGAATTTTACCAAAAACATTTACTAAATCAAGGAATTTTTAACAAAACACCGAAAACATGGGAGCTTGCAAAATTGTACTGAAATGAAAAATACATAAAGCTATTTCACTGATTGTTTTAATTGCAGGAAATGACGCTAGGCCATCGGTTCAGCGAAATAGCAAGCAATTGAAAAAAGCAATCAACTTTCATTGAGGGGTTGATGTTTCAATCAAATTGACCCTAAAAGTCAAAAACAACGGTTCAACAAATTTCCTCTTCCTCAGCCATGTCACATTACACAAAATTAACATGGAAAAACTTTTGTCGTTTCACTTCCGCTGGTTTCAATGGCAATGGTTTCTTGTTGAAGGAAAACATCACCGACTGATGAAATCTTGTAGAGTGCGGTAGAAAAGCAAATGTACAGCAACCGTCTACACAATACCCTCAGATATTGAATCTTCAATTGAGGAAGCCTTGTTTGCTGCACGAAACATCCACCTACAAACAAGCCCAGGAAAATTGTAATCAAAAAGAAAAATCGTCTCGACTGACTTTGACACCGAGAGGGATCCCTTTCTGCTTCAAAAATAAAGCGTGAGAATTTCTTCTCAACTGTACCTTTCTGACGCACATAAACCCACACATACACCAACACACGTTTGCATTTTACCCCCGAAGCGACCTTTTGAAAACATTGCTGAATGGTGGAATATGTGGCTATTAAAGCTTATGTTCGACCTTTTTTTACCGTCAATGCCACGGAACACTGATTTCGGAAGGATGACACGGAACCAAACAAACAGGCAACCGTAACAGTAGGCTGCAACCGCTGAGCAGGTTTCATTCATTGATGTTTCTATTGTAAATGGGTTGCTTGGATTGATAGTGTTATGAGAAGCGTTGGTATTGCGTATGTTGTGTAATTTTTTTTATTAAATTTTTATAACATGTTTGAATGGTTGAATCTGAACACAACAGAATCGCAAACAGAGAAGATTAAGAAGTTGGATAAAAACTTCTGTTGTACGTAGGATGCATGTACATTATTAAGTAAGTATTTTTGTTACCTAGAATTTAAAAAAAATCCTAGATTGTTTGTTCTAAAAGAATATGAGATTGTTTAGAGATTGTTGTTCATCATTTAAACTGCAATATCTGAGATACAACCCAACTCATATTATTGAAATTTTTTGCAGAGTGATTGTAGAAAATAAAGCTAGCATGTGTGAAGTTTTGAAAAGTTCCATCGATTGGATCAAAAGTTACGAGGTACAATATGTTGAGGTTTTGACCGAAACATGCAATTTCTATAGATTTTTTGACTGATTTCACAATCCGTTGTATTGCTTCTGAGATATATGAGTTTAAAAGATTATAGTGCAAAAAGTCCAGCTTTCGTAGAATTAGTGTACCTCAACAGGTCACAGATATTTTAGAAAGCTCAAATTTCGTGAGATAATAGTATGATAGTTGGTCTATGTTATGTAGAAAGTTTGAATATATCATCAGAGAAAATAGTTATGTAAGTTCAAAGTTGGAATGATAGTTCGAGTGTTTTCAATTTCTGTAGAATAATGAACGGTATTGTACATATTCACTCATCAAAGTCATGAAAAATGATCAATAAAGCATGGACCACGTGAAATCTGGACTCATCTAAACGGGTCTATCTCGAAGCTATGTAAACGAAATAAAAATGTTTTGCACTCAAAATGTAGGGTTTTTATTGCACTTTAAAGGAAAAATAATAGAAAAAATATTCCGATGTGGTTTTGATAAAATTTCGAACTTTTCGTCGAGTACCACTCATCATAGTTTGGACACCCTATTCGCTGACCTCAGCGGCCATTTCGTTCCACAATCTCTTCATCTCTGTTGCACCTCGTGTCGTCCTACCATTCTTCTTCATCTTCTGCTTGAAAATTGCCCAAAATTTTTAGATAGAGCGCAATTGAGGGCAAACACTTTCTTGCAAACTTATCGGCAAAAACGAATTTGAACTTGGTGGAGACCTCACCCCGAGCAGTGGCTTTGTAAAATTTTTGGCCAGGAAGCCGCCCAAAATCAGATTTCGCGATTTTTGAACCAGACCACGTCGGGTTTTTGACGTGAGTGTCCAAAATTAATTTCCGTCTCGCGGCTTCTATCACGTGTAACTTTTTTTGAAACATAACGAATCGTAATGAAATTTTCAGCACTGATAGAGGAAACATTCCAAAACAAAGTTCTGTCAAAACATACCAGATCCGACAACTCGAAGCGCTATGGTATAATAAACAGTGCGTCCAGATTTTGGATGATCCGTGCTTCAACTACTTACAAACTTCTTCAGAGACTGATTTCTATAAAATTTACAGTAACAATCTTGACCACAATTTTATTCTTTAAAACATACACAGAGAATTGTTTTAGAATAATCCTTCACATCCATTCGCAGTTTCCATCCATCCAGTTTTTTAGCAATCTTAAAAAATTTAATCTATTGATAAATACTGAGGAAGAAATTAGTAATTGTTGTAAAAAAACTTACTTATGTACCCATGTTTGTGAAAGAAGTTAGTTACCAAGATCTGTACTGACTGATGCTATTTGAGTTCTTAAAACTATCATAATGTTTTTTTGTGTAACACATGTTTAAATCGTAATCAAAGCGCCGGTGTCGTCTAGCGGATAGGCTGGCGCGAGTCTGGTTTTGGTATGCCAGGCGTACTGGGTTCAATTCCCGGTATCGGCAAGAAAACTTTTGGGTTTGAATCCCATAAGTGGCCGACAGGTGAGATATGTTTCCTAGTATAACTGACTACATGATAAGAATGTTCAATCAGTTGCCAGCTGGCCAGGTATATGTACACGTATCCGGAATACCTGTAAGTAAACTAGCCCACCTGATTGACTCGTTCTTTCAAAATTTCACTTACATCAACACAATCCATTCACTTCATAACAGTTCATACGAAGCCGTGGGGTCCGGGTAGAGTGTTCGTGCTACATCGAGTTTTTCAATAACTGTCCGCCAACTGCACCGTAGATATAAGTCGCGAATGACATAAAGATGTTAAAACGACTATAATCGAAACAAAAACAAAAAAAAGTAATCAGAATTCAATAGGACAAAAGTGTAAGTAATTGTATGAGGAAAAAGAGATAAATTCATTAATATTCAAAAGTAAAACATAATTATCTGTACTAAAAATAGCAAAAACTATCAAATCAACCATCGAGTATGACCACCTTTTGGTAGTATTGGTTGCATGTGAGCTAGTCTTTATGATCTAGAAGAAGAAAGAATCAGCTGATGTTAGATTGAATATTAGTGCGTTTACCATTCGTTTTTGACAACAGCTCTAACAATTTCTAAGCCTTCTCAATATATATATGTATGTAGCAAAAAGTTTCTACAGTGGATGTAAAATTGATTGAAAAAGCTCCAATTCATTTTCTAGCTTGAGCTATTCTTTTACAAAAAAAACCTCATCAGTGAGGTGAAAAAATCTGAAAATTGTTTTTATTTTGTAGCAAATAAAAGGATAAACAAATTATTTTATCTCCCAGATTTCGCTCCCCTTCATTAGCCCCGGTCGGTTGGCTTATGTGTGTTTTTTCACTCAGCAACAAATTTTCAAACGAACCCATCGCAGAGAACGCCGGTAGAAAGTGGCAACAATGGGACACGACTGAAACTTTTATCCTTGGTGGTAAATGAGTTTCATTTTAAACACATTTACTTGGGGAGCAACAGTGGCAGCCACCCTTCGGAGCCATTTTCGGTCTCTGTTTTTTCTAGCTTGATTTTTCAAGGTGAACGGGATCCATCTCCCCTAAATGTAAACCCTTTTCCAACTTTGGGATAGCCTTCATAAAACGAGTCGACGACAATGAAAGGGTGTAGATAAAAATTAAAACGAGAAGAATAAACTTAACCCAGCATTTGGTGCTCCAGTGTAACTTAGAACTATGGTACGATGTAAAAGGATTTGCGTGTTTATTGTGTTGTAGTTCTTAGATGACTTTTCTCAAAGGAAGAAGCCTTTTCAACAGTCGAATTGTCACTTGGTGCCATATGCCCAATTAGTAGACTAAGTTTGCTCTCAGAAGTATCTTCTTCTGTGGAATGAATTTTGTTATTTAAAGTTTTTTGCTACGTCATGCTACGAACAATCTTCTAGAAGATGTTTTCCGCCTGGAAAAAACTTTAAATATTTCATTCTTCTGTTCCCGGGTTTCCTAATCAAGCTCCTATCAAAACAGTGTTTCAGCCCTCCAATTTGATGAAGCAGATTCTCCTGAGCAAAGCAAACGTCTAGAGAATATTTTTCAATATACATACTGATTCTACTCTCGGTTAAAATTCAACCCCTCTGTTGAATTTCTAATTTTCCTCCACTGCACCCAAAAAATCCCAAAAATAATTTTCGCGAGATTTTCTCACACAATCGTGCTATCTTTCAAGCGCCACGCCACAATTTTCCAAGCTATTGTTTGTTTAATTGTATTTGCAGAGGCTGGCAAATTCACGTCCAAACCCAAATCGTGACTTTTTTTTTCATTCAATCCTTATTTTTTCCTTGGACAGATTCAAACCAAAAGTACAACCCAACTCAATTCGATTCAATTGAATGCAAGATGAGATAGGATGGTTAGAAAAATCTTCAGCAGATTTTCTTCGGGATGGGGAAAATTTAAAAGATTTCATAGATAACACCGGAGTGACGATCAGGAGTAAAAAACGAATATTTGTTAGATGATTTATCACTTCGTTTTCAGCAAACATTGAATAATTTTTCTCCAAGTACAGTGGGTTTCTTGTAATTTAAGACTTGAATTTTTCTTTAAATTTTTGCTTGAAAATATGCGAACGTAGAAACATACATGTGGGTCCACTTCGGCTCGCCTAGTCTAGGTGACTATAATTGTTCAGCTTCTGTTTGATTCAGATGTCATACAATTATTTATTCATCATGTGATTATAGCAGATAAAAAAACTATAAGTACTTTTAACGTATCCAATAGATTCGAAAATGAACATAGTTCAATACCAGTCACCATGTTACTGCATAAATCACCATAATGCCATTATTATTCAATTAATTGTGTCGTTAGGATATAAATACATTCCAACATGAATCAACCTATCTCCTGGGGGGACAGACCAGATGGCATGTGCTGGGTGTAAATGTACATATATAACTGTATGTAGATTGAGCGCTCACATGAAGCAGCAAATATTGCTCTCTTCCCAAGCATAACGAAATGGAATCGAACTGCCTTCTCTTCTCCTGATCCTATCCCATAACAGCAGAATCTTGTTGAATGCTACGGGTTTTCGGTATATTTACTGGAACAAGTTACAGCAACAGTTATATGTTGATACTATTGGATGGAACCGCAAAAAGATAGCAAACAAGAGCGGTTTGCTGTTCCCCCAGAGTCGTACGAGCGTTTAATTTACGCAAATAGCACTCCGAACAAGCAGAAAATTTGTACCCACACGCAATGGTACACTAAAATATCCACCCACTGCTACACAAGCACACCCACACGTGCATATATTCACTCACTTAAATCCAAGTGCTTATGGAATATGTTCTTTTGAAGCTGTGGAGTCCTCTGAAATTATCATCCCATACAATCCTCGAAAAAATACTTTCTGATCACACATGGTCAGACCTAACCAATAAAAATGATTACGTTAGTGCTTTTAACTCTAAATCTGATTATCGGCGATTTTTAATAATGTGAATAGGTTTTTCAGAATTTGGATCAGCATTTTTCAACTTCTAAAAAGCTAAATTTAAGATGAACGCTTACTAATTTGAACTTTTTTCAAGATAAAATTTTTATTTTAAGATGTTTTGACTAAGTATACACACACCTCAGTTTTTTTTTCGTATGAAGGCAAAAGCCAGTATTTCCATTTCACTTGATCGGCCCCGATTAATAAAAGACTAACTGAGATTATCTAACCTTGGTATAACTCGCATGAAAATGGAAATGAATAAATTATGTTGTTGCATTTTTTTTAAGATCATAATATTGTTATAAGTATCTATAGTACCTAACTACCTAATGGCTAGTTTCATTTTAAGCAAAAAGAATATGTGAACATTTTTCGTCAGGTTAAACCGAACTGAGTAGGATCCCGTTTTCATTTTTTTTGTTATATTTTTTAGAAAAATGTTAACAGCTTACTATCTTTTACACTGTTTGACAGCTCGTTGTACTGAGTAGCTTCTCTCAAAAAATTAGGATGGTATTGGCAATGAAAACGAGGCAAACATTTAGTCAAATCATTGCATAAAGCTCATACCTCATATCTCAATTTATCAGTGTTATAAATAGAAAAAATGTTGTTTTTAAGTTAGCATTTCATTTGAATGTGATAAAAATGATAATAGATGTTAATGTTAATGTTTAGTTCAAGTAGAATTTTTTCAGATAGGAACATGGGTGTTTCATTGCAACTTACAGAGCTTTCTCTAAAAAACGATAACCTGTGTCTATCTCATTTGTTAAGCAAAGCTTGTTTGTCGCATTTCAAATAAAAAAGATCAGCTATGATCCACCAACCATAAACACAAAATCACGTTCGTCATTTTGGTGCGAGAAGCAGAGAAAAATAAATAAATCACGATAAACCAAACCATCGAGAAAGGGGAAAAAATGTCTGCATTTGAACAGCTGAAAATCTGCGTTAACTTATAAAATTTTCAACAGCATCCTCGGGCATGAAAACAGAAGAATGGAAGATTGTTTCAACATGATTCGAAAAAGCTACCGCCTTTGCTTCGAATGTTATGTTTATGTGCACGTAGGCCACCTTAAAGGATTACGAAGCGTCCGATTCGCATTCTTTTCATGTTGAAGCACGAGGCAGGTATGTGGCAATCGTTTACGTTTCTGCGGCACACGAATAATCTTAAAGGAGAAGGTTATCCTCTTACTTTTAAGAACAAATGGAAAAAGGAAAATCAGAGCGAATCGAAATGAAGTGCGTGCGAATAAGCACTTTTTGGGTAGCCGAAGTTAAGGAAGAAAACAGAGAACCAACAGATGCCATTTCCACCTGTGCGAAATTTCAATCCATGGCTAGGAACACATTTGTACCCAAGAATTGAAATAACAGAGTGGAGCATAAATTTAATCATTTTCAAATGGAAAGCTTTCTCTCCAAACCTGTTTCGGTTCATTGCTGGTTCAAACCCTCTTGTGGCTATATGTAGATCGGCAACGATTCCCAGGAAGCTATTTGAATGTTGAATCGTTTGCTTGCCGCCGTCAATTACATTTCCAATTTTTTTTTCTAGGATTTTTCAGTTCGTTCATTCAAATTAACGACTGATTTGAATGTTTATTTATAAGTTTAGCAGAACAAATCAAAATATAAGTTTTTGGCAAGAGGAAACTTTTCTCAGTAAGATTTGCGTTGGTCTACGACAACTCACTTACATACATACTTACTCTGCCACAACAGAGGAAAGATTATATTTTCAAATAATGCTTCTTTAGCTATCGATTCAAAGCACGTTCGAGTCCTCCATCTATTGAAATAACTAAGTTAAGGCTAACCTGGCTTGATTGATTGATTACTTCCAACTTGAATCGGCCAACCCGAGATGATTCATTAACATTCTGGATTATCAAATCCTAAATTCTTTTCATTAATCACATTTGAATTTGTTTTGAATTGTGAAAAATTTTATATTCGCAAGTTTCATCTTTTTCGACAGCAAACTTTGAGCCATTGAATTTTGCATCTCTGTTAGTAATTTAATGTATGGGTGGCAGCCAAGTGGCGGATATAAAATTTTGCAAACCGACCATATACATTTTGTAGATTGGCCCAAAAAACTGAACTGCGCAAAAATTCAGCTCAATCGGACTTAATTAACGGGTGCCTAAAAGCGCTCAAATTTTCGATTTTTTTTACCCTAAGAAATCACCAAAGGGAGGACACTAAAGGATATAAAAACGTCGAAATCTAGTGTTATATCGAAAAAACATTTTTTGTCAAAAATCTGTCATCATTAGATAATTTTTTGAAACTTATTACACCGCCGACCATGGTCTAGCCTAGATGATAGCGTTTAAGTCTGCTAAGCCAAAGGTCATGATACGAGTCTCGATCACGTTATACATAGTATACTCTTTCCGTAAGCTGGTAGTTTTAGCATTTTTAAGATTGTAGCCATCATTCCCTTGAAAGGTGTACTCTTAGTGTTGAGTAGAATTTAGATCTCTAGAGAGAAACATGAAATTTCACTGAGATCCTATATATGTGTGTTCGTTCAAATCAATCATAATTTTAAATCTAACAACGAGCCGATGCGCCTAGTTTGCTATTCGTTATACAAATGCCTGAATGACTTAAACACAATACGCCTTTTGTCACATTCACTAGTATGTTTCATTATAAACATTAGAAAAGTATAATAATTTAAAAACAAAAACTTAACAACACCAGCTAAAAATATAAAAAAAAATAAGAATATCAAAATTTGAATTGTTTTTGCTGTTAAAAATCCTTCAAGAAGCATCAAACGTAATTTACAATATTTATTGTTGATAACGATCCCTCGGAACACGCTTTCCTGAACGCAGGATTGATAATTCATTTGTCGGTTAAAATAACTAACGTTCAGGCGACACTATCAGCATCTCGGGATCTAGCAGTTCATTTTTCAGTCGTGCTTCCGACAAGCTTCCTTTACATTTTGATAAAACTATGTACATTACCATCCACCAGAAATTAGGGAGCAGCTCGATGCCGGAAACCAAATCTGCGCATGACGTTTCATGCTATTTCAGTGCAAAAATCGCATGCTAGCAACCCTCGAGGAAAGAACGAAAGAATAACCGGAACCAGAAAGACACACCATCGATGCAGCGTGTTGCGCCGAAAACTTGAGATGATGGGGAAAAACTTTACGTCGAGTCAAAAAAAAAACAGCATAGTGGAAAACTCTTCCCT
The DNA here is from genome assembly GCF_029784155.1 of Uranotaenia lowii. Taxonomy (NCBI): domain Eukaryota; kingdom Metazoa; phylum Arthropoda; class Insecta; order Diptera; family Culicidae; genus Uranotaenia; species Uranotaenia lowii. Next base: position 282,075 of record NC_073691.1, read on the forward strand.
CGAATGGTTTTGTTGGCTTTTCTGGTTGTTTTTGTTTTGTTCCGAGTGGCGTCTATCTTAAAAAAAAGGATGGCGAGGAAGCTGTCGGCAGTGTGCCCCCGTGTTATTAATTTTCCTTTAGTTTATCTCCTGCTACCGACCAACCATGGAACGAACGATGGCGATAGTGTCCAAGGAGCAAATATCGAAAATTAGGTTGCACGAAAGCTCCACCAAAGTCGATTTACATAATCAGAAGAGATTGTACCACTCTCCAGAGCTTAGTTGAAGATTTCGCTAGCAGGTATGTACATATCTACGGCGTATACTATTTACTGGGAGATTTTTGTTAGTTTTGGGTCATTGTTTCCCAAATCTCTTAAACTGAAATAAATGAAAAAAGAAAATAAACTCCTTTACAAACGTAATGCCAATTCCACTTTTTTTAAGTGAATTGAGAAGCAAGCATTCTTTTAAAACTGAGCTCATTGATTCGAAGTTCATAATTATATTTCAGATTCAGAATTCAGATTCAGAATTCAGAACCAGAGTTCAGATTCAGAATTCAGAACCAGAATTCAGATTCAGAATTCAGATGCATAATCCGAATTCAGATTCAAAATTCAGATGCATAATCCAAATTCAGAATGTATTAATTAAAGATAAACCACCGCGATTTTGTTTTGTTAATTAATTTTTTTATTAGTAGCAACATTTAAAGGTTTGAAACTTATAGATGGATAGAAGAAGATTAGAAGAAAATGAAATTTGTTGAAAATGAGCGAGTAGAGATTTTCGAGAAGCATTTTCATCATATACTTAACTTTTTGGATAAATATTAGTTACTAGATAAATTAAATTAGTTTGCACGATAGTAATGACCACGACCTATTAAGATGAAAAATATGTATATTTTAACTCAAAGGATCAATGGTATCCAAAATAGCATTCTAGAAAAATATTTCGAAAAAAAAAACATTTTAAGTTAAACAATTGCCCTGAAAATATGTCATTGGATGCTAAATAGGATGGAATATAGGATGTGACATGACACAAAAATCATGCTCAAATTAAAATTAAAATTAACGAACAATACGTCTTTTTCGAAATCATTTTTTGCTATGAAGTAAACACAAGAAATCAAGTCTCCCCACTCTCCGCTATTTATGCCAAATGAGTTTAATCTTTAAACAAAAGTTTCTTGGGAAACACTGTCGGTTGTATTCATGAGATGTAGACCTTTCGAATTGATTTTTTGTGATGATCTCATCTCTCAACCCATTACTTAACACGATTTTGTGCTTTAAAAATATCTGAGAACTGATAATGAAATATGGATATAATGAGGTTTGAATCGAAATTTCCTAACTTTTAACATTTTTGATTGCCTTTTCAGACGTAAATATTGGATGAAAATAGAGCCACCTGTGCTGTGAATTTCTTATTTTATTCATTGTTCGAAAGTTTGATGTTGCACTTGTAGTTAGGTAATTTCATTTGAAGGACCTTCATTTACAAAGCCGTTTGGACAATTTTCATTAGTTATCAAGTTTCTCTGAATATTTCAAGCTTTCCCAAATATCGAGCTCTTCTGACAATAATTGAATTTTACGCCGTTCAAAATACCACAGTGTGGATATCCCATTTCGTATAAATTCAACTCTCGTACGTTCTGCTTGTGAAAAAAAATTCATGGCGCAGAATACAACGAAAACACAAAAACGTTTCTTGAGGAAGTCTTCTCGCGTTCAGTGCATTATCCTCGATTTTTGCTTTACCTTTCGGAAATGTTGGTTTCTTCCTGCCTGTGTTGGGTGTTTTTTTTTTCTTTCCTTTAGCCGAAGCGTGCCCGCGGCCTTTTTTTGGCCGTAGCACACCTGTGACAGCAGTGTTGGCATCAGTGGTATTCAACCGATTCTAGCCATTACTTCACTTTGCCTGCTACGCCGACTACCTGCGGATCTTTACACTTAGATATCCTTGGAAATGTGTCAGAGAGACAGAGAAACGGATGGATGAAGGTCCATTTTTTCACGCCAAAAACGTCGCTAAATTGCTAATATAAGCCAGTCAGACGGGTTCGCCAGAAGCGCTCCGAGGACACGTCCGCTACAAAGCACATTGCCGTTATGTCAGAGATAGAAGCAAAAGAGACTCCTCCATACACTTCGCACAGAGTTATAACTTTCCTCGTCTGCTGGGTTCATCCTAGCAAGCATAGCTCATACTCATACCTACTGCTCGTAGAACAATTTTGGCATGCTGCGATGTGACAGTGTGGCTATACCCCGGCTAAGCAACCCCAACTTCTATAAGAATCCTCGTCTCGTCTTGCCTCACCTGCCGTTTTCCAAAATGGTGGCAAAAATTTATTCGGATGCAGTAAGAGCCATGATCACGTCACGTCAGGGACGAATGGGGGGATTGGATTCTGGATTTTGGCAGAACGTGATACGAACTCGATTCTCGGCTCTGACTGCAAAAAAAACCGACCACAAACAGTTGCCATTGCAGAAGAGACCAACAAGCGGATCTGGGTGTACGATCCTGCTGGCAAGCGAGCACCAGACACTTGCACTGCCAATAGCAGAACAAACCAGAAGAGAGAAAGGTAATAAAAATCAAACAAATGATAACGCTAAATTGTAAAATCGATATTCTCGCAATAAAGCACTCAGCTCAGAACCTAAACAGGGCGCGACCAGGGTAGTATAAATGCGAAATGAAAAATTTAACGGTTGTTGAACAAGCGTCGACACTCAAACTGTTGTCATGTTGTCGCTGACTGGAAGTGATTTGGGGCGCCAAAGCCAAAAGCGACAGTGGGAAATAGATGGTGTTTCGGTTCACATTCCAGTTCATCAAATTTTACTTGCTGGCTAACACGTTTTGGGACTGGCACTGCATTCCAAATGTTATTGCCATAGTCGCTTTATGTGTTGCTAGTTTAATAAAGGTACCTTACTGATTTATATCTAAATTTGTTAAATTGCTCGTTGCATCCTGCTGAAAATTGAGCCCTTATCAGCCAGTGGCCATTTCGTGTAGGTAAAATTAAATGTCAATTTAAAAACTCAAAGTTATGACTCCAACGAATTGCATGTTAAAAGAACATTAATTTAGAAAAAGGGATACGAGAACAACGACATGTATCCGGCTATAATATAACCCCCCGCTTGGAGCTACGTGAATCAAATAAGAGCTCAGCTAACATGGCACAGTTAGTGAGCTTAGAAATTTGTAAAAGCAAATATGAAAAGCCATTAACTGTGCAACCGTTGGTGAAATCTTCGACTCAAAGTGTGAATTCTTGTTTGAAAATTTTCTCTAAGGATTAGTAAAACCAAAACATTAAAGTGATGAAGTTTTTTCCAATGCTTCAGCTCAAATTTCAAGGTGTGCCTGGGCGGCGGAAAGTCGGCTGGATATACTGACTAATGTTTACTTTGCAAACTTCCAATCAGTTTCCACAAAAGTGACACATTGTAGCTTTAACGTGTTTCATTACATTAAAACAATTTAAAAATAGTTAGAAACCAAAAAGGTAGAACTAAAAATACTTTCACTTTACAGTAGTGGACAAAACAGTGTTTAGGATGAGACAAAGTTTTCGTCAAAAAAACGGGCTTACCTCTGGAAAAAATTGTGAAAATTTAAGTTTTCAACAGAAGACGGAAATTTAAAAATGGAAAGCTGGGAAAATTGAAAAATGCACAATTTTGTAATGCATCGCTTAAGACATTTTGTCTACTTCTAGGGAATAGCAGCACCCTACATAAAACGTTTTGAGCTAGAGCTGGCAACAATCACACACTAACTTTACCACCCACACACCAACACACATTTTGTATCAAAGTTTAGAAATCTATTCTCTACTCTTATAAAGTATTTCGTTGCAAGCAAGCAATGGCTATAGGTAGTCACACTGTCGAAGAACATGACTTTTAGTCCAGGGTCTGACACGAAGGCGCCATTCCAGTAATCGTGCATCGGGTAATCTAGCATGGGGGCTTACGATATTCCCTGATTACAGCACCTTATGCCCATCTCACTAAATACCTCATACTTGGGCAAACAAGCAGATCAACCAACCCTTCAGTCCACCAGCCAACCAGTCGTACACCTGATCCTGAACCTAAAGGGACTCGAGTCCACGGGAAGCTTTGTTGCAAACCATCAGCAAACGGGCAGTAAAAGTAGAAGCAATAGCTCATTAAAGGTTGCCTCTAATCTGTAATAAATCTGCTAAGCCGGTGGGGTTTCCCTTTCTTATGTTTTTATTTTTGCTCCACCAGATCCTGGTTATTTCTTGCTTTTGCTTCCTTGCTTCTGTTGCTAACTAAAGGAAAGCTGAGAAATCAGGCTGAGGTGTTGCACGGTTGGTCAAAACATATATTTATAAGGTAACTATGAAGAATCGACTTTAACAAGATATCAGTAATATTTTCAATTACTCTAAACATGGCAACATTTGCAGTAATATAAGGTCCCAAGAGCTTTGATGGTGATTCCGAGACTTTAGATTTAGGTCAGTGGTCGGCAACCTTTTGAGCCCGAAGAGCCAAAACATCAAATTTGCAAAATTTCAGAGGTAGAAAGAGCCACGTCAAATATTTGTTTTTATTTAAAAAAAAAAACTAAATATTTGAATGATTAATGAACATGAGTTTTACGAAAATAACTAATTATCCATCCACTCTTAGATTTTTCTTAGAAATCTACTTTTTTTTGTAGCGCATGATGTGAAGCGAAAGATTTGAACATATTAACATAAGCAGAATATTTATAATTTCTCCGGCAAAGAAAAGTTTTTAAAATAAAAAAGTAAAGGGAATTAATTTTTCTCAAACTTTGTTCAGGATCGCCCCTAATGGCAGGATCGATAGCATCAGAATTTCTTAGCTTAGCTTAGCTTAGCTTAGTTGACTACTCATATCCACCTTAAATCATTGAACTTGAAGTGCTTAGATATGGTAATTCATTCAAACTTCAGATAGCATATTTGATTAGACTTTGCTCAACTTATGCACTTAAAATTCCATGATCGCTGGCGTGGCTAAGCAGAACAAGTTCTACCTCGCCAATGGTTGCTACTCCGTGATTGATCGAGGCCATCAGTTTTGTGCAAGGGCCAAAAGAATGGTGCTTGGGATTAGCGGTTCATTCACAATGCACAAAACTCATGCTCTCCCTTTGAAAATGATCAATACCGGCGCCGGCCACGTCCTAGTAGTCAATGAGGGATGAAGGAAGAATTGTTAGTAGGATACTTCATAGGATCAATTAGCAACCTTTTGTCCCTTTATATTCCAAAGATTAATTTTGAAAAACTCAGAAACAAAGGTAAGTCAATATCTCCAACTATAGAAACCGTCTATACGTCTGCGAATCTATATTTACATAAATATCCAAGGAAAGGGTTGTGTTAGTAGAGGAAAGGTTTAAGATCAGGATCCATTTTGGTAATGGTGTGATCGAGTTTTCCTACACCTCCTATGCTCCTAGATTTTTCCTAAGGAAACACCTAATTTCTATCTTTGAGGCAGTGATAAGAATCTAATAATAAAGTAGAAATCGTATTTAGATTTTCTTTAAACTAACTTGTTTTCCTAAATCTTGTTCCTGATACACTTGTGTTTTCAAAAACGACCCTTTAAAGTAAAGATAATTTTATCATACTTTAAAGAATATTTATAAAGAGATATTTTAAATATTATTTTTTATATGTATGAAGTGAATCTCCTTTTTGTTCATTTCAATTTTTAATTTTTAATGTAGGTTGTGATAACTGAATAAGATCGTTTTTGGAAACTGATCAGTGCAATTCAACTCTTTGCCTCATATGAATTTGATTACTATTCTGTGTTCTGAATCAAATCTGTATTAAAAATTTAAATTTGAAATGTCAGTTTTTCGGTGTTTTTTTCAATTACCGTGTTTCCCGGTTCACCGGCCACCCTGGTGTTTGTTCGGTTAAATTTTAAGATTTAAATGAAGTATGTTTTGTGTTTAGTGAAGGACAAATTTATCACATTTGCGGAGGAAAAAAAAATATTACTATTATTTCAAGTGTAATGTGTAACGAATTCAACACTCTTTCAATGAAGCTGATTTAACTGATGTTGAATTAAGTATGGGAACATGAGTAAGTAGGATTTGTCAAGTGAATTGAAATAAATGAATTAAATATAACAACCGGATAAAAGATAAGATGAAGAAGATATATAAAAATTAAAAATTGTTTCGGTATATTTTTTTATATTGATGATTATTATTATTATTATTTATTATTTATTCATCTGGCAACAGGGTCTACATGAAAACTTAAAAACTATGTAACTAAAATTATACAATTCAAGCAGTTTTTAAAAAAGCAAAGTGATCTTTAAATTTCATGTAAAAGTTGGGTACGTATAGCGGAAGAGGATAGATTGTAATCGAAGCATTCATAGTATTCATTAAACGTTGCGCACATTGCCCGGATGGGTTCGTATTGTCCGTACTCCGTCCGGACAAAAAAAAATTGTGTTGTGTCGAATAAACAAGGGATTAAGCAAAAATTAGAATAACTTCACATGCATGTCGTCAGACACGTTGCTCGGCCATAAACATAAAAAAGAACTCTTCCGCATCTAAGCAAGCTGGCTGTCAACCATCCGCAACCATCCGCAGAAATAATGATAAGTTAAAATGTTGATAATCAATAGTTGTAAAAAAAGGTGTAAGAAAATTCACTATTGAGTGAAACAACAATGGATCAGCTCTAATATGCGATGGAAACAAGTACTTATCGTTCATCAAGTATCAATCAACTTCCATGTTTTGACCGCCCATCGAGTTCGGTATTGAAATTTAATTTTGTATGACTATCAAGCCTGGGAAAATGATACGACTCTTGCTGCTTAGAGTTTAGCCGTCAATTTTTTTTTCCATCATTGCTTTTTATTCAAATTGCTGTAAATCAATTAAATGTTAAAGTAAAAAACAATCATAAATTCCACTTATCTGAAAATCAGGATCAGGTAACTGGAGCTCATTGTGACAACTCGTCTGCATGCAGATTACCATTCTAGGGTTGGTCCTATGTCCCGGGAGCGTAACACCTTTCATTCCACGCAAATAACTTCTTCAAAAAATGACTGGACTGTACACACCCTTTTCTTCAAAACTTCATTTTAAAGTAAAACAAAAATCATTTATACTACACTAGAATCAACAATGACATATTTATGTTTCTTCATATTTTCTACCACGAGACACGAAAACGACAAAAAAAAACGCAGCGACAGAAAACAACGTCCGGTCTCGATCAAGGATTGCTGCGATCTCCGATCGATAGCATCAGAATTTTTTTGAAGAAATAATAAAACCGTACACACATTTTCAAACAACATTACAACTCATTTAGTGGACTGTATTACGACTTAGCAATATTTTACATCTATTCCGACACAAACTACTATTGGTCCCTTTTGGAACTCTGACAATGGCCATACAGGCCTCTGACACTGGCCCCAAGGGCCGCTGACTTGACGGTGGATCGATGCTTCGGAAAAACCTCTTCGTGTCCGAGGGAAACCGATGATTTTGGCGCGCATTACCGCCGTTAATGCGCGCAGCATTCGCCATGTTACGTCTGGGCCTTTTCTGGTGTTAGGGTGGTTCAACGGAGCTCCTTCGTTCCAGAACAAACTTATCAAGCTTTTTTATGACATTCCCTAGATTAAGCTAATCCTTTCCCAAATCCTAAAGTATGAGGTAAAATTCAACTAAAGTTTATTTAGCCGAAAATTTTTATCCTCAAAAATTATGGTCCTGACAACTGGAAGAGTTCTCAAAACTCATGAGGTCAAGCAAACGTGTTTTCAGAATTATATGCATCCGAAAATTTAAAAAAATCATTTTATGGCACATTTGATTCTTCAGTATTGTGCGTCCAATTGAATGAAAAATGAAATTCGATACATTGGGTATACATTATTCATCATTATGCTTTTTAAGGATTAGATTACTGGGAAAAAAATTTGTGGTTCGACCAGTATAAAACTGTAATAATGTGATTTTAACTAGCAAAATCCGTTGCAAGATACTTTTCAAGTTTCAAAACAAAAATTAATAAAAATAAATCAACGGTGATTGACTCTTAATGGAAAATGCAAAAATTTATGTCCGTTACTTCTTTGAAAATTTGTGTGCTTTTGGTAAATATTCGCCGTAGGCATCGCACTTGAAATTTTAAATTTGTCCAAAAACTCAAAGGTTTACTAATGTACTATGTATTTATTAAAAAAACTGCTTTGGGATAAAAAGGTCAATTTAGTTATTGATTACAAGTATTTAACCTGATTACAAGTCTTAAGTTTTCAAATAGAATTCCAGGATTGATATTTTCATTCGTTCTCAATTCTGATTAGAATTTGAAAAGCTGTCAAACTTTAATTTTTAATTCTCAATTCTTAGTTTTGGAATTTTATATTTTAATTTCGTGTATCTATTCACTTTTTAACCCGTTATTTATTGAATAAGCATTTAAAATTTTTTCTGTACGTATTCAGGCAGGGCAAATTCGGACATTAGGTTTCTAAATTTTGAACTTTTGAAATTTTAAAATTTTCCAAGAAAAATGCTGAAAAATAAACACATGAAAAGTAATTTTTACCAAAGCACATCAACGGTGCTCAAATCTTATCTCACAATATAAAAAATGCATGTCAGCGAAACAATCGCTGAAACAAGTTGGAATTTCGTAAAAATTGTGAATAATCCTGGGAAAAAAAACCTTTTCCTCGATATCTGTTACATCGGAACGGACCTGGCATTCCCAATTATTTCTTTGAAAATTTGGGCGAGCCCGGTTAAAATCGGCAATCTGTAATGCTAATGAGGTATCTATATAAAAATTATCGGTTTCAGTTCAAATTTATAAAAACAGGATTCAAGTGGTTTTTCCAGTACTTTTATGTTGTTACGCGTCCAAGTTGTAAATATTTTTCGAAATGGTTGATTAGTTCTAATACGATTTTGGAAATTTAAACTGATCAATTTTCATAGACGGCAAAAAAGTGATTGCGAGTGCTCAAAATATAAAATTTGAAGAGGGCTATGTTGTTTGATAACAAAACAGAGTCTGTCTAAGAACTACTATTCTGTAAATAATTAGCTTTGATTTTCCTGTTAGCTGCAGCTCAACTTTTGTGTTCGATAGATTAAAAAATATATATACGTTCTGGAAATAAATTATTTGTTTTAAGTTTTTGTTGTTTTAAAACATTATATTTTCTTTGCATTTACGGTTAATGATAAGTTAAATCTTGATCTCTATGCTTATGCTTCAAAAACAGTGAAAAGCAAAAAAATTGTTAAATTAAGCTTCAAAAAATGCTATTTTGACGCCTTTCAGCTTGCTTCTACAGCGGAAAAATTTCAAAATTCACTTCTGGAACTATGTAAATCCGTGTATCAGGTCACAAGACTCAATTATCGCTTTAGCAGGATTTATTGAATATTTTATTCAAAAAAATACATAATTTTAGAGCAGTTAACTAAAGATCCGTAGCTTTACATTATAAGAGCCGCATGCGGCTCGCGAACCGCAGGTTGCCGACCTATGGTTTAGGTAATAGAAAGTTTTATTTTCGTCGTTACGCAAATCAGCATAAAAGTCCTACATATTAGCCAATATTTAATCTGTGTGGTTTTCTTTAATTGATATTTTTCGGTGATTTCATACAAAACCACTCTCTTATGAAACCTTCATTAAAGCTTAAATTCATTTTGAGTTGGTAAATTCATAAAATTCTTTCTCGGCTTATGTTCAACCCTCAAAATGCATTGATTAGGTATGTATGTTATCTTGTCAAAGATTTAGTCAAACAGCCGTAAGCGCATTTAACCCGTTTTTTTAGTTAAAATATTCCGCGAAACATGATACCGTGTTTTTGCATAAACATTCAATTGTAGCTTCTCGAACCCTATGACATACACTTTTTCCCACTACATTGACTAGAACCCACATCTTATGATTTTGAACCCTTTATAAGATTGCAAAGCCTAACTTAGTAAGTCTTGATTAGTTTTAAGACATGGATTCTAAAATCTTAAAAAAAAAACTAGAATATTGTTCGTTTAGTCCACTGTGTTTCAGATAGTGTTAACATCCTGAGAGAGTTTCCGGTTTATAAGGTCTTCGTTTGTAAGAAGGTAAACGAACAACTGTCTTGCACTCGATTCCAACTTGCAGGAGACGATGTTTCTGACGTGATGGATCAGATGGCAGGGCACGTACTTTGGAAAGTAATTTAGTTGCCGATAGACGTTACTAACGCACATACATAGGAGCCTATAGCACTGTGATGGTCAGTCATCATCATAACAGCAATGTACGTAAAAATGCACGAGACGTGATAAAAGCAATACAGCGAGTGTGCTGTTAATGTGCTAATTAACCGTTTATTTCTGTGTCCCAGTGGGACACTTTTCCGGTTTCACAGGTATCGTATCATACGTGTATAATTTAATTTACTAAACGCCCCCTTAAGTATCCATAAAACAGCGGAAATTGTTAGACTTTATTTCCTGCTGCAAAGAAAAGTTTTAACACTAGATCTGGGTCGACTCGACATACTAAAATCCAACCATCGAAAGAAAGCTTGTCAAGCGGGGTGAAAAACGGTTCAAGTGCAAATGAAACAATGAACCAACTTCAAACATTTTTGTTATCTAAATTTTGAAATCTCCAAATCTCTGCCAAAAGTTTTTATTATCATTATCCAAATTTAGATCATCATTGTAATTCAGCACCCACTTTGAAGCTTCACAGCTGCGATATCACAAGCGCAAAATATCTTTTATACCGAAGCTTCATCAGAGAACAGGCAATGATTTTCAATGAGTTGAAACGCTTTTTCTGAAAATCTCCCCCGTAAATCGTCGCTCACCTATACAGACTAAAGTAGTTTCCCACCAGTACCCACCTATAGTTGCTGGCTGGTGCAACAAATCACCATTGGGTTACGCTATTAACACTTGTTGTACTCCCGAGACTGACCACCCTCACGCCTCAACAATATTTTGTAAAAAAAAAAATGAATGTGGTGGTGAGCCAAAAGAGTGAAACCACCAGACCCAGAGTGCAACAATTTTCCATCCACTTCGACTGGCTGACGAGGACACGCTTCAACCACGCCGACCTCTGCTCTACTACGATGACCCAACAAATGGTTGAAAGCTGTACTGACATTGCCTTTTCCTAGAGTCCTCACAATAGGGTTGCCATAATACGCAGTTATTGCATAATGAGGATATTTATTGATAAGCCATCGGACTGTGAGCAAAATTTCTTACTGTTATAATGAGACCGATACATTTGAAGTACTTACCTCATACGTGAAAATAGTTGTGACTCAATACTTAATCATACCGCAAATTTTTAAATTTTTATTACAACATGAGAAATTTTCAGCATTCATTAAAATAAACTCACAAAACAGAAATATTTTAGACAATTATTAGTAAAGTCATATCGCTCAATTTTGCTGGCAGATTTCACTGGCAAAATTTCACTAGCAGATGAAATAATTTAGTCCTTTGAAGATGGTTTGAGTTTATTTAACCTGTTGTCGCCCTCAACACAATTTATTGGAGTAATCGCCTTGTTAAAATTTTCATAACTGCTTTTTATTTCGAATATCTATGCTGTTTATATTGAACTTAATTGCAATAACAATTTTGTATATTACCAGTATGTATAAAAATAAAAAAAAATAAAAAAATTATGCCCTCAAATATGCAAAATCATACAACTTCACTGCCAAATTCAGAAATGAGACTTTTTTTTGTTCTGTTTTGAATCCAAAGTTTTTATGATGATTTGAATTCTAAATCTAAAATTCAAATTTCTGAAGATTCTCCAGCGTAGAACCACTAATATTGTCGAAGCATTTCTTTCGATACTGCTTCACGGTGTCCACGCTGTTTATTCAAGACATTCGATTTCTGTGAATGAAAATTCTACTATGACAAAAGGCAGGAACAAATATCAAATTCTTCTTTTGTCACCCCCGTCTTTGATTTTTCCTGAACACCCCGAAGGGGGGAGTGAATAAAGTGTAAGATAATTTATTAAAACTTGATAAATTCTTAGAAAGTAATTGAAAGTACGAAAGCCAAACTGTAATTGTATATTCTTTTGTTTTCGAGTTTTTTTTTCTTCAAATTTTCGCTCTAAAATACCTCGTCTTTTTAAATCTATCCAATCTAGATTGTACGCAATTTTGTTGCATACAAACTTTTGTGCTTTTTGTTCCAAATAATAGAAAACTTGGATTATTTTTTTTATTATAAACATAATAATAGGGGAGATAACGGAATAATGGCCACCATAATGAGGACGCTTATAGAAAACATACCATAGAAAATAGTCATAATATGTTAGTTTCATCATTGTTTCGTGATCAGACACCAAAAAAGTCTATTTCCTACCTGGCTGAAACTTGAAGAATTAGACAAAAAGGTTTAAAAATGCTTTTTCTAAATTTTTGCCGAAAACTGAAAAACAGTCACTGTAGGGACATAATCAGATCCCCCCTGGGGCGAATAAGCACCATTGATCGTAGCACGATGAGCTTTTTCTGCTGTAGAATCTAGCAGCGAATTCAACTCGATGAAGTCAACTGAATTATAGTTCAACAGCTTGACGGACGGTTTGGCCTATTGGTAACGTGTCGGAGTCGTCGGTATCGGTGTGTCGGAGAGATAATCAGACTCGAATTCGATTCCTGGTCGAGGCTTTTTTTCATTTACCTTTCATGATCGATGCATTTTGCAATAAAGGTGAGTCGTAGATCCATCAAACAAAGCAATAACAAAATAATGTATGTATGCTGGTAGAATACAAACAAGTCATACACACTCATACTAGTAAACTAATCAAGCTGTAGCTCTACAATTCAGTTGACTACATCGAGTTGAATTCGTTGCTAGATTCTACGGCATAAAATGCTCATCGTGCCCCGATAATTATTTCTCTGTTCGTCCCGAGTCAAAAAGTTAAAGTTACAACGCGTTTTAAAATTAACTATAGTGAAAAATCAAAAAATTAATGATGGTGAAAATTGAGAAATAACGTATTCATCTTGTTCCAATGCATAAATTATAGATCAAAATGATTTAACGAACATGAGAGCTTACTTTCCGTTGATCGAAAATTATAATATTTTCGTCACTTGAGAACCTTGTTAGTTTTTTTTAAGTATTTCTGTAAAGATGATAAGGAGATTTATTTTTTGCTGTGTGAATGCGAGTGAATATTAGGAATTATGTTCGTCAAGTTATGTCGTAATAAAAATTTATTTGAGAAAATCCGTACTTTTGAAGAAAAGAGGAGTGCTTATTATGCCTCGGGTGCTCGTTGTGCCCTTAGCTCCCCTACATGATAAATAAAGAAAATGGCAAATCTCTTTTTCTCAAACAAATAGTGTACCGTCTCGATTTCCTTCGGAGTCCGAAATTGATACAAGACGATATAACTCTCAAAAACCAACAGTCACTGATTTTAATCAGGACCGAATCCCACTTTGTGCTGAAGGAAAGTAAATATTTCTTAGCAAAATTGCGTAGTTCAACTTAACAGCACTTAAGCGCCAACATCTAAAAAAAAGTTGATGTGCTGAAGTCGCTTAAAACCCGGACTTTCTTCCCAGGGCAGGGGTGGGCTTCCAAAGAAGACTTAACAAAATGGGGTTGGCGAAATGAGGGAAGTTTGTGTAGGTACACGAACTTAGTCGCCGCACAATATCCGTAGTACTCCGCAGCATAAAATGACCAAACACAATGCTTAAAAAGAACTTCACAAAGGTAACTAAAATGCAACTTACCGGTAAAATCGTCCTTACACTTGCACACAAGCTACCGCCAGAGAACTTCCCGGACTGGGGTTGGCTGCCGGAACGATGAGCCAGGCCGTTAACTCCCGTCGCAGACTCGAAACACTTTTTGCGCGGCGCGTATAATTGGGACCGATTAAACGGGTGAAAATACTTGAAGACAGTATAAAAGCCGCCTTACGAATTTGTTTAAATCGCAGCTAACTTCAAAGAACGTCTTCCAAACTCAAGTACCAGATGGCTAAGAGACCCGTTTTCTTGTTTTTGGTCCCAAGAAAACTCCATTTTCCAACTTCCCAAAGGAAAGTCTCCATTGGTAACTCATGATGACTGTCAGAATAGAGATAAGTTATTCAGTAGTCCTTATGGGTGGAATTTCATTTTACCGAAAACTTACACTTCAGTACACAATGATCCATTCTCAGTATACTACTACGGATATTACCACTTTGCCTACTACGGCCCGTTACAATAGGTTTCATTTCAGTTTTGGAAATATTCGTTTCAAGTGCGCTTATCCTATCTCAACGCTTTTAAGCATTTTACAGTAATCAATCTTATTTTTTCTGCCCTTAGGGACGGCCAACCTTGCGCAAAGGTGCTGTAATTTTGCGCACACTGTTTTAGATTGGATAGGGTGATATGCTTTCGTCTTTTCTTTTGTCGTCGTTTTGTGGCTTAGTGGCTTAGTGAGCAGTCAGCATTTACAATCTTCTGATAGGAGCGCTTTCAGATGAGTTTCTGTTAAAAATTGGCTTACCTTTAATACAGAGCACTAGCCAAACATTGAGGCTTTATTCAAACACATTTCAGCAACATTGTATGTTTTTAGCACAAAAGCTCTATCAACTTTGGCTAGAGACTATATGACTTATCAACTATTTATTCCAAAAAATCATCACATAGTAATCTGTGCACTTAGATGCCCTGATTCAATTGATTTGTTTCTTTCATCTTCAACATACACTTTAAATTTTTAACTTTCACGAAAAAAACAGTTTCTTTTCTATTCGAATATCCCATCACTCTAAAACACAATTTTCACTTTAAACTTTTTGTCAAAAAAAGTATCGAACTAACTTCTCGCACGCGTCACCTTTTATTCATCGTCGCCACATGTGCTGGCAGCGAGTCGAAGTACCACGCTTGGTGATCAACACGGGAACGTCGCATATTGTGTAAATGAATATTTCAACGCGCGCTACAACAGCGAACACACGTCTTACCTTGACGATCACCCGTGCAAGAAAGAGGCCCACGCTTGCCGTTGCACGCTGATCGTTGTTACTTGGATCGAATAGCAATTAGGTAGATACGGTACATAGTTCGGCCCTTCGGCCAATCCCAGTTCCACTCACACACATGAAATCATTTTAATAGTATGCCGTGAGTTTAAAATATCACCACAATAAAAATATTATGAAATCTATACAGATCCAATTGTAAAACTATTTAGAAGAAGTAAATTTCGTTTGTGTTCAAACCATTTCACTTTATTTCAATGAAAAATATGATGAACCAAGGAGAATTAACGTATGACCTTGCAGGCAAATTTCACCATTAATTTTGTTGTAACAGTTGTAAGCTGTCTATTAAGTCCTCGTTGTTCAGATTTTTTTTTTATATTGACTTGATAAAATAGATAGTAAAATTTTCAGGCTGAGCCTGAGTTTGCCAACTCCTGCCAACTACTTTTTTGAGAATGAGCTCACATAAAATCAAATGCACATCTTATTCTTCTAGTGAAAATTAGGACATACATTAGGACAAATTCATTACTTGCTTCAGAAGGGCTTGTGATATAGCTCAGTTGGCAAGTCTGTTGTCTCATGAGCAGATGTCCGAGAGTTCGAGCCCAAGAGCAAACATCGAACACAGTTTTTCAATATCGATCCGCCAACTGCAACGTTGATAAAGTCGCGAATGCCATAAAGATGGTAAAACGACTATAATCGAAACAAAACAAAAATTACTTGTTTCAGTGTCTTGTTTAAAAAATGAAAGACTTAGTCTTAGTCACTCTATCGGAAAGTTTGCAGCTGCACAACAAAAAACCGCAAGTTTGCACACCCACTCATTTCCTCTCTGTGTTCGATGGAAAATTTTATCGTATTTCCAATCCGAAATTTCACTGTTGCGCTTCCTATCCTATCGCTTACCCTGGTGGGACGCGACCATCTTTACCATCACCATCATCGTCATCAGCCATCATTATCATTAACTTGTGATTTGACCCTTACCAAAAACCAATTGGCATTGAGATGTGCTCATTCTAGAACCACCAGTCGACCACCGGGTTACAGATTTTGCAAGGGATAGCTAGATCCAAACGACCCCGATGGCATTCGGAGAATTTTAGCTGAAGTTATTTGTTGCAGAATTAAAACTCATTTTCGCGTGGTTGTAGGTGAGATTCCTGCCCACCCACACAAACGGAATCTAGCGCTCGCATTCGAAGGAACTCACTTTATTGCGAGCAAACTACTGATAACCCAATTTCTCGCGAGCGATGAGTGGCCGAGCAATTTTCCGGGGAAAACTGAATTCTAGAGATCGTGGTTCATTCATTTCCCATTGGATAGCTTGCGTTGTCGGTCTAAAGCATGAAGACTGTTTCGAAAATCGGGGCTCAATCACTTTTGTGCACCACCACAACGTCCCATTATCGTTAACGGACAAACAGAAAATTTGTTATATCATATTCAGTTACCACCCAAAATGTGTATTTTTTTTAAACTGAGATGTTTTCCCCAAAAATCTGACGTCTATTCAGTGTTGGCATCAAAGTTCTACCATTTCATTGAAATCACATCACTTAATTATGCTAACTGGGCGGTTATTGGTATGTAAACGAAAGTGTTGGTGCCGATAACCGGCCACGCAAATTTCTTTGTTTTTGTCGCATGTAATGCTTCAAATGTGTAAGTTATAAGTAGTATTTTGTTCGATTATGTTAAAAAAAAATGTTTTATCGCTAAAAATAACCGGTTACTTCACTTGAGGCTGTTTGTCAGGAAACATCATTTTGTCAGTCAATGCACTTTGTTGTTGAACTAAAGGGGGAAGGTTCGAAAGATCTTGACGAGACAAAAAAAGACTATGGGGCAAGAAAATATATTGAAAACAATTTCTTTGTTCCAGAACTTTTTTCTCCCAAGGTAGATTTTTTGACCTTATCGTGATTTTTTCTCATCTTGTCAAGACCTTTCGAACTGTGTATGGCACATCCGTGTACACTGAAAAACCAACCTCTATACATCTTCCCCAGTCTTCTTTGAGGGAAAAAAATTTACAAAATGCCTTCTCTCAGGATCCAACGTATAGTTTTGACAGCTACTTACAAGAACAACACTAAAAAGAACCTTTTCCATCTTGTGAGATTTTTTCCCTAAGAAAACATCATCGGTACTGGAAAAAGTCGAGTGGGTAATTAAAGTTAGTTATTTTGAAAAGCATGAATTTTTCGCATTCCACTAAATTTTATATAAAATAGAACAATTTTGAGATGTACTAGAAAAAGGTGAATAATAACCTGTAATCGTTTTTTATTACATATGTTTGAAATTGAAGAACCACTTAACTGGGTAGATAGTGACTTGATGGCATGTAATCTGCTAGCTAGCTTTTTGAAAATGTATAAGTGTATGGAAATAAATCAACATATTAAATAAATCTAATCATGTCATTAAGAAAAAAAACCTATACATGCTAAAATTATAGTTGAAGTCATGTAAAAAATAATGACAAAAAGAAGGGGTGTATTATTTGATTTTTTTTTCAATTCCTTGACGAACGTTTGATAAAGTGACTTAAATTTTCAAACCTTTTCAAGCTTTTTTTCAATACAAATTTTGAAACACTTCCGATTAACATAATGACAGCTATGTATATTCTTGAGCGAAAACAACGTTATTTGCATTCTCCAATACAGGTATAGTTTGGGTCGCTACGCTACGCTAACTTCTATCTGCAGTTTATTTCATAAATTGTATTCATGATTTAGAGAATAATATGGAATAACTTTGAGCGCTAATCAACTGTAAGACGATTTTTATCATTTACGA